>NC_064254.1:43034599-43340915 GCF_003254725.2 Canis lupus dingo
CAAAAAAGACCTCCGCTATACTCTCCATCTGTAAAATTCTCTGAGAAGTTGGTGCTGGAGCTGCTTGCTTAGCATAGTAGGCCAGCGGATGCTAGCTGCTAATGATGTTTTCCTGCAGCAATTTTGTAAAAACATCCTGGTACCATCCTAAAAAAAAAAGAAAAAAAAGAAAAAAAAAAAAAGAATTGCTTTTGATGTAGTTTGCTAATGGTGTATTTCCATTTTCATTTGTTTGAATATTTTTTTTTCTTTTGATTTCTTCTTTGATCCATTTGTTGTTCAGAAGTGAATTGTTTAATTTCCACATGTATTTATAAAATTTCCAGCTTTCTTCTGTTACTGATTTCTCATTTCATATCATTGTGTTTGGAAAAAATACCTGGTATGATTTCAGTCTTAAATTTGTTAAGACTTGTTTTGTGGCCTAACATAAAAGCTACTCCAGAGAATATCCCATATGTGCTTGAGAAGAAAATGTATTCTGTTGCTGTTGGATGGAATATTTTGTATATGTCTGGTAGGTCCATTTGGTCAAAAGTATAGTTCAAGACCAATGTTTCCTTATTATATTTTCTCTCTGGATGATCCATACATTGTTAAAAGTAGGGCACTGAAGTGTTCAACTGTTATTGCATTGTCTATTTCTGCCTTCCAATCTGTTAAAATTTGCTTAATCTAGTTAGGTGCTCCAATGAGGCTGCATATATATTATATTCTATTGATGAATTGACCCCTTTATTATTATATAATAATCTTCTTTTCCTCTTGTTAGAGTTTTTTACTTAAAGTCTATTTTTTTTTCTGATAGGAGTTTAGCTTTATTCATTTGTATTTGCATTTGCATGGAATATCTTTCTTCACCTTTCAGCTTCAGCTTATGTGTTTATAAACCTGAAGTGAGTCTCTTGTAGGAATCACATAGTTGGTTCTCATTTTTATTTTATCCATTCAATGACTCTGTCCTTTGGGAAATTTAATTCATTTACAGTTAATTATTGACAATTAGGGACTTACTTTTGCCATCTTGTTAATATTTTGAATGGGGAATGTTTTGCAGTTCCTTTGTTCTTTTCTTCCTCTCTTGCTATCTTTCTTGTGATGTGATGATTTTCTGAAGTGGTATACTTTAATTCCTTTCTCTTTAACTTTTCTGAATCTACTATAGACTTTTGCTTTGTGGTAACTATGAGGCTTACATAAAATATCTTAAACTTACAACAATCTGCTTTAAGCTGATAACAATTTAAATTTAATCACATACAAAAACTCTACCTTTTTATTCCTCTTCCCATTATATATTTTTGATGATATAATTTGTATCTTTTTATATTGTACACCAATTAAAATTATTATACCAATAGTTATTTTTAATACCTTTATCTTATTTTTATATTGGAGTAAAGCAAATTCTGCACCATCAGTATAGTATTAGAGTACTTTGAATTTGACCATATTTACATTTACTAATGAGTTTTACATTTTCATATGTTTTTATGTTATGAATTAGTGTCCTTTTATTTCAGCTTAAGAAATCCTTTTAGCATTTCTTATAAGGCAGCGCTAGTGGTGATGACTCTCTCAGCTTTAGCTTGTCTGGGAAAGTCTTTAATTCTTCATTTCTGAAGGACAGCTTTGCAAAGTATTCACAATATTCATGCTGGCACTTTGCATATATCATCCTATTCTCTCCTGGCCTGAAAGATTTTTCTCTTTTCTTTTTTCTTTCTTTCTTTCTTTCTTTCTTTCTTTCTTTCTTTCTTTCTTTCTTTCTTTCTTTCTTTTGATTTTATTGATTTATTTGAGAGAGAGAGAAAACATGAGCAGGATGGAGGGGCAGAGGGAAAGAGAGAAGCAGACTCCCCACTGAGCAGGGAGTCTGACCCAGGGCTCAATCCCAGGACCCTGAGATCATGACCTGAGCCGAAGGCAGATGCTTAACCAACTGAGCCACCCAGGTGCCCTTGCAAGGTTTCTGCTGAGAAATCCTATCATAGTCTGGAGGGTGTTCTCGTGTATGAGAGGAGTTTATTTTCTTTTGTTGCTTTCAAAATTCTCTTTGTCTTTGATTTTT
The DNA here is from genome assembly GCF_003254725.2 of Canis lupus dingo. NCBI lineage: Eukaryota > Metazoa > Chordata > Mammalia > Carnivora > Canidae > Canis > Canis lupus. The sequence continues at coordinate 43,036,671 of NC_064254.1, forward strand.
GACAGTTTATTATAAAGCATCTCAGTGAATTCCTCTTTGGGCTTTACCTGTATGAACTTCAGGTACCTGGATGTTTTGACTCTGCCCAGATTTGGGGAATTTTTAGCCCTTATTTCTTTAAATGAGCTTTTTACCCCCTTTCTCTCTCTTCTCCTTTGGGGACTCCTATATTATGAAAACTGTTTCTTCTGATAGTGTCCCATAATTCATGTAGGTGTTCACCACTTTTTTTCATTCCTATTTCTCACTTGACTGTATTATTTTAGATGCCTTGTATTTGAGTTCATAGATTCTTTCTTCTGTTTAATCAAGTCTGATGTTGATGCTTACCATTGCATTTTCATTTCATTCATTGTATTCTTCATCTCCAGAATTTCTGCTTGATTCTTTTTTTTTAATGATTTCTTTCTGTTGGCTCTCTTATTTTGTTTATGTATTGTTTTCCTGATTTCATTAAGTTGTCTGTTTTCTCTTGTAGCTTGGTAAGCTTCCTTAAAATAATTATTTTGAAAATTGTTTTTTTTTTTTGGTCAGGGAATTCACAGTTTTCCTTTTTTTGTGTGTGGTCAGTTACAGGAAAATAATCGTGTTCCTTTGGTAGTGCAATGTTTCCTTGCTTTTTTGTGATCCTTGAGTCCTTGCATTTCTGTTTTCTTATTTGAAGAAGCAGTCACCTCCTCTATTCTTTACTCACTGGCCTCAGGAACAAGATACCCATACCTGGTCACAGTCCAACAGGGGAGTCTGAAGGTTTCTCAGATGTTTTCTATGGATGTGCCCGCACATGTTGTTCCCTCTTGAGGGAATTTTTAAGATTCTCTATCCTCTATTGATCCTGCAAAACTGCATTAAGTGCTGAGAGTCTCCTATTTGTTTTCCCTAGAGTGGTGCCCTGAAATGCTCAACTTTCTGAGCATTCTCCCAATCTCACAGAGTCAGGCTGGCATTCTGCACTTAGTTGTTTGCAAAGGCTCTCTTCTGCTGTCTGAGGAACCATGTGCTGGGAGTTGGTCCTGGGGGGTAGGATGGTAAGAGGGTATTGGTGGGATGTGGTTATCTATGGGTCAGTTGTGGAAGCCTATAGGCAAGATATTCCCAGTGGCTTGTGGGCAGGTTTCCTGAAGGAGTTCACAAATCAGTTAATAGGAAGAAGTGGTGAGTATCCCTTTAATGAGTTTGGAGACCTGGCTGCTATTCCCACCCTCTATCAACCCTCAGTCTTGCTCACTTCAGTAATTTAGGTAAGATGGGAAAAAGTGTGCCTCTTGACATCCCGCATGTCTGGGGAAGCTGGGCACTTTCTCACATGCTCTCACATTTCCCCATGGGAGAAATCATGAGCCATTGGATCTGTCCTGGCATGGAATCATGCCGCCTTGGGGAGGGCTGATGCAGGAAAAGTGAAACTGCTCTTGATTCCCTCTTTAGTATATCTATTCTTGGATGTCTTTGCTCCAGTTGTGTGCTAGAACTTCTCTGCTAGATGCCCAGAAAGGTGCTTGTCCAAAGATGACTACCAAAATCGATATTCCATGGAGGGGTGATGGTAGGAAACTCTTATTTTGCCACCTTTTATATCACCTTGTAGTTTTCAGCATATCAAATTTGTTAATTTCTTTCCAAATATTTTATTTATTTTGATTCTATTCTAAGTCAAACTGTTTAATTCATTTTTCAGATAGTTCATTGCTAATATGTGGATGTAATAGAAGTGGTGAAAGCAAATATTCTTGTGTTATTACTATCTTTAGAGGGAAACCATTCAGTCTTTTACCATTAAATGTGATGCTAGCTGTGGATTTTTTGTAGATTCCCTTCATCTGGTTGAGTAAGTTCTTTATATTTCTAGTGGAAAGTGTGTTTTTATCACAAAGAAGTGTTAACTTTTGTTAAATGCTTTTTCTGCATCAATCAAGTTGGTCCTTTTTTCTTTTTTCTTTTTTTTTTTTTGATCCTACGATATGGTGTATTACATTAATTGGTTTTCAGATATTAAGCCAACCTTGTATTCCTGGATGTAAATTCTGCCTGGTCATAGTGTGTAAACCTTTTTATATAATGTTGATGTGGTTTCCTAGTACTTTTTTTAAAAGGATTTTTGCATCTATATTCATATGAAATTTTGGCATGTATTTTTTCTTGTGACATCTTTGGTGTCTGTATTTGGTAATATTGGCATCATTGAATGAAATAGGAAGTATTAAAAAAAAAAAAAAAAGAAATAGGAAGTATTCACTTCTATTTTTGGAAAATTTGTGAAGAATTAATTCTTTTTTAAGTCATTAGCATAAATTACAGTGATGTCTTATTTCTTTTTGAGTCATTTTTAGTAGCTTGAGTCTTTCTAGGAATTTTTCCATTCATCTAAATTATGTTGGAACACTATTGTTCATAGTATTTTTTTCATAATCCTTTCAATTTTTATAAGGTTGGTAATAATGTGTCTGCATTCATTCTTGATTTTAGTAATTTGAGCCTTTCTTTTTGGTTAAACTAAAGTTTTATCAATTTTATCTTTTTGAAGAACCATCTGTATATTTTATTTTCTTTATTATTTTTCTTTACCTATTTCATTAATTTGAGTTCTAATGATTATTTTCTCCTTTATGCTTGCTTTGATTTTAATTTATTCTTTTTTTCTACTATCTAAAGTGAAATGTCAGATCGTTTGAGTTTTTTTTTAACATACACATTTACAGCTATTAATTCCTAAGAATTGCTTTAACTGCATTTTTTCACTATTAGTATGTTGTATCTTTATTTTTGTTCATCCTAAAGTAATTTCTAATTTTTCTTTTGACTTCTTCATTTACCCATTGGTTATTTAGTTATGTAGAGTCTAATTTCCTCATTATTTGTGAATATCTCAAATTTCTTTTTGTTATTAATCTTTAATTTCTCTCCAGTGTGATCAGAGAAATACTTTCTAAATTTTGAAACCTTTTATATTTACTGAGGCTTGTTTTAGAGCCTAGCACATAGTTTATCCTGGAGAATGTTCCATGTACTCAGACAAATGTGTATTCTGCTGTTGTTAGAATTCTATGTTGTTGCATAGAATATTCTATGTCTGTTAGGTCTATTTTAGATATATTTTCAAGTTTCTATTTGTTTTGTTGATATTCTGCTCAGATGTTCTATTCATTATTGAAAGGGGGTATTGAGTTATTCAATTACTATTGTTAGGTTTTCTATTTTTCCTTTCAATTTGTTTGTTTTTGCTTCATGTATTTTGGGGCTCCCACTGTTAGGTGCATATATAATTGTTATAATGTCCTAGTAGACTGACCCTTTCATCATTACAAAATGCCCTTTTCATATCTAGTAACATTTTTCATTTTAGTCTACTGTGTTTGATAATATTTTATTATATTATATTATCCATTCTAGATTCCCTGTGGTTGCTATTTACATGATATACCTTTTTCCATTCTTTTACTTTCAATCTATTTGTATCTTTGAATATAAAATGCTTCTTCTGTAGACAGCATATACTTGGATCAGGTATTCTTATCTGGTCTGACAATCTCTGCCTTTTGATTAGATTATTTAACCCATTCATATTTAATGTTATAATTGATATAATTGTATTTATGCCCGCTATTTTAGTTTCTAAATTTTTACTTTCTATTATCTCATGTCTTTTTTGTTTCTATTCCTCCTATTTCTCTCTTTTGGATTAAATAAATATTTTTTTGAGTTATACTTTAATTACTATAATTACTTTTTCATGATTTTAAAATTTATTTTGTCTGTGATTACTCTAGGGATTACTATATACATCTTATCAGAATCTACTTTAGATTTATACAAACTTAATTACAGTGTGATACAGAAACATCACTTCTGTACAACTCTATTCTCTCTCCCTTTTGGACGATTATTGTTATGCATATTATATATATACATTATATATACATATATATGAATATTACTAACCCACCAATATATTGTTATAATTATTACTTTGTATAATTTTTTTTTTTTTTATTTATTCATGATAGGCACACAGTGAGAGAGAGAGAGGCAGAGACACAGGCAGAGGGAGAAGCAGGCTCCATGCACCGGGAGCCTGACGTGGGATTCGATCCCGGGTCTCCAGGATCGCGCCCTGGGCCAAAGGCAGGCGCCAAACCGCTGCGCCACCCAGGGATCCCCACTTTGTATAATTTTATCCTATTAATCTAGCTAAGTAAAGAGAGGAAAACAAGTTTATATTTACAGAGTTTGTTTTATTAACCTTATTTACTCTTTTTGGTTCTCTGCATATGTTCCATGGATTCAAGTTACCATCAAGTGTCATTTTCTTAGCCCAATAAGACTTTGTTAACATTACCCTTCTTTGTACTATTGTTGGCAAATATATATATTTTTTAATTAATTAATTAATTTATTTATGATAGTCACAGAGAGAGAGAGAGAGAGGCAGAGACACAGGCAGAGGGAGAAGCAGGCTCCATGCACCGGGAGCCCGACGTGGGATTCGATCCCGGGTCTCCAGGATCGCGCCCTGGGCCAAAGGCAGGCACCAAACTGCTGCGCCACCCAGGGATCCCGGCAAATATATTTCTATATGTTCTTATCTAATCATATAATTGTATACATGGTATTTTATACAATTGTGTTTTAAATCAGTTAAGAAAAATAAGAGACATGCATTTATACTACCTTTTATAATTAAAATGAATTCTTTTCTTTATATAATAACATTTTAACTAAATGTTATGGGGGGTTGCATCCACCCTCCAACAAATTCACATGTTGAAGCCTCAATGTGATAGTATTAGGAGGTGAGCCATTGATGATAATGTCCATGATAATATTAATGTCCTTAGAAGAAGAGTTTCCTCTCTGCCTGTACACAAAGAAAAGGTCACGTGGACATACAGAGATGGTTGTTACCTACAAGCCAAGATATGAGGCCTCAGCATGTAACCTACCCTGACAACACCTTGATCTTAGACTTCCCAAACTCTAGAACCATGAGAAATAAATTCATATTGGTTAAGTCACCTAATTTATGATATTTTATTATGGCAATCTGAGATGATTAAGGCATAAATTAACAAATTCAAGCAGGGGTAGTGTTTGAGGTCAGTATCTGTGTTTTGACCTTGGGGGGGTTGGGTTTCTTCTTTGCTCTTTCACTGACTCTCTCTGTGAACTAGCTGGCCTATGATTCTGTTGGTGTTCTTAATTAAGAGGAGCTATTGTTTTTGAGGGCTCTTAATTTAAAAAATAAAGTGCTAATTTCTTCAATATATACAAATCAATTAGAAAAAGAAAAAAATCCGAACAATATGGGCAAAACATATGAACATACAGATTTAAAAAATAAATATTTGTGATTTTTAAACATATAGATTGTCAACCTCACTTATAATTAAAAAAATACAAATTAGAGCTATACAAATATTACATTTTCATGTGCAAGGTTGGCAGGAATGAAAAAATGATAACACAGTCCCAACATTATTGGTGAAGATATAAATTGTTACAATAATCTCTGAATGGTGCTTTGACAGTACCTATCAAAATCACAAAAGCCCATATTCATATTCTAAGGATTTACCCTAGAGATATACTGGCAAATGTGAAAGATAATGTATATATATATATACTCATTAATCATTGCTGCACTCCTTGTAATAGCAAAAAGCAGAAAACCTTCTAATATGAGGTTGTTTAAATAAATTATGTCACATCGGTTTGTGGTAAATTGCACACTAGCTCCATTTCTTCAGATTTTCCTCTGTACGAGCCTTTTACTGTATCATTTTGTAGTGCTCTTCTACTGTGGATGTAGTTCCCTGCTCTTTAGCCTTAGCACATGATTTGCTTTGGCTGATAACATGTTGACAGATGTGATGCCGGCAATATTTGGAAAAGGACTTACCTGGTTTAGGCTTCCCTTCTATTGTGCTTCTATAGTTGTCAAGAGAAGAACATGCCTCGGCTACTCCATTCATCTTAGGAGGAAGGTCATAGGCATTTGGAGAAGAACTGTGTTCAAATAGGCGTCTCAGTCAGGCCCAGCCTAGAGTAGGGCATATCAGTCAATTTCTAGAAGCAGGAGTAAACCCAGATTAGCAGAGTTTGCCAACCAACTCCAACTCAGATTATACAATCCTGCAGGTGCATACACTATACACATAAAGAATTGTTTCAAGGCACTGAGTTTTGAGATGGTTTATTACACAGCTATAGATAGCTAATACACTGCAATGGATACCATCTATCCACAAAAGAGTTCTATATTATAGTAATAAGAAATAGTCTCTGACACTTATGGTTCAATTAAATTAAATACAGAACACTGTGAAGTAGTCAATCATTTGTGAAAATAAATTTGCATAATATGCACATGACTAGAAGGATGCACAAGAAAAGCTGATAAAAGTTAGTTGCCTATAGAAAGGTTAACCAGATAGCTGAAGGACAGGAGGAGTGGAAAGAGAATTTCCCTTGTATACCTTTTTGTTACTTTTTAATTTTCAACTGTTTAAATGAATTATGTATGTTAAAAAATAAATTGAGGGCAGCCCGGGTGGCTCAGCAGTTTAGCACCAGCTTCGGCCCAGGGTGTGATCCTGGAAACCTAGGATCAAGTCCTATGTCAGGTTCCCTGCATGGAGCCTGCTTCTCCCTCTCCCTGTGTCTCTCATGAATAAATACATAAATAAATAAATCTGTAAAGAAATAAAAAATAAAATAAATTATTTTTTTAAATTCAGGGTATTCCTTGTGCTCTGAATTCTTCTAGCAATTGTTAGAGCAGAAAAAAATTCTGAAATAAGTTCAGTTTTTCTTCCTTCACAAATGCCAGTTTTTTGCTTAAATGATTCTGGGATTCTTTACTTTTCTCTTAAATTGTGAGTTTCAGCAGTATTTGTCTAGTTGCATAGTTCTAGTTTATTATTATTTCTTAATAGCTAGAATATATATATAAAGAACTCTTAATTAAAACTCAGTCCCATGGGGCTTCTGGGTGGTTTAATCAATTAAGTGTTGGACTCTTGATTTTGGCTCAGATCATGATCTCAGGGTCATGGATGGGATGGAGCCCCAATCTGACTCCATGTTCCACTTCTGCTTGAGATTCTCTTTCCTTCTCCCTCTGCTCCTCCTCATGCACTCTCTCCCTCAAATAAATAAATAAACAAATATTTTTTTAAAAACAAAAATTCCATGAAAACAAACAGCCCCAGTTAGAAAATGGACAAATGAATTGATCAGACACTTCATGAACGAAGATAACACAGGTGGCAAATAAGAACATCAAAAGGTGCTCACTATCACTGACCAATGAAAAGCAAAATGAGATACTACTACATACTTTTTAGAATATCTAAAATTAAAAAGTTTAGCCACGTCAAGTGTTAGAAAGATGTGGACCAACTGGAAATCTTCACTGCTAGAGGTAATATAAAATAATATAACCACTCTGGAAAACAGTCTGGCAATTCCTGAAAAAGTTAAAAATAAATTTGCCATATGACTTAACCATTCCATCTTTTGTAATTTACCCAGGTGAAATGAAAGCATGTATCCACACAAAGATTTGAACATGATTGTTTATCAGAGCCTTATGTATGATAGCCCCAAACTGGAAGCAAAACTAATAACCATCAACAAGTAAAGGGATAAACAAAATATCCTATATCCATACCATAAAATACTACTCAGTTAAAAAAAAAGAATGAATTACTGATACTCAAAACAACATGGATGTTATCATACTATGTGATTCCATTTATATAAAATTCAAGAAAATTCAAACTAATCTATAGTGATAGAAATGAAATCAATGGTTGCATGGGGATGAATTTGGGTAGAGGTAATATGTAGATGGAGTGATTATTAAAGGTCATGAGGAAACTTTTGAGGGTGATAAATATGTTCATTTTCTTTATTCAAGGGTACACATAAGTCAAAACTTACCAAGTTAGGTGCTTTAATTATATGCAAAAGAAAATTGAAAAAGAGGGCAGCCCTGGTGGCTCAGCGGTTTAGCACCGCCTTCAGCCCAGGGCCTGATCCTAGAGACCCGGGATTGAGTCCCACATCGGGTTCCCTGCATGGAGCCTGCTTCTCCCTCTGTCTGTGTCTCTGCCTCTCTCTCTCTGTGTCTCTCATGAATAAATAAATAAAATGTTAAAAAAAAAAAAAGAAAATCGAAAAAGAAACCAAATGTTAGAATTTGTAAAGCTGAGCAGTAACTACACAGATTTTTGTTATACTGTATTTTCTATATTTAATAACAAAATATTTACATTCAATTCAAAAAGAAAACTAGATTTCCCACACTTCAGATAATTGATTTAATAAACTTGTGGAAACAATAAGTTTTCATGAAAACAGGGCCCCTGCCTGTTTTATTCACCATTGCATTCTTAGTTCTCAGTACAGTGCCTAGAAGCACTCATCATACACTTCAAAATTATTTATCTAATAAGTTACAAATAAATTCAGCTTATTCATAATAACTACTGGTTATTTTCTTATTTTAAAAAATCTTCCAGTTCCTATGGTAAAGCTTAGAAATTATGGAACAATTTTAGAGTGATAGCCCGTACTGTGGTGTGTAGTTGATATTATCAGAAAACTCTATTATCTATCTATCTATCTATCATCTATCTATCTATCTATCACCTACCTGCCTACCTATAGTTATATATTCTATATACGTTTACATTCAGGCAACTTGTACCAACAAAGTCCTATTGGCACCCTGTCTGATTATTAAACACTTATTAGTCCATGTTTGCATGCACCATTCTGATTGCTAAACAATTTTGAGGATCATCCCTTCATAAATGTCATCACATCAGTGTTCTTGGGGTCAAGTACTTCATGATGCTACACAACCTTCCAAAAGGTTTTGTTCAAGTTCAGTACAGGCATCCTTTGGCATGCACTCAGTACCAACTCCTTTATGCTACTATCATCCACACTGCTCAAGCCATATGACTGACCTTGGTTTGATTTTGTCTCGGTAGTTAAACTCTTGACTTCCATTTTTATTTTCACTGCCAAGGTGATGTGATAAATCTCTATTCCAAAATACATAATATATTTAGTTCTCTCTTCTTGGGCTTTTATATCAGGATCTAAACTGAATCTGATACATATTCACTTATTGGCCTCAAATATTTCAAGCAGTTCTAGCAGGCAACTTATTAACCTATGTATTTTAGCTCACTGAGTAAGACTTATAAAATACATTAGAGAGGCTTGGGTCCTGTAGTCAGGTTTTGGCCTAGGTCTGTCTGCTGAACCTCTGCCATGGACTTGCAATAGATTGCCTGTCAATGTGTCAGGATTTGACATTTTTTAAAGGAGAATTTCTGACTTTGGAGGTGGTTCTGTTTGGAAGACAAAGTAAGTACCACAATAAAAAGCACATTAATAAACATTTATTGAACTGTATTAAATTTAATTGAAATTAATTGAATTTGGATGGTGGATACAATTACAACTGCTCCCATTTCTTGACTGAATTCCCGTTTTGGTTTAGAACCCAGTTTGGGCAAGAACTAGAGAAATGGAAAAGCTTCAATGTCACTTTCAAAGTTGAATTACTTAACATTAGAAAAAGAGTATTAGGTAATATCACTGATTTAAATATTTATCAGAATTTCCTTTGAAAAAAATAATTTCAACCAAATAAGGTAGATTTTTCTTTAAACAAAATTCACTATTCTATTCTTTAGCTATTTTTCAGCTTGTTACAGCCAAATTTGACTCTTCATTCTAGAATTATTAGGATTTCTCCTGGACATCACTGAAAATATTGAAATTATTTAAAATGTTATAATTTTTCGAATGATAAAGGTCTGTATTCCTACCTCCATACTGAGTAAGTCGCCACAACTTATAGATTCTAGCTCTTAAATATCTGTATAGGTTATTTTTAAAACTTGTATTTCCTTTTTAAAACCAGTATTTTATGAAACCCCTCTTTACATAAAATTTACCTTCACACATAAATTTTAAGTATATACTATAATATAATATAAAGGAGAATAATTAAATATTAAATAATATTAACCTATAAATGTTTGGGCATAACTATATTAGAAGACCTAATGTGGTAATATACTTCCACCTATTTATAAACAGGCTGATATTAAGAGAAAGTAGACCAATATTCAAATAAATAGTGAAAATAATTTTTCTTTGTATTAGACATTTTGAAGTAAGATCACCGTGGATGCAATAACTACAAATGCAAACTGATACTGTAGGTTGTATTAGAGATTCAAATAGCATGAGTGGCATAGCTGTCAGAAATAAAATTTTGTAAAGTTCCAAACAAAACAATATAACTATAAATACTTGCAGTTTCAATGTAAAATGGAGTTGTTTCTAGGCTGAGATAATTATAATCTGGTTTTTCATCTACAAGAATGTCTAGGTGGATATTGGAATGCCATGTAGGTAGCAGAACAACTTTTCATTGCATATTATCCCTGGCCTCTACACACTAAATGTCAATCATAGGGACAGCCAGAAAAAAATGCCTCCACAAGTATTCAAAGTGTCCACCAGGGGCAGTGTCACTCTGTTGAGAACCACTGGTCTATGTAACCTGTTCCTGCCTTGCTAATCTTTTACCACTACTTTAGTTAGGTTCTGCAACAACTAGCACTTGGATCTCTCAACTTCTCTCCCTGTCCTTAGTCTTTTCTGCCCATATTTCACCTTTCAAACAGATAGCAAAAGCGATCTTCCTAAAATGCACATCTGGTCCTGTCATTTCCTAGCTGAATATGGTCAGAGGCTCCCCAACCATAAGGGATGAAGTCAAACTTTTTAGAAAAGAAAACAGCAATCTGATCCCACTGTATTTCAAATTTGACCTTGTACACCCTCCAACATGTGCTGTGCTCTTCCCCATGTATTCTCTAGATCTGAACGAGTTCTCTGAGTCTTTCTACCAACTTGCCCATCTGTGGTCTCTGAGTTCTTACTAATAATTCAAAAAGTTATTCAAGCATTGCTTCTACAGTGAAGCTTTCTCCAGACAATCTCTCCTCATGCTTACTGTTAGATAGTCAGCCTCTGCCACTAGACTGTGAATTTAATCTGACAGTAGGGATTTTTATGCTCTCTACCTTTGCACCTCAAGAACATCAATGAGGTAGAGGCCATATGGAAAAGTCTTAAAAAGTTAAACACTTTCAGAGTTGAATGAGCCTCTAATATTAGCTATTTGGAGTTCTGCAGATTACCATATATTTATCTTTCAATATTTTTCCTTGAAGAGTCACATAGTTCCATCCAGTTTAACCTCTCCACCAACTATGGCACTCTACCTTGTTCTTTCTTTAGTATTTATTTAAACTCCAATACATTTGGAAACATCTTTGTTATATTTTTCTTTTACTAGCTCCAAACCCCACTGTAGGGACTCATGAAAAAAATGTCCTTTTTGACCCAACCCAAGTTTATAATTTACTTAATTTATTTAGCTTTACATAATTTACTTAATTTAGCTTTAGTTTAATTTTTTACTTAATTTACCTAATTTATATATCTTAGACAAGAAGCCCATATCTTTGTTGTTTGTTGTGGTTTAAAGTATTGATTCATGGTTTTATGACATATGTGCTTGATGTTATTCACCAATACTTGATTTTGCTTTAGATTATTTTTCAGATTTGAGATTATTTACTTTTATCAGTTATTTTGCTAATTTAAAGCAGAGACCAAAATTAAGTGGTCTTAAATTATGTTGATGTTTGTCCATGTTGAATTACTTGGCTTCCCTCTGCCTCATGAGGGTGGCCATAATCAATCATCCTTTTTTTTTTTTTTTTTTTTTTAATACTACATTATTCCTTGCCTTCCTAGGACTTAACAACTATATTTCAGCAATTTATTAATGACTTTCCTTTGGGTCATTAGAAGAAAAGTTGATCTTGTAGAGACAATCTAAATAAATGATAGTACAGAGACATTTTCCTGGAGGCTACAAAGTGACCTATTGAAATACACTAAATTGGTTCTTCTCCATTAGGACATTCAGATCCTCCTTTTATTTCATTTTGGAATGAAAGAATAAATGGGGAACAAATGTGCTCTGAAATCTTCTGTCCTCCTCTAGAGCATGGAAATAGCATCTCACACAAAAATTTTTCAAGCTGTCAGGAGTAAGGCAAATATGATAATTTAAGATAATTAAATGCTTAAGACAATCCAAATATAATGGATCATACTAAGCTTTTCTCACTTGAAGGAAACTTCTTTAAAAAGCAGTTCAGTTACTGATCTAAATGTCTTTCAATAAGGCGATTTAAAAAATGTGGTATAACAATTCAAAGCACGGAATATTTTGCAATCTTTAAAAAAGAAGAAAGCAAACCTATATGTATGGACATAGAATGATATATGAATGTCCTAAAATAAGAAAATTTATGAATAATACATACACTATGATCCCATTCATATAAAAATAGCAGAAACAATTAAAATATATACAAGAGAGGAGACTGGAAAGATACACAACAAATTGCAGTCAATGTTGTACATTGAAAGCTTTAGTTTCTGTGACTGTTTCTTCCACCAGGGTACAAGTTCCCTGGCTGTCAGATCAAATAAGGGTATGCCCAGTTAAATTAGAATTTCAAGTAAACAATGGATTTTTTTTTTTTTTACTATTAAATACATCCCAAATACTATGTAGGACATACTTATACTGAAAAATTATTCATTATTTATCTGAAATTCAAATTTAACTGGATGCCCTGTATTTGTTTTGTTTGCTAATTCTGGCAATTCTACTGTAAGAGGACCATAAACTATTCATCTTTATACTTTTGTCATTAGCATACTTAAAGATATATAGTTGCACAATAAATCCTGAGAGGGAGACTAATTCAGGAGGGCACAATAATAACAGGCAATTTTGCTAAGTGTGTTACATATATTATCTCAATTCTAATGCAAATACCTTAAAGTTTTATTAGTGGTTCTATTTTACAGAATAAGAAACAGAGGTATACAAAGGCAAATAGTCAATGAGGGAGCTAGAGATGGTCCCAAGTTTCTGGGTCCTAATTTAGCAGCCATAGCCAACTGCCAGCTGCAGGGAGCAATAAGGAGAAAAGGGGAAAGAGAACCAGGGTGAGGCTTTGGTTCTGTCAAAGTGTAGCTGAGCAGGACGGCACAAACTCCTTAATCTTGCTAGAGTTGGAAGTGTGGGGTATGTAGGCGAGGCAGACGACTCTGGGCCCCGTATCCACCACTCATCCAAACAAATTACATAATTTATTTTTGCCTCAATTTTCTTGTCTGTACAACTGGAGTAAGAGGACCTACCTGAATACTGCCACGATGAGTATAAGACATAATTTCTTTAAAGCGATCACAAGGCTTAGCTAGGGAAATACCACTCAGTCCATGCTAGTTATTACTGGCCTAGAACCCCAGTTTTTTCATTTGTAAAACAGAGTAACAACATCAATAAGCAGACAGGAGTACTAATGACATCGATATTGCCAAGTTGATTTGAGTATTAGATGAGAAATATGTATTACCTTTCCCAATTCTTTTTTTTTCTTTCTTTTTTTTTTTTACCTTTCCCAATTCTAAAGTGCTTCTCATTCTCCTTGAGTACTTGCATTTTGGATCAGAACCAGAGTTCATACCACGCCAAAGCATTGCTACAATTTCCCCCCTGAGTAATTAATTTTGTTTTAAAAATTATCATACAGTAAAATCAATTCTTTGGTGTATAAAATTTAATTAATTTTAACCCATATAGAATTATGTAACCGCTACTACAGTCTGGATACAGAACATGAAGATAGCTTTTGAGATTCTTTGTTCAAAGTGTTTCACATTCTTGTTGCAAAACACTTAAAAATAAGAGGGGAAAAAAAAACTTAGATAACCCTGAAGATACCAATTAGCAAGGCTGGCTTTTTGTACAAATCTCGGCAGACTCCAACCCCTCTAGGTCTTGTCTGGGCCGTTTTTTGCTGTTGACTCTGCAGACTATCTCTTTCTAAAAAGTAATCAGGAATCAGCTTGAGGGTTGGGGCATTTCTTCACGCTACAGGGACTATCACAGGCACAAACTTCAGCATTCCTTATTTGCTCCTTTTTATATTACCTTCCAGAACTTAATTTTCCCAACTATTTCCTTTAATTGCCATTCTCCCTCTCAAATGAAGAACCTGGGACTACCAGCACCTTCTCACCCTCTCAGGAAAATTCTGGGAATACAGAGTCCTTGAGAGAGCAAGGGTGGAGCCTTCAGGACCCTAAAGCCCTCCGATGTATCTGCTCCTCCAGGTAGAGTCAATCTGTCCCTTCCCCCGACTCCATCCTCTCCACTTCCCCCTTCTGGCCAGGCACCCCTGGAAGGATAGACTTCTGGACCACACTTCTGTCCTCTAAGAGCGGCCACTTTCCATCCCCCATTCCGCCGCGTGGGCTCTCCCAGTTTAAGTAACTTGCGCTGACACACCGGGGCCACATCCGCTTTCCTGGGTGACTCAAGTCATTGCTATTTGCCTTTTCTTTCTAGGATGCTTTGGCTGCTGTTTTCTCCCTCTGCTTTTAATTTGGGGAGAAAAAAAGGCAATGAATCAAGAACGAATCTTGTCTCCCCCATCCTCCCCCACCCCTTTAAAGTTGGCTCTCTCCGTTCTGAAGTTCCGTGACTATCCAAGAAGTGGGGGGGGGGGGGGGGGGGTTAGGCAGGACGGGACAGGTGGGGACGCATAATTACACCTAAACCTCAAGTAGGCATGTAAGCAGCACTTTGGTGGGAGACTTTCTGAAGCTCCCTTGCAGCTTGCTGGGCGTTTTGCTGCCGCCGCTGTAGCTTTTCTGCTCTTTTCTTGATGTCGCGGCTTCGCGTTGCGCTGTCACCCCTAAATCTATCTCCTTGCGGCCCTAGGTCCCTAAAATCAGGGTGAACTCCACGAGATTCACCCGCGGTTTTCTTCGTGTCCAAGGTAAATACAGTAGGCAAAATGAGGAACCACCAAAGGATACAGGGGAGGGGGGGGAGAGAGGGATCCCCTCACCTTTTCCGACACATTCCTCGTTAATTTTCACCAGGAGGAAGCGCGCGGCCCAGGTGCCCCCCTCCACCCCAGAGTCCTTCCTTCAACCCCCCTGCTGCGCGCTGGCGGGCGGGCGGCGCGGGGGGAAACGCCTCCGGCAGGCCCGGCCCTCCCCCGCCCCCCGGCTTGGTTTTTCCCAGCTGCGGAGGTTGGGCCAGGGGCTGGGGTGCGAGGAGAGTCGGCGCCCGCAGCGCCGCGCCGAGCGGAGAAGTCGCCGAGACTCGGGGCGGACGGCGTGGTCTTCGGAGGCGAGCGGCGGGGAGCCCGCGGCGGAGGCGCACCCCGGGCGGCGCGGGCACCCCCGTCCTCTGCAGGGAGAGTAGGTAGCTCCGGGGTCCCACGGCCGCTTTGTTCGCGGCGTCTCCCCTCCTCCTCCGAGCGGACTCGAACCCCCCTCCGGGATCCGAGGGGCTAGCGGGGGCGCGGCCCGGGGAGGGGGGAGGGGGAGAGGGAGGGGGGAGGGAGGAGGGGGCGGCGACAGCTGCTGGGTCCTCCACTTCCTGCTAATCCGGGAAGGTACCAAAAGAGATCAAAAGACTCCTGTAACCTGAAACTTCCCTCTCCTCCAAACCTGGACCGGGGAGGAGAGGTCCGGGCGGGGGCGGGGGCGGGGGCGGAGACCCCGGAAGGCAGGTCGCCGGCGGGGGCGGCGGGGGCAGGAGCTGGGAGAGTGGGAAGTTTGGTCGGGAAGGCGCTGGGGATTTAGCGAGAAGTTAGACCTGGGGGGGGGGGGGGGCGAACCGCTCGGGAGGGGAGGAGGGCGGGCGGCTGGAAGGGGGTGTGTGTATATATATGTAGTGTGGGCCTGGGCGGAAGGAAGGCTTTACGCTGGGTGCCCCGGGACGCGCACCCCTCTCCCGGGTAAGCATGTGCGTGGAACCGGGGGGGGGGGGGACCCGGACGGGCTTTCGCGGGGAGGTGCCGGGGACCGAGTGGGGCGACTTGGCTGGGAGAGCCCGGGTCCCGCGCTCGGGGGAGCTGCGGCCGCCGCCGCGCCTCACGCCTCACGCCTCTCTCCCGCCTGCCCCAGGTCCCGGAGCAGACCGAGCGTGCGGCGCCAACTAGAGAGGCCGGGAGGTGCCCCCGGGGCGGCGGCTGGAAGACGAGCGGGAGGAGGAGGAGCGCCGAGCCGAGAGCCCCGACGCGCCCGCCGTGCGTACTTTCTGGAGAGGGCAGGGGCGGGGAGCCGACCCCGGCAGGGGGCGCCGGGTGACTCGGGGTCCCTCCCTCCTGCGCTCCCACGCGAGGAAAGTTTTCTCCTGCCGCTTCGGGCCGGCGCGCGCCCTCCGGCCCCAGCCCCGAGCCTTCGGAGCGGGCGCCGTCCCAGCCCAGCTCCGGGGAGCGCCGCGCCGCGCCGCGATGCCTGGGGGGTGCTCCCGGGGCCCCGCCGCCGGGGACGGGCGGTTGCGGCTGGCGCGGCTGGCGCTGGTGCTCCTGGGCTGGGTCTCCTCGTCCTCGCTCACCTCCTGGGCGCCCTCCGCCGCCGCCTCCACGTCGCCGCCGGCCTCCGCGGCGTCCGCCCCGCCCCCGCTGCCGGGCCAGTGCCCCCAGCCTTGCGAGTGCTCGGAGGCGGCGCGCACGGTCAAGTGCGTTAACCGCAACCTGACCGAGGTGCCCGCGGACCTGCCCCCCTACGTGCGCAACCTCTTCCTCACGGGCAACCAGCTGGCGGTGCTGCCCCCCGGCGCCTTCGCCCGCCGGCCGCCGCTGGCCGAGCTGGCCGCGCTCAACCTGAGCGGCAGCAGCCTGCGGGAGGTGTGCGCCGGCGCCTTCGAGCACCTGCCCAGCCTGCGCCAGCTCGACCTCAGCCACAACCCGCTGGGCAACCTCAGCGCCTTCGCCTTCGCGGGCAGCGACGCCAGCCGCTCGGGCCCCAGCCCCCTGGTGGAGCTGATGCTGAACCACATCGTGCCCCCCGACGACCGGCGGCAGAACCGGAGCTTCGAGGGCATGGTGGCGGCTGCCCTCCGAGCGGGCCGCGCGCTTCGCGGGCTGCAGTGCCTGGAGCTGGCCGGCAACCGCTTCCTCTACTTGCCTCGCGACGTCCTGGCCCAGCTACCCGGCCTCCGGCACCTGGACCTGCGCAACAACTCCCTGGTGAGCCTCACCTACGTGTCCTTCCGCAACCTGACGCACTTGGAGAGCCTCCACCTGGAGGACAACGCCCTCAAGGTCCTTCACAACGCCACCCTGGCGGAGCTGCAGAGCCTGCCCCACGTCCGGGTCTTCCTGGACAACAACCCCTGGGTCTGCGATTGTCACATGGCAGACATGGTGGCCTGGCTCAAGGAGACAGAGGTGGTGCCGGGCAAAGCCGGGCTCACCTGTGCATTCCCGGAGAAAATGAGGAATCGGGCCCTCTTGGAACTCAACAGCTCCCACCTGGACTGTGACCCTATCCTCCCTCCATCCCTGCAGACTTCTTATGTCTTCCTAGGTATTGTCTTAGCCCTGATAGGTGCCATCTTCCTACTGGTTTTGTATTTGAACCGCAAGGGGATAAAGAAGTGGATGCATAACATCAGAGATGCCTGCAGGGATCACATGGAAGGGTATCACTACAGATACGAAATCAATGCAGACCCCAGGTTAACAAACCTCAGTTCCAATTCGGATGTCTGAGAAACAGTCGGGGACAGAACAAGGGCACCTATGCATGAGACGTAGACTTAAGCTTTATTTCGTCTAGGCTCGCTCCACTTCCACCCTCCTCCACTCTGGACACCACTGACCTTGACTGAAGGCCGTGAAGGGAATTTGCTCCCTCCTTATGCGAAGTTTCTTGGTGTGTCTTGTTAATGTAAGACGATGAAAAACTGTGCATAGTGTTTTATCCTCTCCCTTTTCTTGGAACTCAACACTTGTGGAGGAATTTTTCAAGTTTCAGCATGAACATGGACTCCTGGCTGTCTGTTTCTCTTAGTACAGTTCGAGGTGTAGCCAGTGTACCCACACAGATAGCATTCAACAAAAGCTGCCTCAACTTTTTTGAGAAAAATACTTTATTCATAAATATCAGTTTGATTCTCATGTACCTAAATTGTGGAGAAAATAAATGCATTCCATAAACTGCCTGCAGATCTTAGCAAGCTCTTCAAAGTAACTCCGTAGTACACAGGAGCACCTGCATCCGAGAGCATGCTTACATTTTACTGTTCTACCTATTACAAAAAATACCTTGCAACTTCAGATAACTTCTTTGACAAAGTGAATTACTTTTTTGGTTGCAGTTTATATGAAACTATACTGAAGTTTTTTTATAAACTGCATTGAGGTCCAACAGACTAAATTGTTAAGAAAAACTTCAATAAAGATTCTTAAAAGAATTACAGTTGTGTTCAAGTTTGCTATTTGAAAAAAAAAAAAAAGGATTAGGGGCAATGATGTTGAATGGTCTTGGTTCTGATGGTATTTAAGGTATTAGTTATAGCTGAAAATGAAAGTGGAGTGGTGTCTCAAATAAATAGACTTTGAAAATAGTTTTGAGATGGTGGATCCTTTCAGGATTTAAATAGAGAATTTGAATATTCATGTAATAGACTTCTCCTGGTCCCAAAGTTAATGCTATTCATGAAAACAATTTTATAAGAGCATTATAAAGTTGGTAGGAGGGGACGGTTCTGTATGATAGATAGCTCACAGATTGGAGCTTTATCTAGGCTAAGTTGTTAGAATGGAACGAAATTTCTTACTTAATAAAACTTTCTATATGAAATTGTTCTGTGGGTTTTTAGAGTAGAATATGAAACATACAATGCAAATGTTTTGAAATGAAGTACCTTAAAAACACAATATTCTAAAATAAAAGATTTAAAAGTGTAAATTAAAAAAAATTTTCCTAAGATGATAATATAAATTGGGACTTAGATTTTCTTGAGAATATCTTTAAAAAAAACATTTAAAATGGGACATACATGGTCAGTAGTTTATCAGAGATCCTGCTTGTATGTCTAAAAAACTGTCATGACAGGATATGAATTTGAGGAAGAGATGTCTATATCCATAAACAAGTGTCTCAACTTGTCATAGGTTGTGTTCAGTTCAGTATTTAAGAATTTGGGAATATTTTTATTTTATCTAAGCTCTGTGTTAGTATATACACCCTTGTGAAGAATAAATCACATTTAGGTGTAAATAAGCAGCAAGTGGCTAACCAATTGCTACTATCAGTAATAGACAAGATTTTCTTTTTTTCAGTTTGTTATTTGCCAATTAAGCTTAAAAGTGAATTCCATAAATCTCCAAGCTATTATAAAAAGTGACTTTAGCCATTATTGTTTAACATACAGTGTAGGTAAACTTGTATCAATAAGTCTTCGGGCTTTATTTCTCATTAAATTGATAGTGTTCTATACTGTTTTATATTTGAAATAAAATGTACATTTCTATATTTTTATAAAGGATATAGGGTTGTAGTCCTTTAGGTTCTAGAGATCTTTGCCTATTCCTTCTTTGAGTTAAATTGAGAAGTTTTCAAAATTAGGCTAAAAATTTATGAATCTTCCTTGTTTAGACTCTGTAGTCAGAATATGAAGTTTTAACTATATTAAGTTTCATAAGGCTCATTTTATGAAATATGGTATTTATTACTTATAGGAGATATTTCAGATCCTGTAATTAATTACCCGAGGAAAGGTTAAATATATGGTACTTAATATTCCATTAAACATTTTAAGTGTTCACCAGGAATTCATAAGCTGGCTAGCTGCCATTATTTCCTAAGAATGATGAAGATATTAGCCTGCCAAAAATAGTGAAAACATCTAATAAATAAGGGCACACACACCATCTTAGAAATCAACTACTGATAGACTTTCACTAGAAAGTCGGCTGATATTGTGGAAAGCAATTGTAATACTTCTAGTCTATTTAGAAGAATTATTTCTTCTTCATTATATGATAATCTAATAGTTGAAAACTGAGCTCTATCTAAGATCCAAGAAAGCAGCAGATTCATTAGTCTAGTTTTTCTCATCCACTTACTGAAGCAGGATCCAGGATAAAGCAAAGCTGTTTTCACCTGCTAGGTGGATGGCTTTTGTGAAGTTACGATTTCTTACTTTTTCGTCCTCTTGCATGAACTTCTGCATGAACTGCCTTCTTCCTTTGCATGAACTGCCCAATTTATTGTTGCTCTCTTTTCTGTCACACCACTCCTTGCTATTCTCCAATACATAACAACAGAATATTCTTTGGACAAAAGATATTAATTACTGTTGGAAACAATTGCTATTGTGCAGTCATAATACTCTTAAGTCTATAAACTCCTAAGGCAGTCTAAGTTCCTTAGAAGATATGTGCTATATAAATCCAATAAGCATATGGGAATAAAGGAAAAATGAAACAATTAAAAGTATCATAACTTTAAGTGTTTTAAACACTGGTCTTTAGTATCATTATGCGTTACTAATCCTGGAAGCTTACAAGTAGTTCATTTTTTAAAATAAACATCCTTCATTTATCCTTTACAAGTTTCATTTGAAGAAAGTTAGAAAAATACTTAAAAATTTAAGCACTTGATAAATCCCTCAATTTAAAAAGCTATTAAAATGTCCAATAAATTTCTATTTAAAGTGCAAGATTTTAGGATAATACACTATTTGACCCTGAATTGTAACCACCCTTTTCAATGTAACCATTCAGTTTGATACATTTATATATATATATATATATATATATATATATATATATATATATATAATCAATTTTGCTGCCTCCTGTGATTCAGTGGTAAGCTATAAAGGCACATTTGTACCTTTGCCTGATGGATTTTTCTGACAAAATAAAAAGAGTTTGAAGCACAGTCAATAAAATTTTTTAAAGGAAAAGGAGCTATGTAGATTGATACTATCAATAATAGACATGATTTTCTTTTTTTTTTTTCAGAAGTGGGGAAAGTGAGTTGATATAAATGAATAAGTCACAAATGGTAAATTCTTTTACAGTATCTTGAGTAGCAGCAAATGTGGATTGTGCTCAGTATTTAATTAGAAATAACATTTTTGTTTTCTGTCTTTTTGATTAAGATAGATGTAAAAAAAAAAAAAAAAAAGAAGAAGAAGAAGGTCCCAATGAACTGTCATTATTTCCTTAGGGGTGCTGTTTTACTCTGCCCCTTTTGGCCTAAGGTTTCAATACAGAGCTTACCTTCTTGAGGACATTATAGACTTTGTAGCTCTTATTGGGAGTCTTTCATATAATTTCTGCTTTCCATTTAAGTTTTTCTCTGAAGACTACACTAAAAGAGATAACCATAAGGATTTACAAGGTTAAAAACAATTTGGCATATGCTTTCTTCCTGCTCCAAAATCCATTCAGTCATCCATCCTTCAAAGAGCAGCACCATAAAGTGAAGACTGACATTTATTAGATGAGATTCAGGTTTCACTTTTATACTTGTGTGAGGATTTTTCACAGTAAAAGAGAGGGAAGGGAGGAAATTATATTTCTAGAAAATATATGAAAAAAAACCTTGACAGTGTCTTTTATATATCTTTCAGTAATATTGCAGTGCTGCATTAGAAATAATTAAGAAACCAGGTGATTCTGTCTTCTTTGAGATGGAGAAAAACAGATCCTTGAGGGTGTTTTGTACAATTATTTTTCTGTTCTATCCTTATAAATGATTCAAAAATGCAGGCTGGCTTCATTTGTGTTTTATCTTAAAACATTTTAGCAGCTCTAACTTGGTCATGGTTAAATCTAGATTAAAAAATAATATGTGATTGGGACACCTGGGTGGCTCAGAGGTTGAGCGTCTGCCTTCGGCTCAGGTCGTGATCCTGGAATTCGGGATCGAGTCCCACGTGGGGCTCCTGCGAAGAGCCTGCTTCTCCCTCTGCTTGTCTCTGCCTCTCTGCCTCTCTCTCTCTCTCTCTGTATCTCTCATGAATAAATAAATAAATCTTAAAAAAAAAAAATAATATGTGATTTATATAATTTAAACAGGAGTAAAAACTCTTACCATTTCAAAATTGGAAGGGCTCTTAGATGTGTCAAGCCCACTTTTCTAGTCTACAAATGAAGAAATTGATAATTGTGATGTATCATTATGCTGTGTGATGACAACCAAGACTAGATCTCAGGGTTCCCAACTCCCCTTCTCATGCTCTTTGCCACATGATGGTATTACTAATTACCTACCTTCAGACCTTTGGAATTCCCACATCCAAAATAAAAGGCAATTGCTGTGAATATATTAATTTTATTGTTTTTGCTTTGTACTCACTCATTCAATATGTTTTGATTTGATCTAAATTTCACTTCTATTGTGTTAAAAATTATGCTTTAGATTCCTCCAAATGCCTTAAATATGTTTGAGATAATTTTTTTCATAGCAATCATATTACCATAAAGCTCCTCTGGGTCTATGATAGGAAATATTTTGGAAATTTAATGATGGTATTTCTTTTGAAAAGAAAAATAAAACTCTGGAAAGCTGTGTGCTAGCTTGTATAATTCTGTCTTTAAAAATGAGTTAGCTCAGCTGGTCAGAACATTAAACAAATGAGACCAAGTTCATGACAAGAGAGAGGGTCAGTTTTGCATGCTCAGGTCTAGTCCTCTGGCCTGTGCCTGTGTCAGGTGCATGCTACCACCCATGCTTTGAGGGCCTAGATCAAACAGGGAATCTAAATCAATGCAAATCTGTATCATGCAGGAAAAACCAGTGGACTGATGGGCCAAATCCTGGCAGCCCTACTGCTGATGTGTTTGTTTATTGTCTTCATGTACATGGGACCAAACATGAGCGTCCCTATGTCCTCACTGTAGTATGTATGCCACGGATCACAAAAGGTTTCTTATGTGAATTTTAAGAGAAATCTATCACGAGTGCCTCATAATGTATCACATGGGTAATTAAGATTTGCTTTGCTATTGAAAATAAAAATATGGTTTAAGGTTCAGGATTGTGATTGTTATATCATAAACTTGTATGTAAAAGTTTATAAAAAATGCAGTTTATATTTAGCTGACACTTTATAATAATGGGATTTATTTGTGATTCACAGTTTAATGTGGTCAGCATAGGGATGCAGTTTTTAAGGAAGTAGAGCCTTAAAATATGACTAACTATAATACTTTTTGGTGAAAAGTAAATATTTAATAATATATTTTAAAGAACCTGAGGATGTTATCAAGATGGCCTTTTTGAGAAAATGGAATTTTAAAAATTTCCCTACTTTTCTACCCCTGCGGTCCTATTCCTACTTCTGTGTCTTCTCCAGGGAGAACCATGATACACAACATTTCAAGGTGACTATTTGCATCCAGGAGAATTGCACTGACTGAAAGATTAGGTGGATCAATTTGCAAATACACATTTCTCTGTATGCGAGTTTCTCCAAGTTTTAAAATACAGTCAGTGAACTGTTTTTAAAGAGGACTTTATCTTTCACTTAGACATCCTGTGGTGGTTCTTACAGATCAAGGCAAATACATGGCTATTAAACATTTAAAAGACATTTTAAAATTTACTCATGCATGTTTCTTGTAGATTATTTATGCAGGAGGGAAACATCATGAGTTATCCTATCACTACAGAAAAAATTCAAGATTGAGTAAACTGCCATTTGTTTATGCCACATTGTAGCTTGCCTTTTCACTTACGATGTTATGAACATTCCACAGTATCATTAAAAACAATTTTATATCTGGTTTTAAGATTTTATGTTTTTATTCATGAGAGGTACAGAGAGAGGCAGAGACATAGGCAGAGGGAGAAGCAGGCTCCCTACGGGGAGCCTGATGCAGGACTCGATCCCAGGACCCCGGGATCACGACCTGAGCTCAAGGCAGACACTTAACCATTGAGCCACCCAGGTACCCTTATATCTGGTTTTAAACTACACAGGCAATCACATATTTTACACATATAGGATGTTTCTTGCAATTTATTTTTTATTTTTATTTTTATTTTTTTTTGTTTCTTGCAATTTAAACTGATGTTCTCACAAGTACTATTGTACCTCTCTGTGTTTCTACATCTTTCATTTTTCCCTTAAAGTAGATCCTTGAAGGAGAATTACTGCATCAAAAACCATAATCTGGGCTGCCCGGGTGGCTCAGCGGTTTAGTGCTGCCTTTGGCCCAGGGCCTGATCCTGGAGACCTGGGATCGAGTCCCACATCGGGCTGGGCTCCCTGCATGGAGCCTACTCTCCCTCTGCCTGTGTCTCTGCCTCTCTCTCTCTGTCTTTCTCTCTCTCATTAATATATAAATAAAATCTTTTTTTTAAAAAGCCATAATCCTTTTTCTAACCCCTAAAAATATTTTTGATGTCTATTTAAATTAGGAATATTAAACACACACCAGCAGAGTTCACTATATATTTTAAATCTAACATCATACTTTTTACAGAGTGTTGAATGATCTGTGAACAGGATTTTGAACAGAAAGAAACCTTAAGTTGCCATTTAACTTGTCACTGTTTTTAATCCACAAATGTCTACTTTTTGTTAAAGTAACAAAATTAGGGAATAGCTAAGCCCATAAGGTAGTTAAAGTGGTATGTGTGTGTCTCTACACACACTTGTAGGTTACAGGGCTAGGAGAGGTGGTGTGAGGTGTGGAGGAACATCTGGGAAATTAATTTAGCTAGTTACAAGTTAGCAAGCAGTTTTCAAGACAAACTTGTGTCTTTGCTTGAATTTACTCTTTTTAGATGATTTGTGTGTGCATACTTAGAATTGACTTAGATTCCATGCATCTGATTCAATTGTCCTTATTGTTAATTTGCTTTAAAATTTCAATGAGGTTCTATAAACCATTTATTCATTTCATTCAATAGATATTTGTGAAATGCTTTCTATACACCAGGCACTATTGTTGCATTGGGTTGAAAAATGAGTTTCTGACATAAAATTGTTTTGGATCCAGTAGAGAATAAGTATGATAATAGCTAACATTTTATTGAGTGTTGAGTATAAAACAGACAGTCAGCAAAACCCTTCACATGTAAGATTTTTTTTTTTTCACATGTAAGATTTTATTTCTTCTCATCTGGGAGGTACTTGAGGCTTAGTGAGGAGAGGTGACTTTCCCACTGGCGAATAGGTAGCAAGAATCAGATGTGGAATATTCATTCATTCATTCATTCATTCAGGTCTGTTTCCAGGGCCCATGGTCTCAACCCAAGAGCTTTAGGAGCAAGCAAGATGTGAAGGACTATGTTATAGGGTAGAACATGATAAAGCACTATCAGAGGTTCGAACAGTAAGGTACAAAGTTCAAAGCAGGAAGAGAGTTTATCTGGTTAGGAGACTCAGAAAAGGGTTTATGGAAGGATTCACTTTTAAGGTGATCTTGAAGAAGGAGCAAATAGAGATGGTGAATGGAAGGGAAAACAGAAGACAGAGGGAACAGCATAAGCAAAGAGAATGGAGGCAATTAAAGACCTAGTGTGCCTAGCCACAATAACATTTAAAGCATTATGTTTATAAGGAGTATGATGGAAAGTGAGACTAGAAAGATAAATCTGTAGCTATGATAAACAGTTTCTATTTAATTTAGTGGACAGTGGGGGAGCTTTTGAAGGTCGATTAGCAGGAGGGTGATTCACACAACTGTGGTTGTCCTCCAGAGGGTAAGAAAATACGTCCACCTCAAATTCGTTTGAACATTAAGACCGATGATCACACATGCATCAAGAGGGTATAAAAAGGTTTATTACTCCCATAATGGGATTTTCTGGGAGAGCAGGGCTTGGCTTTCTTTTCATAGTGATTAGGGGGTGGGGCCAGAGTGAGGGTTCTGGGTCCTTATGGTTACAACTACCCAGCAGATGAGTTTCATACCAAGGGATGAAACTCATAAGTATTTTTATGGGCTTGTCCATATGTGGGGCAAAAAATGGGAACAGCAAAAATGGGGTTTGAAAGTTGTCAGTATTCAGACATCACAGATGGAGTCAGACTCAATTATTTAATTCACTACTGATGTTTGATGGATGACTGAAGGTACTACAGCTCATTTAATTGATTTTGAACTTATTTAAGTAAGCCATGATGACCCTCTATGAGGCTTAGAGCATGCAACCATTAAGGTTTATTGAAGTTTCATGGGATATCTTATTGAGGAGTCTGCAGTGTGTACTTTGAGAAGAGTAATACATGCCTTGGTAGAAGAACATCAATAATGTCTGAAACTCCAGAAGGGATAAGATGAAGCCTTTTTTTTTTTTTTTTTGGCTTTAGTATGGACAGGCATGCATGACCTTGATTCTTATTTTGGGTATCCGAGGCAAGAAATTCCCATGGATTTTTTAGCCCAAAGGAGGTAACCTCAGATCAGGGATTGTTTTTGCCATTGGTCAAACTAAATGGCCAGATAATTGGCAATTTTCCAAGATTCTGTAAAAAAAAAAAAAAAAAAAAAAAAAGCACGTTGGACCAATTTTTAGTCAAGCATCTTCTACTGCTAAGATGACTACATGTTTGGCCAATTGTGCTGACCGTTGGGTCTTGTCCTTAATCAAGATTGTCCTGCTTGGAGGATGGATAGAAGCAGCTTGCTAGAGGGTTCCATGACACATTACAGTGATCTTACCATAGGTAAAGTAAATGAACTCCCCCGTTTTTTTGTTTTGTTTTGTTTTGTTTTTTTTGATTACTCAGCTCATCCTGAGTTTCAATCAAACACACGCATATTCTCTCCTGGTGGCCAGTGGGTCTAGGGGGGGAGAATGACTTCCTCTAGCACCGTTACATTTGGCAAGGGACTAAGGTCCAGATAAGCTACTTCCTCCTACAGAAAGCCAAGGTTTGGCTCTACCACTTCCATTTTAATAAGGAGGCCTCTGTGACTGCGCCCAGTCGGCTGGGTGCTGCCTCAGTGATCCAAGGCATAAGGAGTACCTGGGTGTGGCGAGTCATGAATTGAGGGCCTTTGTTTCCAGAAAAACACAATATGCAGCCACCAGTTGATGTTCAAATGCTGTGCAGCCTAGAGGTAAGGGGGTCAGCTTCTAATATGAGAGGCTCAGGACACCTGGGTGGTTCAGTGGTTAAGCGTCTGCCTTGGGCTCAGGGCATGATCCTGGAGTTCCAGGATCGAGTCTCACACATCAGGCTCCCTGCATGGAGCCTGCTCTTCCCTCTGCCTATGTCTCTGCCTCTCTCTGTGTGTCTCTCATGAATAAATAAATAAAATCTTAAAAAAAAAATATGAGAGGCACATGGGCAACTTACTGTCATCATAGGTGGGCCAGAGACTCTAGGAGGCATGAGAGGAGGTTGCTAAAGCCTCCAAGTAAAGGAGTCTCTGGAAAGCATTAATGGGAGGGCCTGTTATGATGTACTTTGGACAGATTCTAGAGCCTTTTGTTGGAAGGGACCCTATTCAAGGCAGGCCAGTTTGTAAGTAACAGCATAAATTAACTGCAGTAAAATTTGTAAATGAGGAATACGTTGCCTCTAGAATCCAAAATATCTGAAAAGGTATTGGGTTTGTTTAAAATTATGGATGCTGAGAGGGTCATTGATTATTTTCTCAGTGTTAGGGATGGAACAGCCTTGACTGACAACATAATTCCTAGGAATTTAACTGAGACACTTTTTGTAGCTCAATGATGCATCCCTTTTGGAGAGTTCCTTTGTTACTATTTGTATATCTTCAATGAATGTGTCAAATGAATCTCAGAAGAGGAAGATGTCATCAGTGTAAGATCATAC
Organism: Canis lupus dingo; assembly: GCF_003254725.2. Taxonomy (NCBI): domain Eukaryota; kingdom Metazoa; phylum Chordata; class Mammalia; order Carnivora; family Canidae; genus Canis; species Canis lupus. The sequence goes on from NC_064254.1 coordinate 43,064,422, forward strand.
CTGTGTTCCTGGAAGGTGGATGTGATGGAGATCTTGCCTGCAGAGATTGTGTGGGAGGACAAGGCTGTTGAGATACCATATGGACAGCCGGTAAAAGTGCGTCGTGCCCCATCAAAGGTGAAGGCAAATTGTGGCTGAGAGGCTGTTGAAATAGAAACTTAATAGAACATATTTGCCAAATGTAAAAATAGCAAAGTATTTTCCAGTTATTGATTGGACAGAGTCAGGGATTTCAATGATATTAAGTATAAGGGTCTTAATTGCTGATACCATGGCATTAAGGTTGTAATAATCCACTGTTAGATACCATTCATTTTTTATCAGGTTTGAGCATTGTCCAAATTGAACAACTAAGAGGAAAGCAGAAGGGATAATGTCTCCTTTTGTAGGTCTTATGTGGTGAGTCACAATTCCTAGAGGTCTTGTTTTAATCTATATTGGGCTATATTAACCATTTTAGCTGTAGGGGAAGGTCCATGAAATCCCATTTTGTTAGGCAAATTGTAAGTTCTTAAGATCTAATTTTATTTCAGTTTATTACTTGTTGGGTTAAAGCATCCATGCCCACCATGGGCTATTTTAGTCAATGGGCCCTATGACTATAGGAAATTTAGGAAAGACAGTAGTTCTGGTGGTGAAGGTGAGGCATCCCTATTTGTTGGTAACTCCTGTAAGAGTATGGGAAGTGCCTTGTTTAAATTTATTGGACTCCTCTCTATAATTGTAAGTTGAACACCAGTATTGATCAAGGTCATAAAGGCCCGTTGGTGTATCTTAGCTGATTAATTTAGAATTTATGTTGCAGAAGTACAAAAGCCTGTATACTGTTATATAAATTATTTTAATATAGCTTGGATTTATAATTGGGTCAAATTGCCAAACACTATTTCAGTTTTTGATTCCTTTCCCTCTATTGGTCTGTTCTACCTCCTGTAGGTGGCCACTGGATATACTTTTGAGGTGTTCTCTTTACTCTGCTCCTATTTATGTTTCTTCTTATAAAGAGTCCCTACTCAGTATTGTCAGGGTTAGGAAACTCTCCCATGTAATTGTTGCTTTCTACATGTTAGGGAGTCTCAGCCTAAGTCAGTTTTGAAATAACTCTTTGGCATGCTGATAAATCTCTGCATTCAATGGAACCTAGAGTAATTGTGAGTCCATTTTACAGTTATCCAGTAGGATAATGGCATCCTCTTTTCCTTTAGGAGTCTGCTTTTCATAATATTCTGTGCCTTATGGGAATGCCATGTGTATTTTTCTTTATAGCCCTGATGATCAGGATCTTTTTTGGTGACAGAACCATGGATAGCAGTAGAACCAGAGACATTTTAGGCAAAGGGTCCTAGTGAACCATCTGCTTTTAGGAACATGGAGTCTGGCATGACTCAGAGTAAAGATTCTCCCTTATACAAGTGGCCACATGATGGGTTTGTATATTGTATAGAGTATCACTCTTTCTCGTGAGCACTCTAGAGTGGGGTCTATACAACCAATGGTCACAGGAGCCTAGTGTAGGTCCTATCCCCCAGAGCCTAGTGTAGGTCATAGCTTATGCTGGAATTGAGACACATGATTCAGTCCAAGACATACTGATAAGTCTGGGCCAGGACACATGACCTAGGACCACTTAAGGAGATCTGTGACATCCCTCCTCCAATCCCATAATCCTGTACCTAAGCTCCAATTTTTGAAACTTCAATTTAGATAACTCCTTAAACAGAAACTCTAGGACTCAGCAGATGCAGCACTGCCACAGCACAACTCAAACCACAAGCTTGACAATAGGCAACAGTGTGATTCCAAGTGCATGTTCCCCAGCTTGCATCAGAGTCCGTGCATAAGCCAAGAGCAAGAGAAGGAAGACCCCTTGCAAAGGTGGTCATGTGGTCAACTATGCAACACTGCTTGCTTCTCCAGCTGTTTTTGGTTGCCCCATTGAGGCTGGGATTAACCTCCCCACCCTAAACTGGTTTGGATTTTAAGATTGATGACACCATACACACATCCCAAATAAGTATGAAAAGCTTTATTACTTACTTAATGGGACTTTCTAGAGGGAGCAGACATCAAAACTGGTCTAGAATGGCTTAGGCAGAGAGTATCTGATTTTTATTGCAGTTAAGGGGTGGGGCCAGGGTGAGGATTCCCCGAGTTTGTTTGGGTTGAACTCCCTCCCTGCCCCCCACCCTACCTACCCCCACCCAGGGAAAGAGTGCTGGAGCCTTCTTACTGATTTACCCAGATGTGGGCAAGAGAGGAAGAATGAGAAGTAGGGTTTAAAAATGTCAGAGGTCAAATACTTAAAAAATGGAATCAGACTCTTTACTACCCTTTTGCTCCAGGAAGAAATCTAACCGCGATGAAGGGAGAGACAGGAGACAAATGACAATTTCAGTAGTTAGGTAAGATGGTCATGTATATTGGTTTTTCACTCAAATTTAAAAAAAAAATTGAAATCTTCCCATGTCAAGTCTAAAGATGCTGCCACTATTTAGCAAGTCAGTTCTCAGGGCCAGTTGTTCTGACCTTGGAAGGAATGAATGGAGAGTGGCTATGTGTAACAGTCCGAGCATCCCATACTCCACCTCTTGTATTTTTCTTTCATCCTTTGATAGATGTTCTAATGAGAATGAATTCATTGGAGAGATTGCTTGAACAAATCTGCTATCTTAATAATTTAATACTGGATAATCAAATTAAACTTGGGTGCCATTATGTTGTTGTTTTTTAAGATATTATTTATTAGTTAGAGAGAGCACCAGTGGTTGGGGGGTGGGGAGCAGAAGGAAAAGGAGAAGCAGATTCCCTGCTGAGCAGGAAGCCCAAAGTGGGGCTGCATCCCAGAACCCTGAGATCATGACCTGAGCTGAAGGCAGATGCTTAACTGACTGAGCTACCCAGGTGCCCTGTATGTTCTAATGGTCTTTAGAGTAATTTAGTCACATCTAGGCAGGGTAATTTTAAATTAGCTTTATACATATTTGTGGAGACATTTTGTATTATTTATGGAAGTAATTCTTATTTAATAAGCAACATATTTCATAATTCATTGTCAAATTAATATGTCCCAGGCACCATTCTAAGTGCTATATTAATATTAAATCATTTTGTCCTTTTAATGGGACATAGTGGAACAATGTGGTATAGATGAGGAAAATGAATCACACTGGAGGTTAAACAATCTGCTTAAATTCACATAACTGGTAAGTGGTTGGTCCAGCTAGGATTTGAACCCCAGGTCTTAAAGTTTAAATCTGGCTCCAGAGTCTACGTCCTAACCATTGTGCTATATTGTTTCTCACAAGTACCGTAATGATCACAATGCTCTAGATTCTTAGACATTAAGAATATAATAGATTTTTCTTCTTAACAAGGATAGTATATGGGATTATGGGGTAAATTACCCAAATAATTTAATTTCAATTTCAAAGTCTTTAGGTTTTAATTTTTGATGTTAAACCATAAACACAAAATCACTACATTCCAATGGTATTTAACGTATGTGAAGAAATGGTAATAATATAGTAATAATAATAATTGATGAGAGTGCTAATAATATAAGCCCATGTGAATGGCACAGGCATGAGCTCTTTGTCAACCATCAACTAGACACAAAGATGACACATGAGGTTCTGACTCAAAGTCAAGCCAAAAGAAAAAAATATATGAAGCCTATTTAAGGTCTGAGTTGAAATCCAACATTGCAAATATTATCTTAGTATATATTATGTATTTGTTTATACAAAGCTTTCAAGGGCGCTTTTTCCAGTTATGCATAAATGTATCTATTTAGAAGCCAATCCTGAATCACTGTGCTTCAAATATTAAATAAATAATTTCAAAAATAATAAAATATTTGTAATAGATTTAGTACTAGTAAAATCCAGTACGAATAAATTTAGTACTTCATGTGGAACAAATGATTTTGTCATTAATGAATAGTTTTTAAATATTATATGTTGCAACTTTATCTCAACTTTAAACCTTTCTCTTTTACAGTAAAATGGACATGATATATTGATTCCATGGTAGATGTATGTAATTTATGAATAAATAAATTTGTTTTTATTGAGGATTCATTTTCAAAAAGTAAAAAAATATATATATAATAATAATAATAATAGAAGGCCCTGAATAAGATATTTTGTATAGAAAAGAGCACAAATAATTCTATTTGCAAATCTAAAATTAAAACAAATAACAGTAGTTTACAAAAGAAGCACTTTTGGAAAAAAGAGTAATGTCACTATTTTACTTCCAGTATCTAAATGGCTTCATAGATTTCCTTCATGACTTTAAATGATCAGTTTTATACTATTCGCTGCATCTATTTTTGGGAAATGCTTTCCACAAAGTGAAATTTAGTTTTGGACAATTTTGAACATTGGTGTAATAAAACCAATATAAGATAAATCAGACATTTCAAACCTTTTTTTGAATGTTTTGACCTTATTTATCTGATCTGAGGTCTGTATTTCCAGTTGAATCAGATGGTTGTGAAATTCTCCCCATTAGAGTTTATTTTTAAAAATTTTTAAAAAGATTTTATTTATTCATGAGAGACGCACAGAGAGAGAGAGAGAGAGAGAGGCAGAGACACAGGCAGTGGGAGAAGCAGGCTCCATGCAGGGATGTGGGACTCGATCCCGGGACTCCAGGACCATGCTCTGGGCCGAAGGCAGGCACTAAACTGCTGAGCCACCTAGGGATGCCCCCCATTAGAGTTTAGAATAATTTATTATGTCTTTTCAACTTAATCTTGGCTGGACAATTGCCCTCTGGGTGGAGAGACTAAGAACAAGCACTCCTGCTCCTCTTGTATTTCTGCCAGTATGTTGATCCTAGTGTCTTTAGCAAGGCCTAGCTTAAGGGACTCCTCTGCTGCTTTTGTAAACTGTCCTCAATGTGTACTGCAATAAGGCTACTTTTCAAATTATTTGCAACTTTATGTACAAACCAGCTTATTATTTTAACTGACTTCATTGGTCATATCAGCAAAATCACCACTTAGTCCAAAGAAACAACTTTTTCAATGAACTTGACCCTTAGGATAAAATACAAAATGCATTTTTTTTAAGATTTTATTTATTTATTAATGAGAGAGAGAGACAGAGACATAGGCAGAGGGAGAAGCAGGCTCCATGCAGGGAGCCCGACGTGGGACTCAATCCCAGGTCTCCAGGATCAGGCCCTGGGCTGAAGGTGGCGCTAAACCGCTGAGCCACCCGGGCTGCCCACAAAATGCATTTTTAGATTGACTTGACTTTTCTTCCCCTACACTTGACTGTTTTTGCTTGGGTATGTTGCCATAATGTTAGTCTGAGGATCTTTGATAAAAGAGGTAGCAATGAAATAAAAAGCAAAGAATCATTAAATCAGATTTTTCCATGTAGCTCATCTACCCCTTGGTTGGAGGTTAGTTGCTTTGGCATTCGGAAGGCCTGACTTAATTCTTTCAGTTCTGAGGTAGAAAAAAATGGCATTTTACCAAACACAGTTAGCAGTGTTGATGTTTAGGATCTTTGACAATTTGTTACTATCCTTTGTTTTGCTTAAGTAACTAGACATGCAGCCAGCATTTTGTCAAGAGAAATGAGCGCAGACACTGTATGGTACTTGCCTAGATGGAACTAGGTTTGGCCAATCTTCAAGTTGAGTTGAATTCCAAGCTGGATTGAGGCTGGACTTTCCTACTGGCAGTGCCTTCTGGACTCCAAAACCATCTCCAAAAACTTCAGCAAGTAAAATAGTCTCCAGGAGAGACCAAGTACATTAATTGGGATTAATTTCAACTGTGAATGGCAGAAAACTCAGTAGAGGTAAATTTATTCCTCTTAAAAGTTTAAATATTTAAAGTTCAGATGTGCTATTTCAGCCTTTCCCTAAAATCCTTAGCAACTCAGGATGCTTCTAGTTCATTAGTCCTACATCTCTAGGAGGCAGCCCTAAACCTTTGGTCTGAGTTGGCTTAAATCTGGGACCCCGTTAAGATGAGCCCTTGGGAGCCTTACTGCATAGTAGCAAGTGGACCAGTGTTCTTTAGAAAATACCATATTTTCCAGGAACCTTTTCTGTTTTTTCTTTTTCTGCCCTCCCCCTTTCTTTGGTCAATAAAGAGGATGAGATCAACCCTTCTATATTTTTAACTTTGTTTCTGATTCTTACCCTTCTGGTGTACTTATCAAAAAAGCAGAGTTTATATTAGTTGCCAATATGGTGAAAACCCTAAGTTTTATTTTGAGTTATTTCTTTCTCTCCCTGTAGTTAAAGTAAACCATCTGTGGCTCAAATTAGTGAGGTTTTCAGTTCAGGAAATATTTACTCAAGACTTTCTAAGGGTCAAGGACTCTGCTAGAGGATATGAAGAATAAATGATAAAAAAGATACAGTCTTGTGTTCTCATAGTTGAAATTAGGCAAGCACACAGATCATCGTGATACAAAGAAAAAATGTGAATATAAGAGATACACAGGGTCGTACAAAACCAAAGGAGAGATTTCTTCTATTGGATGACTTGGAGAGGGCTTCGTGGAGTCAATGTCATTGGATCTGGGCTTTGGAGGGCTAGAAGCAATTGCTTCCATAATAGCCATCCTGTATAATCCTGTTGGAGCCTGAAAATGCTAGATGCTAACATTTCTCACCTTTGAAACTACAGAATGGTTTCAATTTAGCACCTTAGCAGAGGCCTGCTAAGGGCATGCTGCAAAGGGTTTTCCTCTCCCTTGAGAAAAGATATGAGAGGAACTCTCTGTATTTTTTTTGACATGGATATGTGAGGATGTGATGCCTGGAGCAGCAGCAGCTATCTTGTGACTATAAGGAAACAAGCCTGAAGACAATGGCCAACATGAAATTAGTGAAGTAGAAAGATAGAAAAGCACATGGCTCTTTCTATCTCAGAACTTGTTGCCATGTAAGATAAATATCTGTACTGTTTAAGGCACAGTTAGTTGGGTATTCTGTTACAGAAAGCTATAAGCCTCCTAACTGACAGAATAGAATTTTTCCTGGCAGTTTGGGGTTATGGCGGGGGTGTGTGTGTGTGAAATGGTGTTGGAGGGAGAATATGCCAATCAACAGAAACAGTGTGAACATAAGTGTGGAATGAAAAACTCAGATTATATAGGGAAATAGCAAATGGTTTGGTTTGGTTGGAGCAAAGAGGAGAGAAGATGGCAAATAGTGGGAGGTGCCTGGTAAGATAGTTTGGGACAAGATCATGGAAGACTTTGTAGCTGAACTTAAGAGTTTAGAATTTATTCAATAGGAAGTGGTGACAGTTGAAGGTTTTTGAGTAGGTGGAACTATAATCAAAACTATGCTTTCTTTTTTGAAGAATATATATATATATACACACACACTTTCATGTATATATTTGAAAGTGTATAAATATATACTTTCTTGTGGTTACACTTCTATCCTTTTGAGTTTTCTCCACCCTGTCATCAAGAATATATAATTTACAAAGTCAAAAAGAGGGGACAGACTGTTATGAATTTTATACCACTGCTGGTTAAACTTTACATAACTGCTTAACAAGTTTAATTACATAAGACAGTTTTCCTCTGATTAACTGACTCTCATTTAAGCATCTCTAGATTTAAAAGATTTGATATTATGGACAGTTTGCAGATGAGAAGAACCCTAATCAGAAATGCACATTCTATTTTAATATGCAATTATTTTGTAGTGTTACCCAGAGATGAAGCATTTTTTTGTTCTTTTTAAAATAAAAGTTTTTTTTTAAATTATAAAATAATAAACCCTTTATTGTTAAATACTTAGGAAATTTTAAAAATTGGGAACAAGAAATAAATTAAGAAATCCTCAGACTATTATTTTCCTTTATATTTTTTCCCCTGAAGCTTATTTTTAAAGGCTTGAAGGTGATGCATTCTGTATTTGAATTTAGGTTGAAAGTATGTAATTGGCACATACAAGTGAACCAAATAAATCTGATTTTATGATTTAACAATAAAATGCTATATCACAATTCTCAGTTATCATTTAAATAATGTGCTCTTCAGGAAACAAACATATTATTCATTAGAAGTTTTGGATTATTTCAGGAAATAAAGGGAGATTATGTCAGAATAAACAGAGCAATTGTTCTTTCTCTATAAAAATGAGCAAATCCTGAATTTTGTTTTGAACTTCCATAAAGATAATCCAGTAGAGGTTACTCTTGTTCTGAACAAAGCTTTTTGCAATTTTGCCGGAGGATTTACAGCATAATTCTGTTATCATGAATTCTGAAAATACTGCATTCAAGGTACAAAGTGTTTGATTAGTGAGGACAAAATAATAAACCTGGCCTGTTTAAAAAATATTATATCAGTCAAAACTAGCTGTTGTTGTTATATTTGTCATAAAGAATTTTTATTTTATTCTGTAACTTGTGATTTGTTTATTATATGTTGTTTGGGACTATTATGATGAACTTCTAACTGTATGTAGAAAAAATTAGAATCTGTTATACTCATATTGAATTGATTAAAAATTAAAAGTTTAAAATTTAGAATTTTTAAAAATATTTTTGATTTAACTTTAACAATTAGTTCTGAGAATGAGAAAACCCCCATCTTTCCTTTGTAAGAAATGTGTTTAGCTGTGTTTAATTCAGTGCTTCCCAAAATGTAGTGTGCACATAAATCACCTAGAGTGCTTATTAAAATGCAATTTCTGATTCAGAAGTTCTGGGGTAGAGCCTAAGATTCTGCATTTCTAACAGCCTCAATGCAGATACTATACTGGTCCACCGATTACATTTTGAATAACGTTTTAGAGGAACAGAAAAACAAATTGTTTCTGTTACCAAGCTGGAAAATGTATTCTGAAAACTGTCTGATAGATCAATTTAATCACGTGTAAATTGGTCATGAAATGCTGTGATCAAGAAAGGCAATCATTCAATAGTAAACTATTCACAACTACAAAAACATAGCAGACTTTAATTCATTACATTTTTAAAAATATTTTTCTCATGTGCACTTAATAACTCCATAGGCCTGTCTTTCTTATGTAACAAGTTTAAACTAGAGCCTAGGCTACAGACATCTAACATCAAATACAAATTCATAATTTGGATTTGTGTTCGTGAGGAAACTTGGGATGAGTCTTTTCCAAGTCTTTGAACATATTTAAAATCAGTCATTTTCATTAATTACTCTTAACAAGTAATTAATGCTCTGTTCCGTGTTTCACATGAGTTCATGTCTCTTAAATGCTGGTTTGTGTTAGATACCATATTATAAACATTCAGGCTGGTACTGGCGTTTCACAACTACTCCTAAAACAGGAAAGGGAGAAATTTAAGCAGAACTACTTCTGTAACTAATAACAGATGAGATGTTCATTATATAGGGTTTGTGTGTGTGTGTGTGGCGGCGGGGGGGGGGGGGATTGTTGTTTGTTTTTAATGTTGGACTCTGGGCATTTAACAGAAAACTTCTATTTCTGTGAAACAGATTTTTTTTTCACCTCTCAAGTAAAATCATCGTATACAAGTAAAGGTTAAGGGAAGTAAATATTTATCTCACTAGATACAAACAGAGCTTTTTAACAAGTTAGAAGCAGACTCCTCTGGCCCATTGTGTTGGCTCCAGATATATGGTTCAGGGTCCTAGGCGTGGGTGCAGGGCTCCTCCCAAAGGATTCCTTTCCCTACGTCCGGAACCAAGCCCTTCAGGCAGCTGCTGAGGAGGGAAAGCCAGATGCAAAATAGTGGGTTTCTTTCTTTCTTTCTTTCTTTCTTTCTTTCTTTCTTTCTTTCTTTCTTTCTTTCTTTCTTCCTTCCTTCCTTCCTTCCTTCCTTCCTTCCTTCCTTCCTTCTTCTTTTCTTTTCTTTTCTTTTCTTTTCTTTTCTTTTCTTTTCTTTTCTTTTCTTTTCTTTTCTTTTCTTTTCTTTTCTTTTCTTTTCTTTCTTTTTTTCTTCTTTCTTTCCTGGAAATTTTCTTTGCCTTACCTATGGATGTCAGCAAACTAGTCATAAGTATATTTCTGTCAAAGTTTGTTTATTGTATTTGATGTTCCTTAAAGATCAGGGATGAGCACCACAAATCTTAACTGGAAGCGATACCTTTATTATAAGCTACAAGAATGCCAGACTCTAATAAGTTGGTTCTTGACCTAAAGAGATGTTCATTTCACTTGAAATTCTCAGATTTTCACTGTTCCTCATTAGCATGCAAATCTCAGTTTCTAGGATAGGACAAATTCCCTAATTACAAAATAATTAGAAATTAACTTCCAGGGGCGCCTGGGTGGCTTAGTTGAGTGTTGGACTTTTGATTTCTGCTGGGGTCATGATTTCAGGGCTGTGGGATCGAGTCCCCAGGGGGGCTCTGCACTAGGCTGGGAGTCTACTCAAGATCCTCTGTCCCTCTGCCTATGTCCCTCCTCCCAGTGTGCTCTCTCTCTCTCTCTCTCCCCCCTCTCAAAATAAATAAATAAATCATAAAAAAGAAACTTCAAAAAAAGAAAGAACAAAGAGGCAATTAAGCCATCCGATGCAGAGATATCGTTATCTGAGATATTTGCTATTGTATACACAATTGATAGCTCATTACTAACAGCACATTTAATACTACTTTTGTACATAGCATTTTTAACCCCAATTCTTCTTTCCTCCCCTTCTCCTTATATCAAGCTGACTTAATTTGAACATTTAATGAGTGTCCTCTCCGTGCCAGGCATATCCAAAAAGCACCTCACTGAAACTCTTGGCCTCTACTCTAGCATAAAGCCCTCTTCTCACATTGCCCTATTTTATGACTTTGTGTCATGGGAAGTCTAGGACAAGCTAGCGACATGATAGGATGGTCTCAGCCAGAGCACTTCGTCAGCTACATCTATTAGCATGTTGGCCCTGGCTATGCTTCATGACAAGGATTCTCAGCATATCAGAGGGTAAGGGAACCCGGCTCAGTTTCACCTGTGCAGCCGGCTAAGACGGACAACTGCTGGCATAATGTGTTTTAATATTTGTTGAAAATAGGTTCCTTTATAAAATTGCCTTAAGGTAAATATATGAAACATAAAACTTGAATTAAAATGTGTAAAACGGGGCTACCTGGGTGGCTTAATGGTTGAGTATCTGCATCTGGCTCAGGTCATGATCCCGGGGTCCTGGGATTGAGTCCAGCACTGGGCTCCCCGTGGGGAGCTTGCTTCTCCCTCTGCCTATGTCTCTGCCTCTCTCTCTCTCTCTGTGTTTCTCATGAATAAATTAAATCTTAAAAAAAAAAAAAAAAAAAGGGGCAGCCCTGGTGGTGCAGCGGTTTAGCGCCGCCTGCAGCCCAGGGTGTGATCCTGGAGGCCCGGGATCGAGTCCCACATTGGGCTCCTTGCATGGAGCCTGCTTCTCCCTCTGCCTGTGTCTCTGCCTCTCTCTCTCTCTCTCTCTCTCTCTCTCTATCTCTGTGTGTCTCTCATGAATAAATAAATAAAATCTTAAAAAAAAAAAAAAAGAATTTGGGCAGCTCCGGTGGTGCAGTGGTTTGGCGCTGCCTGCAGCCTGGGGTGTGATTCTGGGGACCCGGGATCAAGTCCCACATCGGGCTCCCTGCATGGAGCCTGCTTCTCCCTCTGCCTGTGTCTCTGCCTCTTTCTCTCTGTGTCTATGAATAAATAAATAAAATCTTTAAAAAAAATAAATCTTTAAAAAAATGTATAAAACAGCAGTGTTAACATCTTACTTCTGGAGTAAGCCAGAGTAAAAGAAAAGCAATTAGAGATGTTGAAATTGTGCATATGTTTTCGTCACACGTATTCACTACTTTTATTAAGAATATATGAGGTTTTGCCCTAATTTTAACATCAATTTATCTTCCAGTATTCATGGTGTTGATTAATAGATCAAGATTGCATTGAGTATGATACTGACCTGTTTTTGTGCCCAGTGATTTTCTGAACTTTTAATGCCACTTAATAACAGTCCATATTGCTGGCTCCTGTCCAGGCGACTCTGAAGCACTTACAGGTGGAATCTAACAGATGATGTGTAAAACCAAAGTGGAGGCTTGGTGCCATTATTAGCCTCGTTTTGAGAAGGAGAAGTGGGCAAGAGTGGTAGGAGTGGGCAAAAAGAACCTTCACTTATCTAATATTAGAACTGCAAGGGGCTTCAGACACTGGACTCCTTCCAGGAAGGAGGCTGGCCTTTCTTTTTACTTCTTTTCTAACACATTTGACTTAGTCACATTTTGATGTGGCATGATATTTGTTAAATTCCAAATAACAGTATGGGAATCTGTTTGATGGCATATTCTGTGTATACATGTGTGTGCAAGGGCCCCTGTGCATGTCTGTGTGAGCATAGGTATGCATGTGAGCATGTGTGCATGTTTCCATCTCTAACTCTCCAGGGCCAAACCAGCCAGCAGCACTCAGATGGTGAGATTTCTTGCCTAGATAGCTCCCTCTGGTGCTTCCAGACTTTACCAAGTATGACCTTTTTATCTTTATCTTGTATGACCTTTTTTTAAAATTTTGGATAACTTTTTAGGAGACACTTAAAAAGAACTGGAAAATTATAGGACTAATTTAGCACTAACAAAATCATTTTAGGTAGTATTTTCTCATGAAAGCAAACCAGGGCAAATCTTTTCATTTTCCTTGGCTGTCAGTTACAGGTTGAGGCAAATGGAGTAACACAAATTGGCCTAATGAAAAAGCAGTGTCTGTATCTTTAAGAACAGCTTTTCAGTTAGAAGATGCTGAGTACAAATTTTATTCATTTGCCAAAGAAAAAATACACACACACACACACACACACACACACACACAGTTAAGTGGCAGCAGGAGACTTAATACATTCGTGAATTCCTCTCTATCCTTGATATATCACTGCTGTTAACTTATAATAAAGGAAGAAAACATCTGGCAGCCTGGAAAACAGTTCTTTCTGAAGCCTAGTTTTATGTGGAGTGAAATTTTATATGGTGTATCTTTTCTTTTTGTTCTAGTGTTTTTGCAAAATAATAAAATAAATACAAATTGAATAATACATCAGTTTTTGTTTTTTGGTTTTTTTTGAAGAACAATCACCGTGCATTTTTGTGTTACCACTTAGCATGGGTGGGGGGAATTGTACCTCCTAGGGATAAAGTGTTAATAACAATGGTAAATGTCTACTTTTAGAAAAAGGAGTTCATTTACATTACACAAAAGTCCCCATTTAGATGAAGCTTTTACAAAAGGTAGTTGTTTCTGAATAATTGAGGTTTCTTCCCTGGTGTTTAAGTAGCTCTCAATTTTGTAATCTCCTAAGACTTTTAAAAGTGAGTGAACTCACTGTGACACTTGCTTATAATATATATCATCAAGAAAAATAGACATATTCTAGAAAAAAACTGAGCTAGTCTGTTCTAGGATGCTCAAACATTTAAATGTAATAAATTTTGGGGAAAATATTGGTTTTTTTCCATAACTGAAAACCATAGCAATTTATACCACTTATAAGTTTTAAAAATTTACTTTTCTATGTTCAATAAACACAAATATACATTCTTTTGAAAGAAATCAAAATTAAAAAATGACCACTGTATCATTCTTCTCTATATTTAAAGAATATGTGTTTCTCTTTTTCTAAATTTATTATCTATTCCTGGTAAAATAACTGCTATGGAAAGAAAGTTGCCACAATTAAAATATTTAGTATGATAAAAAAAAGTACTACCTATGGGATCATAGAGTAGGTTATCTATTTTACTCATTCCGCGGTGATCATTCATAATAATTATGCATCTAATATGTCATTTTCCTGAACGATCATAACATATTCCTTTGTGGAAAAGGTAAAAAAAATCTATTATAATTCTAAAGATGAAAGAAACTTCCAAAAAATGCATGGTTACATTTTGTCCTTGGTGAACATGTGACTAAATGTTCTGTTTGAGGCTTTTATGAATTGCATGGGAAGCATTTGATCATCTCTAAAGAAAATGAGATTTTCTTTACCAAACTCAGACAATGAACAAAGCAGGAGACATAATGTTTCCACATCTCCCACCTACTAGCTCCTATGAACAGATTCTCCTGCAATAATGGATGACAAAAGGGCATGCATTTCAGCGTGAAATTTGGAATGGGATAAGATCTCAGAAATTGCGTGTTAACTTCAACTCCTGTAGCATTCCATTTATATTTTGAGAAAACACCTTGGGCAGTATTGCAAAGTCTTAGATTGTGTGAACAGGGAATTTGGAGAGGTAGTCACAGAATAGTGCAATTAAGAAGTTGGGCTGTGAAATCAAACAGGACGGTTCACATCTTGGTCTTTCTAACTACCGATTTGATGAACTTAGGTAAGGTACATAGCTTCCACTACTCTCAATTTTCCCATTTATAAAGTAGATCTTATAGTAGTACTTCCCTCAAAGTATTATGAGAATCAAGTGAAATAATTCATGCAAAGTTCTCGGCTACAGAAAGTGATCAATAAATATATATTGTTATATGAATTTCTTCCTCTGCTGACCTGATGTGCTCAGTGATGATTTCAATTATATACTTACATTTCACCTATTTGGAAAATTGTGCAATTTTCCTCAGTTGTAACGATTTAAAATTTAAAAGGGCATTAATACCTTTACATAATATGTTTATATATTATATAAAAACAGTGTACTCATGTTCAGTTTGACTTACTCCTATCTAGTGTGATAAGGAGGTAGAATTACATCTACAATTCACAAAAATTAAGTGAATTGACCAGAGTTATAGAATCCATAGCATAATAGGATGTTAAGTATTATAGAAAAATTCCAAAGATTTAGAACTTTCATTTGAACATGAGAAAGCAAATTTATATCATAAAGCAATCGATCCTGTAAAAAGGACATTTAATACGTTGATTTGGACATTTAATACGTTCTTTTGTAGTTACTTTTTAATTTTTTTATTTTTAAAGATTTTATTTATTCATTCATGAGAGACACAGAAAGAGGGAGAGAGAGGCAGAGACACAGGCAGAGGGAGAAGCAGGCTCCATGCAGGGAGCCTGATGCAGAACTTGATCCCAGGACTCCAGGATCACACCCCAGACCGAAGCCATCCAGGGATCCCCTGTAGTTAATTTTTTTAAAAGATTTTATTTATTCATGAGAGATGCAAAGAGAGAAAGGCAGAGACACAGGCAGAGAGAGAAGCAGGCTCCATGCAGGGAGCCCAAAGCAGGACCCCAGGATCAAGCCCTGAGCCAAAGGCAGATGCCCAACCACTGAGCCACCCAGGTGTCCCTTGTAGTTAATTTTTATGCTAATAATAGTAGAAAAGTTTTTCATACTCTTAACTGCATTTGAATTTACTTCTAGAATATTGGCAGAAAAAACCCTTACTTTTCTGAATCATGGAAAAAGTCTTTCAAAATACGATTGCAGAGGAAAAAAAAATTTTTTTAACACTTAATGCCAAGTTAATAGTTAGCTTCTGATATACATTTGGTATATCTTGAGAGCTTTGACACTGCTATAGTTGCCATGCATTTTCTTTTTTCTTTTTTTTTTTTAAAGATTTTATTTATTTATTCATGAGAGACACACAGAAAGAGCGGCAGAGACACAGGCAGAGGGAAAAGCAGGCTTCATGCAGGGAGCCCGATGTGGGACTCAATCCCCGGGACTCGATCCTGGGACTCCAGGATCACGCCCTGGGCCGATGGCAGGCGCTAAACCGCCGAGCCACCCAGGGATCCCCCATGCATTTTCTTATACAGACATTATACCCTTTATATTTCAGATAAAATTATTCTCTGACCATATGTAAATTGCCACTTTGCTATTCACATTTTGTTATATACAGTTTCTCACTTTTGATTTCACAGACATACACATTTATTTGCCATTTCATTGAAATATGCCCTGCAAGACCAGGTATTCTTGCTATTAATAAGTATCTGTCAGAATAAAACGATCCAATATAGTGACCAATTTCCCTAGATTATTAGTATTCAAAGATTGTTCACCTGATTAGCCATCCTATATCTATAAGACCTGTGAGAAGAGTTTCTCTAGTTTTATTCCATCTTCATTTGTGATAGAGAGATGAATGTCTGTTGGTCTTGCAAAATCATTTTTTGAAGAGTTTAGTGATTTTATCATAAGGGAATCATTAATACAGCCAACTGGATTAGCCCGATTATGCCATAGCTCTCAGTTTCCTGTCACATATGCCACTTTAGATTTTCAAGGGATAGAAAGATCTCACAAAAAAACCTTTTACATTGTTTAAATGGTATAGAATCCAGGAAATAAGCAATGCACTGTTCTTGGTCCACCAAGCCGGTACTCTTTTACCCTTTCTGGGTCCCCAGTGAACTGCAACTCATTAAACCCAGACACATTTGGACATCAGACCCCCTCTCTAACAAGAAGAGAGGTCACCACAAGGAGAAATGCAGAACTGCCAGTCGGGTTCACCTCCCACCAGAAACCTACTGTAATGAGCATGTTCTTGCTTCTCAGGGCAATCTTCATGCTCTCACTTTGCTCTCAGCAAGAACACCTGGGATTCTTCAGCCTTGCCATGTGCGGAGAACAGCCCAAAAATAGGCCTGCTAAGACTTCCAAGATGGATTGCTAGTCTTTGTGAGTCACCTCTGAAACCTAAAGCTCTGTGCTTTGTGATTTTTGTTTGCATCATTAGGATGAGGAGTTTCAGCAAAGCTAACCACAATTGCTTGTAACTAATCTTAGCAGATACAAAAGCAAGTGTTTTCTCTTTCAAATCCATATGCATACAAAGGGCAAATAAAACCCAGGGTTGGATGGCATTTTTACAACTACCCTCCTCAACAAAGTACTCATTAATGAAAGCTTTTCAGTGTAAATACAGTATTCCACTAAAAATGAGAAATATATTTTCCAACTTGATGTGATTTTGAACACTTACCTTTAAGTACAATAATAGTAAAGAATAATTAGATCGGGTAAATATTAAGCATACAGATGTCACAGTGGCTTTTCATACCAGGGAGATAGGTCAGGCTCTGGAAGGACCCATGGGCCAGGCTGACATTCTCATGAGACTAAAGAATAAACTGAACTGGGCTTTGCAGAATACATAGAACAAGAGTTATCATGCTAAGGCTGTGCTTTATCAGAGTGAACTCCAGTATGCACAGTCCTCCTGTCTTGTTATTAAAGAGCTATATTAATGTTTGGGCTGTCTTTTGATATATGGACCCATAAGCAGAATGAGAGGTAGTACCTGGAAACAGAAAGAGGATGAGGTAATAAAATGGCCTGATATAGAGGGATTCAATGATCGTTAGAATCTAATTGCCTACTATTTAGAAAAGAACCATAGGGACACCTGGGTGGCTCAGTAGTTGAGTATCTGCCTTGGGGTCAGATCCTGATCCTTGGATTCCAGGATCAAGTCCTGCATAGAGCTCCCTGTGGGGAGCCTGCTTCTCCCTCTGCCTATGTCTCTGCCTCTCTCTATGCCTCTCATAAATAAGTAAATAAAATCTTTTAAAAATAAAAGAGAACCATATACATTGTTATGTAACTTTATGCCTCAAACTAATTCAAAGGTTACACCAGCCTAAAATGTTTGGGTATACATTGTATTTTGGCAAGTGAAAAAAAAAGGAAGAGTGATAGGGGAAAAAAAGAGAATGGAAAATATAGAGTAAGAAAGGAAGGACAGAGAAAGGAAAAATGAAAATAGTGGGATTGATACCGTAGACTGTCTGTTCCAGATCCAAGACAACAACCCATGTCTGAATAATTTCAGCTATCACCTCTCAAGCACTTATGGACTAGGGAGAAAGGGAGAGAGAACACTGAAGAAAATGAAGATAAAAATTAAAAAGCTAATTTCACTTGGTAGTTTCAATTTGCCCCTAAGAGTCTAGGCACATTTTTCAAAGCTTAAAGTGTTTATGTCAGGTTCATGGAATTACAATCTTTAATATCTCACATTCATGTCAAGATGATAAACGTTGACCTCTATTTCCAAAACCCCATTAGCCAGTGTTTTCAAATCACTTTAGCAATATTAGCCCTCACAAACTTGAAGAGTACCAAGCATTATTACCACTCTCAGTTTCTATAAAGGAGAAAGTTGAGGCTTAAGTTAAATAAGTGAAATCAGTTGTCCACGATTTCACTGCGTATGCTCAGGCTAATTTAAAATACAGATCACCGATTCTGCTCACATCCATTTTCTTATATCTATCTCACTTTCTACTCAAAGTTATTGATTTCCAGACTGGGTAGTGCTGTAATTTCAGAAACTTCTTAAGAATACACACGTTCTTTTAAACCAAATGTGACTCAGAATACAAAAACATGAGTGGTTGTTCAGTTCTGCAAGTTCTAATACACAACAGTTTGGGTAAGAAACTTAATTACCTTAAAGTTAGACTGCCTAAATAATTACTGCAAGAGGAGGTTCATTTAAAAAAATTAGCTTATGGGCAAGAGGATACACACCCAGAAAATAGGTTTCTGACCTCTTTTGGAAGAGAACATTTTTGTAAAGTTTGAAAGGGAACAAGGAGCAGGGGTTGGATTGGTTCTCAGTTGTCTGAGAAGACTGGCAGGAGACTGGGATCGAACCACTGAGATACTGGAGCTTCACACTGGCTTGTGAAAAAAACTGTTAAATTTTTAGGAATTTCATGAGCTAGTTTTTAATTATAGCTACTAATAAAAATTAAATCATATAAACTTAAAAATTTTTTAAATGTTAAAAATAGGCGATTATATTAAATATTTATCACTTCCTAATTATTTTACTACATTTTATCATTTACATATATTGTATCTCTGTGGTGGGAAGGCTTAAATGGCATGCTTCTAGCATCTCTTTCCATATTCACTTTCAGTTACTTCTTGTTGGTAACCTGAAGTAGACAATGATGAGAGTACTGCCACAAGGGAAATTGGCAAGCAGTAGGGCTTATGATTTATTGTTTTATTGATTGTCTAGATCAGTGTTTAGAAAACTAGGGGTCTCCTAAATCATAGGAGAAGATTAAGAACATACTTTATATATAAATATAAAGCTTTTGCACAGTGAAGGAAGCAATCAACAAAACAACAAGACAATATACTGAAGGGAAGAAGATATTTGGAAGTGACACATTTGAAAAGGGGTTAATATCCAAAATATATAAGGAATTTATACAACTCAACAGCAAAATATAAACAAAATAAACTGAATTATCTGATGAAAAATGGGCAGAGGACTTGGGTAGACATTTTTCCAAAGAAGATACACAAATAGCCAACAGACAGGTGAAAAGATGCTCAACATCATTAATCATCAAGGAAATGCAAATCAAAACCACAATGAAATACCACTTCATCCCTGACAGAGTGCCTAGAATAAAAAAGACAGGAAATAACAAGTGTTGGTAAGGATGTGGAGAAAATGGAACCCTCATGCTCTATTGGTGGGAATTCAAATTGGTACAACCATTATGGAAAACTGTATGGAAGTTCCTCAAAAAATTAAAAATAGTATTAAAACATGATGTGTAATTCCAATACTGGGTATTTGCCCAAAGAAAATGAGAACACTAGTTTGAAAAGCTATATGCAACCATGTTTATTGCAACATTCTTTACAATAGCCAAGATATGGAAACAAGCCAAGTATCCACTTATAGATGAATGAATAAAGCATGGTATATATATAATGAAATATTACACAACTATAAAAGAGAATGGGATACTGCCCTTTGCAACGGCATGGCAGACCTAGAGAGTATAATGCTAAGTGAAATAAGTCAAACAGAGAAAGGCATAAACCCATATGATTTTACTCATCAATGGATTTTAAGAAACAAAGCAAAGTAAACAGACACAAGAGACACACAAAAAAAGCAGAATCTTAAATACAGAGAACAAACTGGTGGTTATCAGAGGGGAGGTGGATGGGAGAATGTGTGACATAGATAAAGGATATTAAGAGTACTACACTTACTGTGATGAATACTGAGTAATGTATAGAATTGTTGAATCATTATATTGTACACCCAAAACTAATATAACACTGTATGTTAACTATACTTCAATAAAAAAAAAAATAGTTCCAGAAAAAAAAAAAAGGAATTAAAGGCCTTCACCATAGTTCTAATCATGAGGAAGCCCTCTGTGATGCTACAAAATAGAATGACTAGCTCTTCTTTACATCTATTCATTGCAACCCTAGAGGTGCTATTTATTATTTGTGTCTGTAAATTTAGTGCTTTGGTCAGGACCACCTGTAGTTTCTCTAAAACGCAGATTTCTGGGCCCCACTCCAGATTTATCCAATCAGAACCTCTGAGGTAAAGTCAGGAAACCATGTTTTTATCTGGATCTTTATGATCTGGGGGATCTGGACCACATTTGGGAAAGCACTGTTCCAGAGCAGAGACTTTCAAATATTTTTAACCACAACTCACTTAAGAACATACTTGATATTGTGACCCAGCATTCATGTACATGTGTTTGCAGAAATGTGAACATTCTGATTTTCTTATTGTGTACTTTTATTCAATACATGTTCAAAAGCCATTCTGTACAAGACTATTTAGCAAAATGTCATCATGGGGCTCATAGTTTGTAATTTTATAAAGAATAACCAAAAGCTGTAAGGAGTAAATCTACATTCCCAGTGGTAAAGTATTGCTTGAAATTTTTTAAAATGGTTCTTTCCCCTTCAAGATTTATTGAGGTATAATTGAAAAATAAAATGGTATATATTTAAAATGTACAACATAATCATTTGATATATGTATATTTTGTGAAATAATTACCACAATCAGATTGATAAACACTATCACTTCATAGTTACTCTTTTTTTTTTGTGGAAACAACACTTTAGATCTACTCTCTTAGCAAATTTCAAGTATATAATACAGAATTATTAGTAATAGTCACCATGCTCTACATTAGTGCCCCAGAACTTACTCATCTTATCATGAAAGACTTGTAGCCTTTGACCAGGATGCTCTCCTTTCCCCAACCCCAGTCCCTGGCAACCACCATTTTACTGTGTTTAGATGAATTTGACTTTTTTTTTAAAATTCACATGTAAGTGATATCATACAGTAGTTGTCTTTCTGTCTAGCCTATTTTAGTTAGCATAATAAAATGTCCTTTAAGGTTCATTTATATTGTTGCAAATGGTAGAATTTCCTTTTTTCTTGTGGCAGAAAAATATTTCATTATATACATATATAATATATATTCATTATGTCATATTCACATATATAATATGTATGTATATATGTATGTGTGTATATATCACACCTTCATCCATCCATCCATCAATGGACATTTAGGTTATTTCCACATCTTTGCTATTGTGAATGATGCTACAATGAACATGACTGAAGATATCTCTTTGAGATACTGATTTTGTACTCCTAACTCTGGAAACAAACAAAGGGTTACAGAAGAGGAGGTGGATGGGGGGATAGGGTAACTGGGTGATGGGCATTTAGTAGGGCACATGATGAGATGAGCACTGAGTATTATACTATATGTTGGCAAGTTGGATTTAAATAAAATCTTTAAAAAAAGAGACACTGATTTTGTTTCTTTGGATATATATTCTGAAATGAGATTGCTAAATTATATGGTAGTTTTATTTTTAATTTTTTGAGGAGCCTCCATGTAGTTTTCCATAATGGTTACACCAATTTACATCCCCACCAACAGTGAACATGGGTTCCATTTTCTCTGCTCCATTTTCTCTGTTCCATTTTCTCTTCATATCTTTCCCAATATTTGTTATCTCCTGTTTTTTTAAATGAAAGCCATCCTAACAGATATGAGGTGATATTTCATTGTGGTTTTGATTTGCATTTCCTTGATAATTAGTGAGGTTGAGGATCATTTTATGTATCTGTTGGACATTTATATTTTTTGCAATAATGTCTATTCAGATCTATTGCCCATTTTTAATCAAACTATCTTTTTGCTATTGAGTTGTAGGAATTCCTTATGTATTTTTGATATTAACCTCTATCAGTTATATGCTTTGCAAATTTTTTTTTCCATTCCACAAGTTGCCTTTGCATTTTTTGTTTCCTTTGCTGTGCAGAAGCCTTTAGATTGATGTAGTGCTAGTTGTTTTAGTTTTTATTTCATGAGCTTTTTTTTTTTAATTTTTTTTTTTTATTTATTTATGATAGTCACAGAGAGAGAGAGAGGCAGAGACACAGGCAGAGGGAGAAGCAGGCTCCATGCACCGGAGCCCGATGTGGGATTCGATCCCAGTTCTCCAGGATCGCGCCCTGAGCCAAAGGCAGGCGCCAAACCGCTGCGCCACCCAGGGATCCCTTTCATGAGCTTTCTTAACTGCTCTGGGTAGGGCTTCCAGTAATATGTTGGATAAAAGTGGTGAGAGTAGGCAATATTGTCTTGTTTTCACCATTGTGTCTGATGTTAGTTGTGAGTTTGTCATATATGGTCTTTATGTTGTTGAGGTAGTTCCTTCAATGATTAATTCATTGAAAGTTTTCATTGTAAAAGTCATTGAATGTTATCAGATGTTTTTCTGCATTTATTGAAATGCTTATATGACTTTATTCTTCATTCTGTTAATGTATAAATCCTATGTATGTTAAATCCTTGCAACCCAGGGATAAATCCCACTTGATCATGCTGTATGATCCTTTTAATGTGCTGTAAAGTTCTATTGCATAGCATTTTCTTGGGGATTCATGAGGAATATTGGCCTATCACTTTCTTTCCTTGTAGTGTCTGTATCTTGTTTTGGTATCAAAGTAACACTGCCCTTGTAAAATGACTTTAGAAGTGTTCTCCCCTATCCAATTTTTGGGAAAAGTTTGAAAAGTATTGGTGTTAATTTTTGAAATGTTTGGTAGAGTTCACCAGTGAAGTCATCAAGCCCTAGGGATAGTATGTCTTTGTTAGGAGATTGCTGAATACTGATTTAATCTCCTTACTTTTATTGATCTATTCAGATTTTCTATTTTTTCATGATTTAGTCTTGATAGGTTGTATGTTTCTTAGAGTTTAACTTTTTCTTCTAGGTTACCCAATTTGTTGTTGTATATTATGATCCTTTCTATTTGTATAGTATCAATTTTAATGCCTCCTCTTTCATGTAGAATTTTACACATTTCAGTTGTTTTTTTTTTTTTGTTTTGAGTTAGTCTAGCTAATAGGTCTGTCAATTGTCTTCGTGTTTTCAGAAACAACTCTTAGCTTCACTTACCTTTTTAATTGTTTTTCTGGTCTGTATTTTATTTATTTCTGCTTTAGTCTGTTATTTCTTCTGTTAACTTTAGGCTTAGTTTATTCTTTTTGTAGTTTTTTGAATTTTAAAATTACTTATTCATTCGAGATCACAGTATTTTCTTAATGTTGATGTTTATCACTATAAATCCCCCTCAGAACTATTTTTGCTGCATCCCATAAGTTTTGAGATTTCTAGTTTTGAATTTGTATTTTCATTTCAAGGTATTTTTTGCTTTCCTTTTTGATTTCTTCCTTCTCCGATTGGTTGCTCAGAACTATGTTGTTCAATTCTACATTTTCTTTTTTTTTTTTTTTTTTTTTTTAATTCTACATTTTCATAAATTTTTCCAGGTTTCCTACCATTACTGACTTCAAATTTCATATCATCATTGTTTGCAAAGATACCTCATATTATTTCAAACTTCTTAAATTTCTCAAGACTTATTTTGTGATCTACAACATGATATATCCTGAAGAATGTTCCATGTGTGCTTGAAAAGAATGTGTAGTCAGCTGCTGTTGGATGGTATGTTCTGTATAGACCTTTTGGGTCCATTTGTCTAAAGTGTAGACAACTCCAGTATTTCTATATTGGTTTTCTGGATGATCTATGCATTATTCAAAGTGGTGTATTGAAGTCTCCTACCATTGTTGTATTATTATCTAGTTATCCCTTCAGACTTGTTAGTAATTGTTTAATATATATATATATATATATATATGTTCTGTTGTTGAGTGTATATATCTATATCTATATATATATGTTTACAATTGTTATATCTTCTTGCTGAATTGATTCCTTTATTTTTATTTATTTATTTATTTATTTATTTATTTATTTATTTATTTATTTATGAGAGACACACAGAGAGAGAGAGAGGCAGAGACATTGGCAGAGGGAGAAGCAGGCTCCATTGCAGGGAGCCTGACATGGGACTCAATACCGGGTCTCTAGGATCAGGCCCTGGGCTAGGCGGCACTAAACCGCTGAGTCACCCGGGCTGCCCTGACTCCTTTATTATTATATAATAACTTTCTATGTCTCTGGATACAGTGTTTGACTTAAAATCTATTTTGCTGTATATAAGTTTTGTTATCCCTGCTGTCTCTCGGTTTCCACTTGCATGGGATACCTTTTTCCATCCCTTCACTTTGAGTGTGTGTGTATCTTTAAAGCTGAAGTGAGTCTCTTGTAGGCAGCAGACAGTTGGGCCTCATATTTCTTTTATCCATTCAGTCACTCTATATCTTTTGATTAGAGAATTTAATCCATTTACATTTAAACTATTATTGATAGGTAAGGACTTACTAATGCTATCTAATGGTTTTCCAGCTGTTTCGTAGTTTTTCTCTTCCTCTCTATGTCTTCTTTCATGAACTGATGATTTTCCTTAGGGATATACTTTAATTACCTTCTCTTTGTCTTTTGTATGTCTAATGTTTGCTTTGTGGTTACCATGAAATGTACATAAAAATGTTATAGTTGTGAGTCTCTCTTAAATTGATAACAACTTAACTTTGATTGCATACAAAAACTCTACACTTTTACTCCTTTCTCACTTTAATATTTGGCATGTCATGATTTACATTTCTTTATATTGTGTGTCCATTAAAATTTATTATAACTGTAGTTATTTTTAACGCTTTTGTTTTTAAGTTTCATACTAGAGGTAAGTGGTTTATACAACACATTACAGTATTAGGATATTCTGAATTTGACTATACACTTACCTTTATCAGTGTGTCTTGTTTTAATATATTTTCAATGTTACTATTAGCATCCTTTCATTTCGGCTTAAAGAATTCCTTTTAGAATTTTGTCAGGCAGGTCTAGTGGTAGTGAACTCTCTCAGCTTAGTTTGCCTGGGAAAGTCTTTATCTCTCCATATATAAAGGACAGTTTTGCCAAGTAAAGCATTCTTCGTTGGCATTTTTTTTTCTTTCAAAACTTTGAATATATTAACCCACTCTACTGGCCTGCAGAGTTTTTGCTGAGAAATCCACTCTGCCCAATGGGAGTTCTTTTGTATGTAATATTGTTTTCTTCCTGCTCATTTCTCTCATTTTCTTTGACTTAAGACAGTTTGGTCACAATGTGTCTTGGAGAAGCTCTCTTTGGATTGAATCTGTTCAAGGCCTATGATTTTCATGAACTTCAATGTCCAAATCTCTTCTCAGATTTGGATAAAGGTCTCAGCCATTATTTCTTCCAACAAGCTTTCTGTCCCCTTGCTGCCACTTTTCTTCTGGGACATTTGCAATTATTTTGTTTTTTGTTTCATTTTGTTTTTGATTGTGTTCCATAATTTACAGGGGCTTTCTTCACTCTTTTTTCCTTTTAATTTGTTCTCCTACCAGATAGCTTCAAATGTGCTGTGTTTAAGTCCACATATTTTTCTTCTGCTTTATTAAGTCTGCTATTGATGCAATTTTTTTGGTTCATTCATTGTATTCTTCAGCTTCAAAATTTCTCCTTAGTTCTTTTTTTTATGATTTCTATGTCTCTGTTAAACTTCTCACTTTAATCATGTATTGTTTTTCTGATTCCATTGAATTATCTGTCTATGTTTTCTTTTAGTTTGCTGAATTTCCTTAAAACAACTATTTTGAATTCTCTGTGGGGTGAAATGCAGATCTTCATTTCTTTGGGTTCAGCTTCTGGAAAATTATTGTGTTCCTTTGATGGTATCATGCTTCCTTAATTTTCATGTTCCTTGAATTTTGAATTGCTGCCTTCACATTTGAAGATGCAGTCATGTCTCCAGTGTTAATGACTGCTTCAGAAGAGAAATACTTTCTGTCATTCTTGCTAGAGATTCTGAGACTTTCTTAGACATTTTCTATGGATATGCCTGCTCTATACTTCTTTTTCCTTCTTAAATCCTTAAAATTGTATGCCTTCTCTTGATCTTGCAAAGCCAGATTGGTTGTTAACAAACTCCCATTGCTTTCCCTAGGGTGGTGCTGAATTGTCAAGTTGTATTTTCTCCTAGTCCTATAGTATCAGGCTAGTTTTCTGCATGTGCTCACCTGCAAAGTTTGCCATCTGCAGAGGTTCACACTTGCCACCTTTTTAGCATGTACAGGTAGCTTCTAAGGAGTAGGGTGTGTGGGGGTGAGATTTGCAGAATGTTAGCAGTAAAGTGAAGCTGTTCCTCTTATCCTCTTCTGTACATCCAATATTGGATTTTTTTTTTCTTCAACAGTGTCTTCTGGACTTCCACAATGGTAATATAAGGTACCTTGTCTGTGGGTGATTGTCAAAATCTGTATTCTTTAAAGGAAGATGGGAGAAAACTCAATTGTGAAAACCCATCATGTTTGTAACTCCTCTGATGTTTTCTACTTGAATCTATTCCATTTTATCTTATTTTTTAAAAAGATATTAGGCAAATTCATAAACTGATTTCATGTCTCATTAATTGATCACAAACTATAGTTTATAATACATTGATGTAGAAGGTTTGAATTTATACTGCATGCCCTTTTTTTCCCTAATTTAAGAGTTTCCATAGCAGACGAAAAGTCAGCTGTCATACTTGCATACTTAGTTAACTTGATTATTTCAGGCAAGACTGGATTCACTCCTTCTCTTCCTTTGCCCTAAAGTAAAGGGATAAAGCTTTTCTAGTGTTATTAAAGTTCCATTTAACTAGTGATTTCCATTTGTCTCACAACACCATCAGGTATTAACCATGGCAGCCACAGCTCCGCATCCCATTGGTGACCCCCTTCCTCTTTATCACTTGCTGAAAAACCCTGGTTTGTCTGTATATATCCCACCTGGCACAGCACAACATTCATTCACTGTTGGCCTAGGGTTTCCTCTAGCATTCTAGGGTTTGCTACCACTCTTGTAGGTATGAATAATTTGCCAAGTGTAACCTTGTGACTTTTCTTTGTTCTTGAGAATTATCTATCAAGGGAAAGTACCAAATAATTTCTTATCAGAGAAAGGTCTAAGAAGATAAGTCTATTTTCCTAATGCTGCTGAAAAAAATCTTAGACAAGTTCATTTTACGAAGACCTTTACCTTTCATTCAGGAATTAAGATATGGAAGCTTTTTTCAGGGCTATTTTTATAGGATGAGTTTATAAGCCAAAAGTAGGAGATATAGTGTGGTTATAGGGAGCTTCAATTTGGGATGATCAGGCAGAAAATCTTAATCTATTTTATGTTAGCAAGTGAAGTCTATCTTTATTTCTTCTTATTTTATCTCCTTTTTAAAATTCATTTCAGTTACCCATTTTACACATATACATTGAGAGCTTACCATGTACCAGGCACTGGGGTGGAAAAGCAATAGAAAAGTGTCCTGAGGGACACCTGGGTGGCTCACCAGTTGAGTGTTTGCCTTTGGCCCAGAGAATGATCCTGGAGAGCCTGGATTGAGTCCACATCGGGCTCCCTGCATGGAGCCTGCTTCTCCCTCTGCCTCTGCCTGTGTCTCTGCCTCTTTCTCTGTGTCTTTCATGAATAAATAAATAAAATCTTGGGAAAAAAAAGGGAGGGGGGAAGTGTCCGGATTTACACTTGGGGTGGGGTGGGGGTGCTGCAATCTGATAGTGGGAGAAAGACTCCAGTTAACCAGAAATTATAATATTATAATAAAAGAGATATTTAAATCAGAGTGGAGCAATCAGGTAAGGCTTTTCTGTGTGGTAATATTTGACCTAAGTCTCAAAGAGTGAATAAAAGTATAAAGAAGTCAAAGAAAGGGAAGTAGGGCATTTGCCTTAGGTTGTGTTTCTCTGAAAATAGAGCCCGTCCTAAGGACTCAGGTACAAGTTGGTTAATTTGCAGCATGATCCAGGAAGCTAGAGTGAAAGAATGTGAGGCACAGAAAGAAGAGAAAGTCATAAAGGTTGTTTGTGAGCTCATTACAACTGTGGACAACTGGAGTTTTATTTTATCGAAGACCTTTGGAAAAACATGTAAAATGCACCACAGAATTGTCTTCTAAGGACAAAGGGTAGGGCATCTCTCCATCAACTCCTATCCTCATTGGAATATGATGTATGCACATGTTGCAGTGGAGGAAAGAAAATGTAGAATTGTTTGTCTTGTTTTCTAATGGGTAAACATTCTCATTCTTTGCAGTCAGTGACAAATGGGGCAGAGTTGAGGCATTCTAAGTATCTTGTACTATTTTCCAAATGTTCTTCATTTCATGTGAGAGTTGAGGTTTGCCTAAATTTTCCTTAATTTACCTTCATAGGGCCTTACAATTTGGATAGATTCTTTACTCAGTCTCACGTATGTAATACAACCAATTTCAGTGTAGTATTGTTGATATTCATTTAGTTTCAAGTTCTAAGTTTTAGTGAAAGCTTAAAATGATCTTAATGAGGATTGCTCTCTTGATGGCATTTTGAACTCTTGTATGATATTGGCATAGTAGTTTACCTTACGAAATACACTTGAATGTGAAAAGTTCTATATCATCTTCAATAGGAACATTTGTAGAAATCAACGTTTGCTTGATAAAAATATTTTTAGGACTGCTTTTTCAGTTCTGTTTTCCTAGTTTTTATGAGTGCAGGAAACGAATCAGAAGAATTATTCATGATCAGTAAGCAATAAAAACCACAATCTCATAATTACAATGTTAAAAAGAACACTATGTTGCTTCCATATCTTGCTTATTGTGAATAATGCTGCAATGAGCACAGGAGTGTATAAATCTTTTCAAATCAGTGTTTTCATTTTCTTTACAGAAAATTCATCAAACTGGAATTGCTGGATTATATGGTAGTTCTATTTTTAATTTTTAAGGAACCTCCCTACTGTTTCCCATAGTCACTGCACCATTTTGCTTTCCCACCAAGAATTCCCTGTTCTCCACATCCTTGACCACACTTGCTATTTCTTGTCTTTTGATAATAGTCATTATGACAAGTGTGACATATCTTGTGGTTTTGGTTTGCATTTCCCTGATGATTAGTGACGTTGAACATCTTTTCATATGTTTGTTTGGTCATCTGTATGTCCTCTTTGGAGAAATGTCAGGTCTTCTGCTCATTTTTTACTTGGATTGTTTGTTTGTTTTTTACCCTGAGTTGTGTGGGTTTTTAAAAATATATTTTTGATATTAGCCCATTATCAGTTATATCATTTGCAAAATATCTTCTCATTCACTAAGTTGACTTTTCATTTTACTAGTGATTTCTTTCACTGTGCATAAGCTTTCTGGTTTGATGTAGTCCCATTTGTTTACTTTTGCTATTGTTGTCCTTGTCAGAGGAGAGATATCCCAAAACTATTGCTCAGACTGATGTCCGAGAACTTAATGCCTATGTTTTCAATAGATGAATGGATAAAAAAGATGTAGTAATTGTATAAAATGGAATATTACTCAGCTATAAAAAGAATAAAGTCTTGCTATTTGAGACAACACGGATAGGCCTAGAGGATACTATGCTAAGTTAAATAAGTCAGACAGAGAAAGATAAATACAGTATGATTTCACTTATATGTGGAATCTAAAAAACAAAACACAACAAGACAGAAACAGACTCATATATGCAGAGCTCATAGATTCAGGGAACAGTCTGATGGTTGCCAGGGAAGGTGAAGGTGAGGAAATGGGTGAAATAGGTGAAGGAAATTAAAAGATAGAAACTTCTAGTTATTAAAAAAATAAGACATGTGGGAAGAATGTATAGCATATGTAACAACTTTGTATGGTGACAAGTGGTAGCTAGATTTATTTAGGTGTTTCTTATATCATATATTATATGTAATATATATATTGAATATATATTGAATCACTAGGCTGTGCACCTGAAACTAATATAATACTATCTGTCAACTATACTTCAACAACAACAACAAAAAAACCGCTATGCACTAGCCTGAGAAATATGTGGATAGGAAAACAATTTAATGATTTTAAAAGCAAAATATAAATTTTGGTATAAAATGTTATCAATAAATCATTTTATATAATTAGAACAAAATTACATAATTAGATTAGAATAACTTTCTTTATAATAAACTAATTTGCAATAGAAGCTGGTCTCTTGGATAAGTAAAATGAATTTTAGTATAGAGAAAACAAAATCATGGCTGGAAATATTATTCAAGTATTTTATTCTTAATTCTTTATATTTTACAGATTTTATTTTCAAAATGGCTAATTTATAGTATTTTCCCAAACATTACAATTTATCATTTTTTATTCTTTCAAAGTTGGCACACTAAGATTATTTTGTTGGCATACTCAACTTGTTACCTGAATTTTAAAAAAGTTTAGGTGCAGGGGATCCCTGGCTGGCCCAGTTGTTTAGTGCCTGCCTTTGGCCCAGGGCGTGATCTTGGAGTCCCAGAATCGAGTCCCACGTCGGGCTCCCTGCATGGAGCCTGCTTCTCCCTTTGCCTGTGTCT
The DNA here is from genome assembly GCF_003254725.2 of Canis lupus dingo. NCBI lineage: Eukaryota > Metazoa > Chordata > Mammalia > Carnivora > Canidae > Canis > Canis lupus. The sequence continues at coordinate 43,095,021 of NC_064254.1, forward strand.
CTGCCACTCTCTCTCTCTCTCTCTCATGAATAAATAAACAAAGTTTAAAAAAAAGTTTAGGTGCAAATAGCTCTTTCAAAGTAGAGTTTCAAGGTAGAATTTTTTAGGATTTTAGAACTTTTTTTAACAGCAACAAGAAAAAATACTCTAAATAACAATTTAAAAATATAAATATAAATATATACATATATCTCACCACTAGCATGATTTAAAATTTTCAGGTTTTTTTTTTTTTTTTTTCTGGAAAGTTTTGAGTAAAACCTACTCCTATCCTTTTTTGGTGGATATCATAGTTTCAAATAATTAAGATACATTTTCAGGGGCAAAGACTAAATAATATTAGGGCTATTTTCAGGGTTTACTTCCTAAAATACCTGCCTACAAAACATGGGGCATGGGGCATGGGGCATGACCAAAAAATGGTCATATGAAAAAAAATGGTCATATGTTTATACTTTTTTTTTTAAGATTTTATTTATTTATTCATGAGAGACACACACAGAGGCAGAGACACAGGCAGAGGGAGAAGCAGGCTCCATGCATGGAGCCCAATGCGGGACTCAATCCCAGGACTCCAGGATCACACCCTGGAGGTGCTAAACCACTGAGCCACCCAGGCATCCCATATATTTATATCTCTTTGAATCCAAGGATCCAATCATCTTCACATCCAATCTTCAGGGCTACTTCCTTCCAAGCTTTATAGACAATCTACTATTAACTGTTGATGTTTCCATGATCACCAGCAGCATGTTTGTCTACAATGTTTTCAACATTATATAGGAATATTAGAACTTTAAACTTAGAAGGAATCCCTACAATTATCTATATGCATGGAAGGCTTTTCCTTTTCAAAATCAGTAGGTATCTATAGTGCTGAAAGATTTAGCAATCAGCTCTCTTAGGGAAAAAAAATCTCAGATTTAAAGAGCTTAACAATTTCTGCACTGTAAATACTCCCACCATGGCCAGTTTTCAAGCTTTCAGCATGATAACTTCACTGAATGTGGTGTCCTTTATATAATATTTTCACCATATAGCTACAGTACACCTAAATAACTTCAAGAACATAGATAATAGCAAAATACAAAGTGATAACACTTTGAATATATACTACCTTTGTGTTTTAATATAGTTTATTTAATTGTAAATTTATATAATTTAATCTTTATTATTGGCTGTGTTTAAAAACGGGCTTGCAGAGTTCCTAAAAATTTAGCAAGCAGCTCTCACAAGCTATATAAACCAGCTCTAGTATACCACTGGACTATCAAGGTGTTATTCTTGCTGATTTACAAATGGAGAACCTGTGACTCAAATGAGGAAAGGTAAAAGAACATGCATTGACCACCTATTTGAGGTCACGCATGGTGAGAGTCACTTAATAAATCATAGTTCATAAATTGTCTGAACAGCTCAGGGAGACAGGATGTTTTATTCCAGTTTTATAGATACAAAAACAGATTTCTCTAAATGTCACAATGCTATTAGGCGATAAACTCAGGATTAGATCCCAGGTTCTCCGACTCAGGATTCTCAATTTTATTTATACCAGTATGTCTTGCTCTCTAGGTTTTCGCATAAACTATGGAAGAACATCAAAAGCTATCAGATAAGACACTGAGACACAGCAATGAGCTGTGTACCTTTTAGCATACTATTTTTTTAGGGACGCCTGGGTGGCTCAGTCAGTTGACCATCCTACTCTTGATTTCAGCTCAGGTCATGATCTCACAGTCTTAAGATCAAGCCTGGCATTGGGCTCCATGCTTGGCAGGGAGTCAGCTTGAGAGTCTCTCCTTTTCCCTCTCCCCTTCCCTCTCCCTCTCCCCCTACCCCTCCTCCATCTCTCTCTCTAAAATAAATAAATACATCTTTAAAAAAATAAAATACTATTTTTAGTGATGAATGTGGCTACAGATTTCAAAAATAACAATATATAAACTGGATAATTATGACTGCACTGATTTGATTTCAGAAATAAACATATTGGTTTAAAATTTTTAATTAACTAAAAAGCTTAGGTAAAAATAAGACTAAGGAAGACAGAGAGAAACATATCATAGTACAGTAGTTGTAAGTATGATGTAATGATGGGTAGAGTGTAACAGTACAGTAGTTGTAAATAGTTGACTTTTTGTGAAATCAGTACTGTGAGGGCTGACAGCTCAATATAGAAACTAGAGAGGAGACACAGAAATCCAACAAAACAGTGTCTAAGGTGAGTCATTATTCGGGATCAATATGTTACTAACTTACTTTTATTGTATGTTGCTTTTAGTCAAACATCAAAAAGAAATCAGCATAAAACTAACCTCCATCACTACTGATTGTTTGTAGTCACTTTGAAGATTCATATAATGTAATATTATCACATAATATAATTCAAAAAGTCTGTACACAAATGCTGAAAGAAAATAAAGATTAAACAACAATAAAATAATCAAATTATAATCCAGTTACCTTGTAAGAATGGTGAAAATGGATTTAGAAGTGAAAGATCCACCTTTTAGAGTGTCTCTTCATAAGCACACTATTAATTCAAATTAGCTTTTTCTGATATATGTTTTGGGGCAATATAAGGTGAGAAATTTCTGTGTAAATATTATATTCACAAATAAATGTTGTTATGCTTTATATTTTAAAAAAGCATCAGGTACTGTGCATTTCACTTAGCATAAAGATCAAGAGGTCCAGAACCACTAAGCTACAAATCTTTTTGGGCAATAGGGACTATTTCCTTCATTTTAAGAAGGAAAAGTACTTTAAATTCTGATCGTTAGACACCTGGGTGGCTCAGTGGTTTAGTGTCTGCCTTCAGCTCAGGGCGTGATCCTGGGGTTGCAGGATCGAGTCCCACATTATGCTCCTAGTGGGGAGCCTGATTCTCCCTCTGTGTCTCTGCCTTTCTCCGTATGTCTCTCATGAATAAATAAATAAAATCTTAAACAAAATTCTGAGTGTTCAAGGTGTTTTGGTATTGTAAACTATTGCACTTTGTAATTAGTCTTCTAAGTTACCTGAACCTAAATCATAATTAATTTTCTTCTTTCAAAATAATATCACCAAAAGTGATATTTGGAACCAACACCAAATTTAAACAATTTCCTTGTTTTCTGTCTGTGTCCTTCAGGGCATTTGGGGGTGATCCACAGAGAGTTTCTAAATGGGAAGCTCCCTGCCTTTCCCCAGGGTACCAGCTGCTCCTTGGCACATTGCTACTAGCATGAGCAATTTCAGGAGTTTGTGAGACAGGGCCTTGTGAGACAAGTTCTCATCTCTCTGCTGTTGACTTGAAGCCTGACAAACTATGATAAGTGAGAGTGACAAATGGTCATTACTATTCCAGAGATCTTCCAAAGGGGCAGAGCCTGAACATGGAGCTCAATACGCTTCCATTTCACTCCTAACTTAGAGAAAACAGAACTCAGGAAAACTAAAATTGTTAAACTAATTAAATCATTTGCAAGCAAATAAACTAGGAGAAGAAGGCACTCATGCCCCAAAGAATGTGCAAACATGAGAACATTAGAGTTAGATTTTATCCTGATGTGTTTCTAGTATCTTTATAACATGGCATTTTTGTTTCCCTGATAATTTATGCAGTCGTATCTGATATGTAAACAACTTAGATTCTTTCTCTAGCAGTGCTCTGATTGTTCTATACTGTGGAATTCATTATAAGGCAGACTCACTGTGTATCTTATGCAAAGACAGTTATTATTGGAAGTACAAGAAAACCTGATTAAAACACTTTAACATTAGCCTAGTCTTCCACTATAAATCTCATGGATTAGATGTATATGGCAGGGTTTATACTATTATACCACCACGTTACCATTACTTCCTTGCCTTTTTGGTTCAAGATTCAGAAATCTATGCCAGGATAGCCAAGGCCTGAGTTTTTATCTGGTGATTAAGCCAAAAAACATTAAAGAGGCTTCTTCCCACAATTCCTTGCCTTACTCCATTATCTGTCCACTGCATTATTCTTCACACTATTAAAGTGTAATAGAGACCAGAGGGAAATTTATCTCTCTTCTTTAAAGCATGTCTCATATATTTGTCTGAGTGCATAGGCATTATAATGATAGGTGCTTTCAAAGAACCTAGAGATAAAAAGAAGCACCTAAATCAATGTCCAGAACACTAGAACCATTATTACTTGATAGGAGACACAGAAACAGGTCATACTTTTGAACATTTTTCTTAGGATTAAAAAGAAAAACTTTTATGTTTTAGCAAATAGAAAGAGCAGCAAATTGTTTTGGGAAGGAGACGGCTGTATGAGAATATGGTGTGGGGGCCAAGAACAGGACCTCGAGCCAGACTACGCAGAGTCAGGTCCCCACTCCGTCTCTTCCTATTGTGTCTGTGTCACTGTGGGTGCATTACTTAATCCTCTGTATTTCAGTTACAATGAGGATAATAGTATCCATCAGTGAGACTTAATTAAGATTAAATGAATGGATACAAGTAAAATACTTTTTAAGTAAACAATCAATAAATATTAGTTATTATATTATACACCATGTTTAAAATACCTCCTTTTTGCTATTGGATAGAAAAAAGAAGATGTAGCTTGTCCTATCAGACAATTACGAGGATTACGTATTTGTTAATTTAATCAAGTGAGTACCCACCTGGATGATTTTGACATAACATAGTAGGAATTATTAATGACATATTTGTCTATCAGGTGTTACATGTAATAATATGGAAGACATGTTGGAAGTAGGGGACTTTTATTAATTGTATTTGTAATTGGTTTCTTAGAGATAAATCTGTCAACATTTAGTTTATTCCACTTAAATAAAGAAACATAGTTATACATATTGTGAAATATGATTTCTTCCTGAACAAAACTATGTGGAAATGTGTTACCTTGATTAATCTGTAGCATAAATTGTTAAAGACTTTTTTATGTTCCACTGACCCAAAATTTGACAGTAATGTGTTTAGATTCCAGCAAAACCAAAAGAGCCACTTATAATAAGATCTATAATGATAGCAGTAGTCTGCTTTCTAATTTTACATAAAAGAAACAACTCTGAAAAAGATAATTACTATCTGGACTAAAATTTCACATTTTCTAGAACAAAGTAGACATTTAATAAGTTTTAAAAAAAATGAATGAAAACATATGCAGACGAGTTTTTATTCTTGATTCCAGCATTTAATATTTATGTTACTATAAACTTTAAAATGCCAACTTTAGTTAATATACAATGTTAAGAGATGAACATAGACAATACTGACAATTGACAAAATAGCATCAGGTCTCATTTTTAAGAGCCACATTTGACTTTAAGCTTCAGGAAAGCAGAGATCATCCCAAGTGCCCTAAACAATGCCAGGCACCCAGTAGGTCCACAATCAGTATATTTGTTACTGTTATAGCTCTGGAATTAGACTAGAGAGACTAAGGCCTTTGTCTTTATCCCAAAAATTTAAAAATAAAGAAATCAGGAGAGATTAATGAGAATAATACATTTGAGATATGGTTTTACTGCTTTTTGTGAGAATACAGATTTTTGAGAGGGCATTGAATGCATTTATTTAATATGGATAGATTTTGGATTTTTGTATTTTTTTGCTTATTGAATAATAGAGTTTCAAATTGTTCAGGCTACTCTAAGGGGTGTGTGTGTTATATAAACAAATATAGGAGATGAATAGAAGTTTCTGGTTCAAAGATTTTTGAAAACAGTCTTTAAGACCATTTTTACTTTAGGTTCAAGATGATGCATTAATTTTTCTTTTGGATTATTTTTAGATTTTGACTTCTTTTTGCTTCAGGAGAGGTCAGTATACTAACAATAGCTATAACAATAACAGCACACCTCTCATTTACTGGACCACAAATGCTCCAGGCACAGTGCTGAGCATTTTACATGTACTGACAGCGTGACTGCATAGAAGTTATCTCCATTTATAGATGAGTAAACAGGAGAGAGAAATTAAATGAATTGTTCAAGCTCATACAGTAGGCAAATTTCAAAGCCAAGTTGTGAACCTATGCTGTCTGTCTTCCACCCTCATTATCTGATGAAATCAAAGCCTTTATGCACTTTATATATCATATAATATAAATTATGTAAAATTTATGTATATATGATCTTAGAATTGGTCTTAGTTCACCAATTCAATTAATGGTTATTCAAAGGTCACTTAAAAATAATTTTCCCTTGAGGAAATAGAATCACAAATAATAAAATTCCCAAGAATTTGGAAAAATTTCTCCAAGTTTCTAGTACCTTTATTTTCTAAAATTCTCTCCTATCAGTGGTTTTTTTCTACACCTTCATTTCTTTAAAAATGAATAGAAACAAAGACAAAAGCTTGTCTTGATACAGGTTTAGATCCAGCCAAATTCAGCTTTTAATTTAAAAACAATTTTTTTTTAAATTTTTATTTACTTACTATAGTCACACAGAGAGAGAGAGAGAGAGAGAGAGAGGCAGAGACACAGGCAGAGGGAGAAGCAGGCTCCATGCACCGGGAGCCCGATGTGGGATTCGATCCCGGGTCTCCAGGATCGCGCTCTGAGCCAAAGGCAGGCGCCAAACCGCTGCGCCACCCAGGGATCCCTAAAAACAAATTTTTTAAGTAGGCTTCACACCCAATGTGGGGCTTGAGCTAATGACCCTGAGATCAAGAGTTGCATGCTCTACTGACTGAGCCAGTCAGGGACTACCAGATTTAGCTTTTAAAGAGTTAAAATCAACCACAAGTTCTGCACTTGACCACCGCAGAGCACTGGCCATCCAGAAGCATTAGGTGATCTTCTCAAGCCTTTTACCCAGAGATAGTGAAGGCAGCTGCTGAGAGAGACAGATGAAGGTTATGGGCCGCTACAGTGTAGAGCTTTCCCGAGAAGGCATTTCCTTGCTAGTCACTTGCCAGAGAGTGATGACAAAGGAACAGATGTCAGTTTTGGTCATATGGTTTCTCCTTTCATGAGTTCTAGAGCTTGGTGGGTGTGTGTGCCATCTGGGCGGTAAGGAAGAGTCTGTGGAAGCATAGATCTTGCAGCTTCTCAGAGCAACCAGTCACCAATTTTGCATGTATCTTGTTCACTGATCAAAATGTTTACCAGCCTAAGACCCAAATGCACAATGCTTTATGACTGAAGAAAAAGCAGGCCATTCACACATCTAGGGAATGCTTATTTCCTGAGATGTGTGAAAGTGTACACTTTCCCAAATGTAATTATTCACTGGCAGCAGTGAGGACCCCCTTCCTCCTCCTCAGAGCAACTGATAGCACCGTATTTGACTTGCTGTAAATTGACATTGTCATCAAACTCCATGATTATGGTATATAGACTATTAAAGCCCACAGACCTGGGCTGGCAGCTATACCTTACACAGTAGTGTCATGATGGAGCCTTGCTATGTTGAGCTCAGCCCAGAAATTCACTGGGATGCCAGCCAATTTGTTTTTAAACATTTTTGGATATGTAGAGAAAGAAGAGCCCAGGAAGCAGACTGAGAAATACTGGTTAGAGGAATTAGAAGGGGAATAGGGAGAATGTTATTCTAGAACCAGGAGAAAGCAGTTGGAGAGGTGAGATTGATCAAGAGCATCAAATACTGCAGAGAGATTAAGTAAGAGAAGAAAAGCCTAGTTTTTAAATTTAGAAACCTATAAGTCATGGAAATGGTTTTAGCAAGAGTGATTTCAATAGTGTGGTTGAAGTAGCAGCAAGCTGCAAAAGGTTGAGGGATGCAAAAGGGGATGTGGAGACAGGAAGTACAAACAACTGTTATGGGAAAGATACTTGGAAAGGGAAAGAGTAAGGATAGGTCAAAGGTAGACTCTTGATTAAATGGGAAAAGGGAGAACCTATTTATAGGATGCTGAAGTAAGGACCCAGTTGTGAGGAAGTTGATGATGCAGGAAAGAGAAGAGGTCATCGAGAGTATCATGACCTTGAATAACCGAGAATAGTTAAGATCTAAGGAACAGATGGAAGGACTTAGGTAGATGTTTTCTTTCTTTAGGACAAGAGACCAAGATGGCACAGTTCTCAGTAAGTGTATTTCTGTGGGCAAAGGAGGGTGAGAAAGACCATTCTTGATAGATACCTTTTTTCTCCACAAACTGTGAGGTAATACCTCCTGAAGAAGAGGTTGGAGATAGGATATGATGCCTGGAGAGAGTGATGGGCATTAGGGACAGCCACTGAACGGAATGGGAAAGAGGGCTAATCAAAATGGCCTGGGGAGGTCAGCTGAGGTGGGAGGCAGCATATATTTCACATGATGTTCAGTGTTAGTCTTCAGGAGTCTGGGCACAGAAGCAGAGAGGGCAAATGATAAGTTTGAGAAGCGTCTTCAGTTAGCAAGGGCTGGCACAGAGGGATGTGATTCTGACAAGAAATTTGTTGAAATGATGTGCCATAACATCTGGGCTAGATCAGAAGGAATTCAGACAGAGAGGTGGGGGAGCCTGGGGGGGAGTGGACGATGACCTGCAAGGAAGTAGAGGTGGTCAGAGCATCAGAGACTTCAGAGAGCTTAAAGATCACATGCATGCCAGGTGCTACTTCTGGAATGAGAAGGGCTGTAATCAGTGGGTTCTCTAAGCTGTTTTGGGTGATGGTGGTTCACAATGTGAACCCAGGAACAGGGTAACTGAGGAGGAACAAAGGTACAGGCTTCTGGAGATAAGCTCAGAGCTGGGGTGTCTCACATAGAGCTGCAACAATTTAGCAAACTAAAATTACTTTTTTTTAAAGATTTAATTTATTTATTCATGAGAGAGAGAGAGAGAGAAAGAGGGGCAGAGACACAGGCAGAGGGAGAAGCAGGCTCCATTCCATGCAGGGAGCCTGACGTGGGACTCGATCCCAGGTCTCCAGGACCACACCCTGGGCTGAAGGCAGTGCTAAACCACTGAGCTACCTGGGCTGCCCACTAAAATTACTTTTTAAATTAAATTTTCATTTATCCAGAACCATGAGGGTTTGTTTCTTCCCCAAACTCAGCTAGTGTGATGGTACGATTACTTTGGTGAATATGTCTTGATAGTTAACACCTGTGAGGTGTTCTTTAATCAGCAATGCTGCTCTGCAAAAATGTTCATCATTGTTCTCAGTAGGGCAGACTCTCTGGTGAGACAAATAAATCCCAAAACATCACTTGATTATGGAATATGCTTCTTTTAATGCATCGTTAAATGTGGTTGCTAATATTTTGTTGTAGATTTTTCATCTATGTTCATCAAGGATAGTGGTCTATAATTTTTTCTCTTGTCTTTCTTCCTTCTTTCTTCCCTCCCTCCTTCCTTCCTCCCTCCCATCTCTCTTTCTTTTCTTTTCTTTTTTTCTTTTCTTTTCTTTTTTCTTTCATCCTTGTCTGATTTTGGTATCAGAATAATGCTGGGCTTGTAAAATGGGTTTGGAAGTATTCCCTTCTCTTCAATATTTTGGAAGAGTTTAAGGATAAGTATTAAATCTTCTTTGAATGTTCAGTAAAATTCACCAGTGAAAGAGTCTAGTCCTAGGTTTTTGTTTGTTGGAAGTTTTTGATTACTGATTCAATCTCTTTACTAGAAATTTGGTCTATCAAAGATATTACAGCCTAGCTAAAAGACATGATATAGGCTGTATAGGCCCAAGAATTAGACTAATATTTGATTACTATTTTTTTGACTTTAAAAAACAGGATGGAATTAAATAAAATATGGATAAATTATACTTGGCTTCTTTCCTTTGGGTTTTTTCCTCCTTTTTAATTTAATTTAATTTAATTTAATTTAATTTAATTTAATTTTTAAAAAGATTTATTTATTCATTAGAGACACAGACTGAGAGAGAAAGGCAGAGACATAGACAGGGGGAGAAGCAGGCTCCCCGCAGGGAGCCTGAGGCGGGACTCGATCCCGCATCCCGGGATCACGACCTGAGCTGAAGGCAGGCGCCCAACCAGAGCCACCCAGGCATCCCTTTCCCCTTTTTTAAAATTTCAGTTTCTGGCAAGACATCTCCAAAAGATGTTAATACTTAGAAATGCATGTGAGATCACTCAGTAGTGTATTAAAACACACATCAAAGGCAGAGATAAGGGAATTAGGTCATCCAACAGAATGGATGGGCCTATGGAGAGAAGAGAAGATACTGAAACGAGTGGCTGCGGGTCAGCAGCAGGATCAGTGTCACCAAAGTAGAAGCCAGTCTTCCCCTCAGAACAAGTCCTTCCTCTTTCTGACTTCCTTATTTCTGTTAATGGAGCCCCGAATCCTCTAATCTTCTGGATTTAAACACTGGAGTAATTTCCTGTTATGCTTCTCACACCCCCATAAGTTATCGAGGCCTCTTAATTAATCCTTCATCACCCCTCCAATAGCCTGAAGAATGACTGGTTGGACTGGTGACACTGTTGGCTGCAGCTGGCAGCTAACACGGGAAGAGGGAGTAGGTGCATTCTTCCCTAGTGGTCCCGCCTACTGAGTGATCACATGGCTTCCCTTGCAGATTGCTGCCATTGCCCTAGGACTGCATCGGTGGACTGGGTTATGACACTTTACTCTCACAAGGATCTGTCCCCTCCCAACCCTGGGGGAAGATTCCGTTAATGCCATGTGACTACATGCCACTTAAAAAAGGAAAATATCAATAACAGAAATTGTCTATAGATTAAAAGCTTGAAGGAACTGTAAGGGTCCTAGCTCCTCAAAAGTATTTGATACACACACAAACATGCCCATTCACATACACAAACTCCTTTTGAAATTCCCATTTAAAAATGAATGTCTTTACTGCTGCCAAATAGGTAAACCACAACACTGAAGAGGTTTTCTTTAATTAGCAATTACAAAGATGTTCATGGCTATACTAGTTGAAGTAGGTTAACTGGTGAAACATATAAACCCCAAACGTATAATGGGACAAACAAGAAAGAAGTTCTTGCTCATTTAGAGTCCTAAACAGATGTTCCTTGTTGACAGCTGGCTCTCTTTCAAGGGAAGAACCCAGGTTCTTTTGGTATGTAGCTCTGAGATCTTCAACATATGGGTTCAAAGGTTTGCTTCAAGCCAGTGAAGGAAAAAATGAGTGTAAAGAATTGAATGCACATGTAAGACATTTCCAGGCCTACAAACAGCACATTGGGCTTCCATTCACATTCCAATGGCCAGAACTTAGTCATATGGGAAGGTACTCCATGTTTTCAGGAAGATAAGACATAAGGTTGGTAAAAAAAAAAAAAAAAAAAAAAAAAAAAAAATTAGCATTTTTTTCCACAATGGGATAGCAACTGGACTAGTGTGGGGAATTTACAGAAAGAACATCTGCTCTCCTGTATCAAGATGGTGGTGGAGGCACACAACAGAGTAGTGGCAAAGGAACAGATCAGACTTTTAAATGCAGAAAGACTCAGTTGTTACATTTAAGGGGAAAAAAATCTCCATTATTTATTCTAATAAAGTCTCCTCATTGTCTAAAACACACCCAAAGGAAGTTTTCTTAAATGAACAAAATTCAGTAATACAAAATTGGCAAACTGACAGGTTGAGATCTGGGCAGCAGCAATCTGCAGGAACTAGACAAGAAGCCGAGACTGAAGAAGCAAAGCCTAGGCAAAAATCCAAGAGTGCCAGGGCAATGCCAACATGAGAAATCAAAGATGTGAATTGAAATCAAGAAGCCATAGAAACCTTGAAACAAAGTAAAATTGGAGTCACAAAACCTGGGTGTGAACCCTGGCCTTATCATTTACTAGCTGACACAGAAGAGGACACTTAATGCCTCTGAGTTTGTTTTCCATTTGTGAACTTGGGGTAATAATACTTATTTCACAACAATTAATTGGAGAGTCAAACAGATGTTGTGTGTCAAAACTCATAGAGCCTGACAAAAGGAGAAAGAGAGCTAATTTTTTTTAAAGATTTTATTTATTTGTTCATGAGAGACAGAAAGAGAGAGAGAAGCAGAGACACGGGCAGAGGGAGAAGCAGGCTCCATGCAGGGAGCCGGATGTGGGACTCCATCCCGGGTCTCCAGGATCACGCCCTGGGCTGAAGGCGGCGCTAAACCACTGAGCCACCCAGGCTGCCCAAGAGAGCTAATTTTAAGTCTTTCTCTATTTTCACAAGCTTAGGATTTTGAAACCTCCTTATGTATAGTAAGTCTCTAGTCATAAATCAGAAGAAGGGGGTGAAGAACTACCTAGCATAGAGGACTAGCCTGTGGACTGGGGAAACTTTGCACATTCAGGTTCCTTTATTAAAGTCCTGTCTTCCTGCATACCTGTCTTCCTCCCTTACTTTCAATATGCTTTTCCTCCTTCTTTTCTTTTCTCTTGTCTTTCTTTTCTCTTCCCTCTCTTTCCTTTTTCTTCCATTCTTTCATTTTCATTCTTTCTTTTCTTTCATCCTTCCTTTTCCCCTTTATTTTTCTTCCTTTTTTTCTCCAGGAGGGTGTAACTCATTTTATGTATGAAGATTCTAAACAGGAGCTTGCTAAATTTGGGGTTTAAGGGTTCAATAGAACAGAAAGGATACATTATTGACAGATGTGTTACTTGGTGTAATTCTTTGGGACAAAAATGAGTAGTATGTACTCCAAAGATAATTCCCTTTGACCTGCATGAATTCTTCTGAGTATCCATCTAAAGGAAATAATCAGAAATATAAAGGTCTTATGAACAAAGATGTTCATCATAGTTTTACTTCTAGCAGTAAAAAATTTGAAACAGGCTAATTGTCAACACTCAACAAATAGTAAATTGTATTATATTCACATAGTAAAATATTTAATTGTTAACAATTGTATTTATGAAGTGTTTCAGTAACCTGGAGTATCATGATAAAATAGCAAATGAAATAAGTAGACTACAAAGTGATCACAACTATGTCAAAATTGCAGGCAGAAAAAGCTTACAAGGAAATATATCGCAATGGTAATGGTTTTCCGTGGATGGGCGAATACAAGTGTTTTTTACTTCTTTCTACTTTTCTGTATTGTCTATAATTTATAATACATCTGTATTATTTTTATATTGGAAAACACAAAGTCAATTTTCGTTTCTAGGAAAGTGTTGATATTAACTTGCTTCATTTTACCCTAGTGCTACTGAATAAAAAGCTGACACAATTATCAGCAAAACAAGGGGCTCCTGGATGGCTCAGTCAGTTAAGCATCCGACTCTTGATTTCAGCTCAGGTCATGCACTCAGAGTTGTGGGATCAAGGCACTGGGCTCTGCACTCTGCACAGAGTCTGCTTGTCCCTCTCCCTCCACTCCTCTCCCTCCACTCCTCTCCCTGTTCTCCTTCTTTCTCTCTCAAATAAATAAAATCCTTGAGAAACTCCCCCAAAAACTCCCAGGAAGAAAGTTCACTTCATGCATCACAATGTGAATAATGCTGTTCAGAAGTGAACAGAAATACCTATGTAGGTATACAGGTAGCCCATACAAATATGGAATATGGACATTAACATTATTAATTTCTTCTCTTTGTAAGTCATAGTTTTGCTTTACAGGATTTACTTGGTAAGAATAAAATGTAAATTTTTGGTGCAAAATTTTCACTGGTCATTCTGACAGCACAGACCTGGTCTGACTTAGAGCATTCGCATGAATCACAAAGACTGTGTTGGAGTCAGAGTGGAAGTGAACTTTGATAGGATTCAATGAATCTTCTTAACTGCCGACCACTGATATCCATGGAAGCTGTGCCTTTTCTGTAGAATCTGATAATGGGGACTATAAGTAATGAAAATATTTGGACAATCATCTATAGACATTGACAAACATTAGCAAACATTATCACCTCTCAGATGTTCTGGAGAGTGGCTGGATCCATTGCAACCCACAATGAGAGATGAAAGAAACTGAATGAAGCCTTGTTTGAATGTCTATTTAATTTGAAAATATTGATTTGATGTGATGCTCTCAGAAGTTCTAAATTTAAATGTATTGAGTAGTCACTGCTAGCTGAGAAGAGATGAATAGATAATCAGGCAGGCAGATCTCAGAAGTTGGTCCAGAAGTCAAAAGGGACTGCCGACAGTATCCTGAAGAGTCATAGGGGTCTTATAAGATATTATTAAAGGGATAGGGAAAGAGGACCAAAGATGAGAAAATACTATTTTCTTTATTCAACCAAAAATAAAATTTCATAAACCATAAAGAGTGGATGTGGAGAGTTCCTATTTTAATATTTATAGCTTTGTTTGAATTCATTGAAAGGTGTGCCACCTCCTACAGCCTGGTAAGATTGCATTCAATATTAAAATTACAGTACAGTAAACCATAAAGTTTACACATGAGACTGAAAATGACAGATTTAGAATGGTAAGGAAAATATACCACAGCTGACAGGGAAAAAAAAAAAAAACATGACCCGAATCTGAATTTCCTGCCCATGTAAATGAAGTTGCACTCTGAGTCCAGAAAGCATCATGGTCTATTTATGATGATAGGAATTTGTAGGTGCCTGGCTTCAGGTGAGCCTCTTTGATATTTAGCATCAATATTACAGGCACAAAGCTGTATTTTATTTCCTTGCAGAGCTTTCATGATGAAATTGAAAATATTGATTTGTGATCACCACACTATAGATCAATCCAAACACATGGATTTTGTGCTTTGTTTTATTTAAAGGACCTGGGTCAGAGATGTCTATTTTGCTTTATGTTCAAAACCTCATCGGTGTTTCTCAAACTTTAAGGTACATAAGAATCCCTTGGGGTCCTTATTAAAATGCATATTGGGTAATAAGCAAAATGAATCTTTCATGAAGGGAGTCAGAATAGTGGTTATCTTTGCAGGGGTAATGACTAGGAAGGGCACGAGAGAAATTTGTGGGATATGTGAAATGTAATACATGTGTAAAATGTACTGAACACCACGCTTAGGATTTGTATGCCTTACTAGTTTGTTATTCTGCAGTCATTATTTTTAAAAAGGAAAATATAATAAAACTTAAAAATGAAGATTCTTGGGTTATGCTGCAGGAAAAAGTCCCTTAAGGACTACACCCATTGTAATAAGGCTGGGCCCATTGTTGACTAGAATATGAACTTGTTAACCAAACATCAGACATGAGTAACAGAAAAAGGCACATTTTAGCTGAGAGAACACCATTGTGAGTAACCCTGCCTCACACCCGTTTATAGAGCAAACAAAAATTCAGGTGATTTCTATAGTAATTCAGAAACCTTAATTTCCTAAAGACATCCAAATTAGTCAAATATGGAAGATTTTGTCTTTATATGGCAAAGGGAACAATAACTGAGCTATAATTCTTAGAACTGCATAATTACTGTGCTTGGGAACTGGCTTTTTATGATGTCTTTTTACTGTCTTATCCCTTACCTTTTTAAGGCCTGCTGCAAAACAGAACCAGTATTTATTCATGTTCTGACTGAAAGAATCTATCAGGTCAGACTTAATCTCAGCAGAATGGAAGTATTTTCCCACCAACTGGTACCTACACAGCCGTCTCCCATGGTTTATTGGGACTCTTTAGTGGCCCAGTCACTCCAGAATTCTATTCCCTGCAGACATGGGCTTATGTTCAGTCCCCAGCAGATATAGTTTGGGTAATTCCTGCCAGCAACATTCTCCTCAAGTCTGTCACACGTCTTATTACCCATCTGCAGAATAAACTTCTGGAGGAAAGCCACTGAAAATACTGCAAGTGACAAATGGAACATTCTTCAAAGCTAAATGGAAAAATCATTAATCATACCCCCCTGTTGCCAAGTTATACATGGTGGAAATCATGTAATGTGTAACGTCCACCTTGATAAATTCTATTTGTTAACCAACCAGAGCACCTCCGGCAATGAACAGGGAAGGTAGAGGAGAAAGAGCAACTCCAGAACCAAATCTTTCATTTCCCCCAGATAGGAACTCTTTCACCTTCAGATATTAAATAGTTGCTAATTTCTTCCAGTCTTTAACATGACCTGGCTTCTAGTCATTAAACAAAAAGAGAAGATGCCAATTGAGATAAAAATCCCTCTGTACACAATGAGTACACACATTTTTGAGAAACACTGAGTCACGGAGAACTAATCAGTTGTCAGTTGTTTAGCCAAGCTCATGTTTGTCTAGTTGTTTACTTATTATTCCCTGCCCAAACAGTAACATTAAAGTAAGAAGATGCCAGAAACTAGCACTAATTAAAAGAAGATACTATCTTTAATTTGCTCATTTATTCAACAAATATTATGGGATGCCCATCTTTTCCCAGATATTATTCTAGGCCCTGGGTTTAGAACAATGAGCAAGAGACCCTTCCCCACAAAAGAAGTCCTTTTCCCATATTATATGAAATGCCTTCTTATTCATAATGTGAAAATGATAGTAATGATAATGAAATGGGTAAAATCATAGATAGTATGATGAAAATGTTTTAATGGGAGATGGAATATGGCCGGAAAAATATTTTCCTCAAGTCTGATATAAAGCTTTCTCCTAAACTTCAAGTAAAATTAAAGAAATCTCAAGTATATCAACCTGGGGTTTTATTCTTATTGTAATGATTGTACTCAGAAGAAAAATGGAAAATGACTTCTGACACATGAAAATGATGAATATCGGTGTAGATCTGTGGTATATAATCACCTATAGGTTTCCCTAGGCTTTCACAAGGAACACCTGTTAAACTTTCTCAAATCCATTCAGTAAACCAACCAAAAATAAAGAGGTTCTTTCCATGTAAACAATGATTTTTTTTAGGGTTTGGATTAATTAAATTGAAATAAAATTTAAAACTTCAATCCTTTGGGCAGCTTGGGTAGCTCAGCGGTTTAGCGCCGCCTTCAGCCCAGGGCCTGATCCTGGAGACCTGGGATGGAGTCCCACGTCGGGCTCCCTGCATGGAGCCTGCTTCTCCCTCTGCCTGTGTCTCTGCCTCTCTCTCTCTCTCTGTGCCTCTCATGAATAAATAAATTAAATCTTAAAAAATAAATAAAAATTCAATCCTTCAGTTAAACTATCTATATTCCAAGCGTTCAATATCCACATATAGCAAGTGGCTACTATAGATGTAGAACATTTCCATCATCACAGAAAGTTCTATTATAGTGCTGTCCTAAGGAGTTAGATCTTCCTCTTATTTGCCTGTTTAGAGAGAGAAATTGGAATTATCTACTTAAATTGCATTTATTAGGGTCAGTCTGATGGTTAGTACCAAGACACACCTGGGGTAGTCTTTGGGAGATTTGCAGTGCCAATAGAAGGAAGGGGTCCAGTGAATCCTAATGAGTCTTTAACTCATGATAATTTATTACAAATATTACCTCTGAAATGTAATACCTCAGGGGTGGACACCTTAGAAGAACATCTGACTGAGTCCTCCTGGGACTATTCTTTTGTCCCTTCGTGGCTTAGACAAAGAAGTATACATAGAGCCATAGAGGTGTGGTAGCAACAAAAGTCATAACTTTCCTAAATTCAAAAAGCATGGACCATTACCCACAACCTGAACCGGCTCATGCCACATGCAACTCAACATCAGCTGTGTGAAGATTTATAAGGAGGCTTGGTAAATCTATTGAACATAAATACTGCTGAATGGAGAATAAAGCCATTTGAAGCTTAATTAAGCCAAGGGAATATTTAAATATATTAATAAAGAAGCTAATGAAGGGTGTCTTGGATCCTAACCAAACTACAACAGAAAATTCACAACAGGAGCATTCGTACCTCAAAACTAAACGGTTGAGCATAATCCATATTGTTGAACCAAATTCAATTTGCAAGATCTTGATCTAAGATTCTAAAATACAAAGGAGGGATCTTTGTGAAATGCCTGGATTTTCTTAGGCAAATGTGATGCCAATAATAATGATTCCTGACTTCTTCTACCTTCTTTGCCTAAAGTCCTATATCACAGTTGTTTGCTTCTCCAAGAATAAGCAATAATCTTACTATTTTTTTATTGGAGTTCAATTTGCCAACATATAGCATAACACCTAGTGCGCATTCCGTCAAGTGCCCCCCTCAGTGCCCATCGCCCGGTCACCCCCAGCCCCCGCCCACCTCCCTTTCCATCACCCCTTGTTCGTTTCCCAGAGTTAGGAGTCTCTCATGTTCTGTCACCCTCTCTGATATTTCCCACTCATTTTCTCTCCTTTCCCTTTTATTCCTTTTGTATTCCTCAAATGGAATGAGACCATATAATGTTTGTCCTTCTACGATTGACTTACTTCACTCAGCATAATACCCTTCAGGTCCATCCACATTAAAGCAAATGGTGGGTATTTGTCGTTTCTAATGGCTGAGTGATATTCCATTGTATACATAGACCACATCTTTATCCATTCATCTTTCGATGGACACCAAGGATCCTTCCACAGTTTGGCTATTGTGGACATTGCAGCTATAAACATTGGGGTGCACGTGTCTCAGTCTTTCACTGCATCTGTATCTTGGGGTAAATCCCCAGCAGTGCAATTGCTGGGTCAGAGGGCAGATCTATTTTTAAGTCTTTGAGGAACCTCCAGACAGTATCCAGAGTGGCTGTACCAGTTCACATTCCCACCAACAGTGCAAGAGGGTTCCCCTTTCTCCACATCCTCTCCAACATTTGTGGTTTCCTGTCTTGTTAATTTTCCCCATTCTCACTGGTATGAGGTGGTATCTCATTGTGGTTTTGATTTGTATTTCCCTGATGGCAAGTGATGCGGAGCATTTTCTCATGTGCTTGTTGGCCATGTCTATTTCTCATGTGCTTGTTGGCCATGTCTATGTCTTTTTCTGTGAGATTTCTGTTCATGTCTTTGGCCCATTTCATGATTGGATTGTTTGTTTCTTTGCTGTTGAGTTTAATAAGTTCTTTATAGATCTTAGATACTAGCCCTTTAACTGATAGGTCATTCACAAATATCTTCTCCTATTCTATAGGTTGTCTGTTAGTTTTGTTGACTGTTTCTTTTGCTGTGCAGAAGCTTTTTATCTTAAGTCCCAATACTTCATTGTTGCTTTTGTTTCTCTTGCGTTCATAGATGTATCTTGCAAGAAGTTGCCATGGCCAAGTTCAAAATGGGTGTTGCCTGTGTTCTCCTCTAGGATTTTGATGGCTTCTTGTCTCACATTTAGATCTTTCATCCATTTTGAGTTTACCTTTGTGTATGGTGTAAGAGAATGGTCTAGTTTCATTCTTCTGCACCTGGCTGTCTGTCCAATTTTCCCAGCACCATTTATTGAAGAGACTGTCCTTTTTCCAGTGGATAGTCTTTCCTGTTTGTCAAATATTAGTTGACCATAGAGTTGAGGGCCCAGTTCTGGGTTCTCTCTTCTGCTCCACTGATCTATGTGTCTGTTTCTGTGCCAGTACCACAGTGTCTTGATGATCACAGCTTTGTAGTACAACTTGAAATCCGCCATTGTGATGTCCCCGGCTCTGGTTTTCTTTTTCAATATTCCCCTGGCTATTTGGGGTCTTTTCTGATTCCACACAAATCTTAAGATTATTTATTCCAATTCTCTGAAGAAAGTCCATGGTATTTTGATAGGGATTGCACTGAATGTGTAAATTGCCACACATTGTGGATAGCATTGAATTTTCATGATATTAATTCTTCCAATCCATGAGCATGGAATATTTTTCCATTTCTTTGTGTCTTCCTCAATTTCTTTCAGAAGTGTTCTATAGTTTCTAGAGTATAGATCCTTTACCTCTTTGGTTAGGTTTATTCCTAGGTATCTTATGCTTTTGGGTGCAATTGTAAATGGGACTGACTCCTTAATTTCTTTTCTCCAGTTTCATTGTTAGTCTATAGAAATGCCACTGATTTCTGGGCATTGATTTTGTTTCCTGCCACATTGCTGAATTGCTGTATGAGTTCTAGGAATCTTTTGGGTTTTCTAGGTACAGTATCATGTCATCTGCAAAGAGGGAGAGTTTGACTTCTTGGCCAATTTGAATGCTTTTTATTTCTTTTTGTTGCCTGATTGCTGAGGCTAGGACTTCTAGTACTATATTGAATAGCAGTGGTGAGAGTGGACATCCCTGTCGTGTTCCTGATCTTAGGCGACAGGCTCTGTTTCCCCACTGAGAATGATATTTGCTGTGGGCTTTTTGTAGATGGCTTTGAAGATGCTAAGGAATGTTCCCTCTATCCCTACACTCTGAAGAGTTTTGATCAGAAACGGATGCTGTATTTTGTCAAATGCTTTCTCTGCATCTATTGAGAAGATCACATGGTTCTTGTTTTTTCTCTTGTTGATATGATCTATCACATTGATTGCTTTACGAGTGTTGAACTAGCCTTGCATCCCGGGGATAAATCCCACTTGGTCATGCTGAATAATCTTCTTTATGTACTATTGGATCCTATTGGCTAGTATCTTGTTGAGAATTTTTCTATCTGTGTTCATCAGGGATATTGGTCTATAATTCTCCTTTTTGGTGGAGTCTTTGTCTGGAATTAAGGTGATGCTGTTCTCATAAAATGAGTTTGGAAGTATTCTGTCCCTTTCTATCTTTTGGAATAGCTTTAGTAGAATAGGTATTGTGTCTTCTTTAAACATTTGATAGAATTCCCCTGGGAAGCCATCTGGCCCTGGACTTTTGTGTCTTGGGAGGTTTTTGATGACTGCGTCAATTTCCTCCCTGGTTATCGGCCTGTTCAGGTTTTCTGTTTCTTCCTGTTCCAGTTTTGGTAGTTTGTGGTTTTCTGGAAATGTGTCCATTTCTTCTAGATGGCCTAATTTATTGGCATATAGCGCTCATAATATGTTTTTAAAATCGTTCGTATGTCCTTAGTATTGGTTGTGATCTCTCCTTTTTCATTCATGATATTATTAATTAGAGTCTTTTCTCTTTTGTTTTTAATAAGGCTGGCTAATTGTTTATCTATCTTATTAATTCTTTCAAAGAACCGACTCCTGGTTTTGTTGATCTATTCTACAGTTCTTCTGGTCTCTATTTCGTTGAGCTCTGCTCGAATCTTTATTAACTCTCTTCTTCTGGTTGGTATAGGTTTTATTTGCTGGTCTTTCTCCAGTTCCTTTACATGCAAGGTTAGCTTGTTTATTTGAGTTTTTCCAATTCTTTGAGGGATGCTTGTATTGCGATGTATTTCCCTATTCAGACTGCTTTTGCTGTACCCCAAAGTTTTTGAACAGTTGTATCTTCATTCTCATTAGTTTCCATGAATCTTCTTAATTCTTCTCTAATTTCCTGGTTGACCCTTTCATCTTTTAGCAGGATACTCTTTAACCTCCACGCGTTTGAATTTCTTCCAAATTTCTTTTTGTGATGAGTTCAAGTTTCAAAGCATTGTGGTCTGAAAATATGCAGAGGACAATCCCAATCTTTTGAAATTGGTTAAGATCTGATTTGTGACCCAGTATGTGGTCTATTCTGGAGAAAGTTCCATGTGCACTTGAGAAGAATATGTCACTAGGACCTCCATTTTGGATTGCATCTTATTTAATTGATTTTTAATTTCAGCCTGATTAGATCTAAATTCTGCAGTCATGAAGTCTCTTGCATCCTTTACGCTTTTTTCTAGAGCCACCAGGAGCTTTATGAGTGAGCTTCTGAATTGGCTTTCTGACATTGAATTGTAATCCAAATTCTGTAACTCTGTAGCAGAGAGTACTGTTTCTGATTCTTTCTTTTGTGGTGAGTTCTTTCTAGTCATTTTGCTCAGTGCAGAGTGGCTAAAAATGAGTTATACTTGTTAGAAGCACAAACTCTTTTCTCTGTAGTGTTCCAGCTGTTCTCTCTTTAAATCTCAGGTTGAATTCATAGGTTTTCAGGATGATTTGAAAGTTATCTAGGTAAGTTGGTGGGGACGGGTGACTTGAGGACCCTACTCTGCCATCTTGCCCTTCCCACCAATAATCGTACTCTTAAAGTCATTTTCCTAGTTATACCTTTCTCCTTAATCTATTATTTTTCTTCACACATAAATATTTATGATTACTCCTTAGTAACTATTTTTTTTAATTTGGTATTATTAAAGTACACTCAATAATCTTGCAAATCATAGTATCAAGGACCTAATCATACCCTATAGAATACCACAGCTCGAAAGGACCAAGGGAATAATCTAGTATTTCTAAATCCAGTCCATTTGTTTTTCAATCACGCCATGTTATAGAAAGTTTCTAACAACAGTAATAACTATCATTTATTGAGCACTTACTATGCTCCAAGCACTTTATCAAGGACTTTATTTGTATTATCTTTTAAATCTTTTCCACAAATCTTAAGTTAGTGTTTTCATTAACCCCATTTTAAAGGGAGGAAACTGAAACTTAGAGAAGTAAGTAACTTGTCCAAAGTCACATACCATGTATACCTGGGCCAAGATTCAAAGCCAGGTTAGACCCCAGACCACTCAGCCACCAAACCATACCCTGCCAGGGCCACCAGCTCTAGCAAGTGGAAAGAAGTGTACACATGTCTAGAAAGAGTAGAATGCCATTTTTATCATTAATGAAAATACTCTATCAAGAAAAGAACAGAACCGACACACAGACTCTATTTGTCATAGGCATTCTTTACATTTTAGAGGTAAGTTGAATGATGTTAGTAGAACAAATATAGACAGCAATGATATGAATTTTAATTCATATCAAATAAGAGTTGCATACGTTATTCTACCTTCATCAAAACCAGAAGGTAATACTGACCTCAAAGATAGGTGATAGGAATATACCTCTAACTTGTTTGCCTATCTAGGAAAAACTATTCTGTGTTTAATTTTTTTCTTTGCTTTAACAAAAAGCAGTTCTAAGGGAAAAAATGTCATATAAAATATACCAACAAATCTCAGAAAATCAACACAAAATAAACAGGGTAAAGGATTTTTTTTTTGGTCTTATTCCTCAGAATATTCACTTATGTAATTTTCAGTTTGAAAATTGCCCATTCTGGTAAATAGTCCTCAACAAATTCATAGAATTAAGTATATTTTGTTTTTGGTTATGATACATATATATGTATATATATATGTTATATATAATAATATATTATATATTATATATAATATATATAAAATAAAATTATGTAACACAAAATTCCTACTTACCAATATCAAAAAGTCAAACAAAAAGTCAAAAAGTAAACAAAAGAGTTACATATATTCAGAAGAATGGAATGGTGGGCAAAGAATTGAAATTGTTTATTGAACATGTATACTTATCATCAATTCCTTTTTTTTTTTCTTTTTTTGATTTGATTTATTTGAGAGTGAGAGAGAAAGAGGCTTGAGTGTGAGCTAGGAGGAGCATGGGGCAGAGGGAGGGTCCGAAAGGGAGGGGCAGAGGGAGAATCTGAAGCAGACTGCATTGAGTGTAGAGTCCAATGAGGGGCTCAATCCCAAGACCTTGAGATCATGACCTAAGCAAAAACCATGAGTCAAACACTCAAACCAAAAAAAAAATCAAAAAAAAAAAAACCAAAAAAAACCAAACACTCAAACCAACTGAAACACCTAGGTGCTCCTGTCATTGATTCTCATCCTAAGCATTACTAACAAATTTAAACAGAAATCTATGCTGACTTCTTAACAGATGATTTTACATATTTTTTTCCTTTTATAAACTTCTCAATTTGTGTTAGTAATACACACATAGCTAAAAATTCATATAGCCTCAAAATCCTTGTAATGACAAAATAATCATCTTAGGTCCCACACCCTCCTTACTTTCCAAATCAGCTTTCCAGGGGCAACTAATTGTAACTTTTTAATTTGATTCTTCTGGTAGTTATTTCCAAATTGCCAAGTAATATACTATCAGGCTGCTCCTTGATCTATCCATTTTGGACATCATATCTTAACTTCTTTATTGTGTCAGGTGAGGGTCTGATTCCCACACACAGATGCATACCTCTCCTATGTCTATCCTCTCCAAACACTCATATCATAGCTTTTAAATTAAGTTGATAATATATTCATTATTTATGAGAAGGTTAAGAAGTGTATTTTGATTACACTTACTTTCTTATACAGCTTTTTCCCCTGAGGTCTCTGTTGTTTTCTTCTCATGCATATTTGTTCATTTGCCTATTTTCATGTGTTTAGATTTCCAAGCAAAGTATTATAACAGCGTGGCTTGAGTCCTCATTTTTTGTTACCAGAGCCCCCTTTCCTCCTACTCTAAATTGGACTGGATATGTTGCTCGCCTGATAACACAGTTGTCTTCTTGGGACTTCAATTTTTGGATTTAATTTTTCCTCTATTCTATTTTTTCCTTTTTCTCAGTTTATGTCCTTGTTTTGTTGGACACAGCTTCCAATAACTTCCTAAGAAAAAGTATGTGGGAGGTTGAGTTTCGAGTCCTTACATGACTGTGTTTAAAAAAAAAAAAAAAGAATTCTTCCTGAGTGGCTGGGTATGGAATTTTAAGATGAAAACAATTTCTTTCTCAAAAGCTTGAAGATCTAGTAATGCTATTGGGAAGTCCACTGCTGTTTTGATTTTCACTTCTTTGAAAATGATCTGTGATTTCTCTCTAGAGATATTTGGGTCATCTCTTCATTCTAGAATTATTATGAAATTTATAATTATGTTCTTTGGTGTGGGTGTCTGCCCATTGGAAAAGCTGAAAAATCAGTGGGACCTTTAAAACTGCCACTCTTGTTGTCCTTGACTCTGAGAAATTTTTGTCTATTTAGCCTTTGATTATTTCTTCCTCTCTGGACTTCCTGAATTGATCTTTGAACTTCTAGCTTTTCTTTCTCATTCTGTCTCTTTTTTGTTTTGTTCTGCATTATGGGAGATTTCCTGGATGTTATCTCTCAAACTATCCATTGAATTTAGTATTTTGCCAATCTCAGTTTGATTTCTCAAGAACTTTTTCTGGTTCCCAATTGTTCATTTTCTATGTGTGCTGATTTAGTTTTATGGATTCAATAACTTCTCATGTATCTCAAAAGATGCTAATTTGAGTGTTTTCTTTTCCTTTCTTTTCTTTTTTTAAACTTTTTTTTTGTTCTATTAACTGGCTTTATTTTCTCTGAGATCTTTCTGCTTCTATCTTTGCCCATCTTGTTTGCTTGTTTTCCTGGCTGTTCACATTGGAGGCTTTTTCAAATGTCTGAGTTTTAGTTGATTCCTAATATTTAAGAATGAGTCACTAAAAACTGTTTTGGCTTGTTGACAGCTAGGCATTGCTTGGGTGGATCAGACAGAGAGCCATCCTTCTCATTAGAGGATGCTATCATGTTCTGCCTCCAGAACCACTCAGCTCTTCCAAGTAAAAAACATTCAGTTTTCTGCTTGGGAGTTTAATTTCCACTTACAGGTGATCTCTGTTTCAGAAAGATTTGTCCAATTGTTCCAAATACATACATTTAATTGACCCCATTATTTCCAGTCCTAGGCCTTACTTCCACCCTCACTCCAGCTCCACTCTTGAGTCTCTCGCAGATTCTAGGAGGAAACCTGCTCCTTCCTAGTCCTTTTCTTCTTACATTTAATAGGGTGTCAGCTTCCTCTGCCTTGTTTCACCAGCAACTGTGACTCTTCCTTTTGTTCTCCAGAAACCTATTGCCATCCTGGCTTATGAGTGATGGTGACTCTACCATTCTTTTTATCACTGTACCTTTCTAGAGACTTTTTTTCCCTTACTGACACTTTAATAAAGTTTCTAGAGAGAGAGGGCACAATTGTGTGTGGTCAGTCCACCATCTTTAATGGTCAATCAGTGTAATGTCTTCTGATGATTATTGTACTATTTTTTTTGTACTATTTTAAAAAGCCAGTCTATTTTTAAACTTTTATCCCATATTTTAGCTAAAAGGTTTCTCTTATATGGCTAGACATTGGAAATATCCTGGGCTTTAAAGTCAAACATACCAATATTAGAATCCTGGTTTTGCTACTTATTAGTCATATAACACTGAAAAAAATCAATCACTTTGAGCTTCAGCTTTATAATAAAGTATAACAGTATTTATTTTGACCATCTCTTGTGAGAATCAAATGAAATATGGCATATAAAACACAGAGAACAGTACCTGGCACATAGTAGGAACTCATTGTCTTTGCTATGTTTATGTGTGAGCTGTCTGCTACTATGAATGCATTGCCTGAACTCAAATCCCAAACAATCAGACTCTTTGACTTAGATAGCACCTTTTTAGGGAAGCTTCCCTGACTTAAGATTGAGATAGATGTGCCTTCTTTGTGTTCTTGCAACACTTTTTTCATTACCTATGGTAGCACCTGCCACACTGTGGTGGAGTTGCTTGTTTAATTGTCTGTCTTCCTCATTAGACCATAAACTCCATGAGAACAAGGATGTGGTCTGTATTGTTCACCTGTATTTGCAATGCATAGTACTATGCTTGCACAGAGTGGGTGCTCAATAAATACGTGTTGAATGAGTGAATAATACCATCCCACTTTAAAAAATCTGGCTATATTCAAAGTTTTTAAAAATGTAAAATACATTCTATGCTTGAATTTACCCCTGTAAGGGTACAAGATGACTTTTCTTATGGTATTATTTAGAAAAACAGTGGAATAATCAAACAAGCAATATGCACAAATTTAGAGGAACACAAATATCATATAACAAACTAGGACTCTGTAAAAATCACATCCAGTTGAAACAATGAAGCTCTTCTTTCCTTCTTCCCCTACAGTGCCCTCCCAACCATGATGGAGCATTGAACCTTTGTAGTTAAAGGAAATTCAACAACTCATTCAGAAGTTGGTATTGGTTTTGATTTTGTTACCACTTCAAAGTCAAGCTTTTACTTAATTGCTCTGAAATTTAAATAATTCCTCAGTTAAAACAAAAAAATAGGAAAAAAAACCCCACTCTCTGGATGGTTTCAATTTGGTGGCAATGCTAGAAGCTATAAATAGACCCAACAAATGTGTTTCCATTCTGGAAAGCATCTTTCTGGAATGCTTTCTTCCTTAACCCCACCACTTAGATAGAGCTGCCATCACCAACTAAAGAGCTACAGCCTTAGTAAAAGTGATCTATTAGGAATGTAACCTGCTGTTTAATTTACTTATTGGATTGTCCTGGACACTCCCTTCTGTTCCAGGAGTGATTAGGAGAAATGGTGTCCCTTTGCTGTTCCTATCTCTGAGGAAGGATAGAAGACTCGAGGATTCTGAGTTAACTCCTAAACTACCCAGAAGTTGTAAAATATTTGATGATCAATCTATTTCAACCTAGTATTGATTACAGACCTGCTGAAAGCAGTGATAACAAGACTGAAAATCAGTCTGTGTATATTCCGCTACTGTATTTAGTAGAATTATTGAGATGGGGATTCTGTTATTGATGCTATTCTTATTATCTTTGCTATTTTAAACTGAAAGTAATCTTAGTGATCATCATTCTAAATATTTCCTTTTACAGATGAAGAAATTGAGGCCCAAATAGTTTAAGACTTATCCAAAGTCAGTTTCAAATCCATACAATAATGGGAACCAATGTAAATCTCATCAGATGGAAATCCTGACTTCCTATAAACAGATAAAACTTAACTATATTTAGAAATATTACCTTTGAATATGTGTGATTCAAGCATCCCAAACTTAATGCATTAGTTTAGACCACAGATATAATCTTTGTGATTGATTAGTTTATATATTCTGATGGGAATTTTCTGCATACAGAAATTTTTGCGTAGGTTTGTAGTGTAAGACATATTTTTCAGATAGACAGAATATCAAGAACAGTTAGAGCCAAACAGTTTTTTTCTAGAGGATGTGTCTCTCTTATGTCTCTAATGTTTCAAGATACCAAGACAGGAGTAGTATATAGAGCAAGTCTGCTTCTGGATCAGTAAGAGAGGAAAGGGTATGATGTGAATTATGTTTTTCTTGAAAGTTGCATAATTCACAGCCTATAGAGATATTTTGGATAGACAGTGGCCTAGAAACTTGTTAGGTGATGAAAGCACAGTTTGTAATATGTTCACTGATAGAGACATCATTGGATGTTTTTGGATTTGGATTAAAATTAGATTTCATTAGTTCACTAGATTCATTTCCATGTTACCAGTATAGTGAGCCTGAATATCATCTACCTGTGTGATAGAAACCTTTCTTGATATTTTAATCAAGGGCCTGTCCATGATAACAATTTTTATATAATCATAGGTTTTAGGAAAATAGTAATTCTTACTTAACCTAATGAATGACTCTCTTCATGAGAAACATAAACATTGTGTGCAAGAGCATTAGTTTGTGAATAGCTATTACAGAATATTATCCCAAACATGGCAGAAAATCAATCACTTCATAAGTACACCAATTTATACAGTGATTAGGTTACTGAGATGGACGTAAGTGTTCATTTTTTCAGTGGGATTGATGTGCTAATGCTGAGCAAGCAAGTCACCTATTGGTAGAATGTTATCTCAGAGATGATCTTTTTGGTTTTTAAGGAAGCTGAACTTAGTTAGAATCCTCTTGAAATTTTTACTTTTGAAAGTCCACAAATAATTTCTACATCCATATTGTTTGTTTTGTTTTAATGAATGTACAGGAAAATTTAATCTTTCCCTAGATGAGTTAAAATTTATAAATGATATCCAGCTCTGGCATTTTCATTCCTATCTACATAATCTGAATGAATTATTTAAGTGATAGTAGAGGGTACTATTGGTTGCAAATAACGAAACTCAATAACAATGGTCCCTGACTTATGATGGTTCCATTTGTGATTTTTTTTTTAATTTTAAAATGGTGTGACAGTGATATGCATTCAGTAGAAACTGTATTTCAATTTTGAATTTTGATCCTTTCCTGGGATAGCAATATATGGTATGATCCTCTCTTATGGTACTAGACAGTCAATGAGCCACCATTCTAAGTCAGCCACATGATCAAAGGGTAACCTTTCTGTACCCATACAACGATTCTGTTTTTCACTTTCTTTATTTTTTAAGACATATTTATTTATTTGAGAGACAGAGGGAGAGAATGTGCACATTGGTGGGGGAGGGACAGAGGAAAAGAATCTCAAGCAGAATCTTCACTGAGTGCAGAGACTGACACAGGGCTTGATTTCATGACCTTGAGATCATGACCTGATCCAAACCAAGAGTCAGATGCTTAACCAACTGAACCACCCAGAAGCCTTTGTTTTTCACTTTCAGTACAGTATTCAATAAATTACATGAGATATTTAACATTTTATTATACAATAGTCTTTGTGTTAGATGACCATGCTCAACTATAGATGAATGTTAAGTGTTCTGAGCACATTTAAGGGAAACTAGGTTAAGCCATGATGTTATGATACTATGATGTTTGATTCGTTATGTGTATTAAATGCATTTTCAGCTTAAAATATTTTCAACTTATGATGTTTTTTTATGGATACCACCCAATCATAAGTCAAGGGAGATCTGTAACAGAAGTTTAAATAATTAGAGAATTTTACTGGTGTAGGAACAGAAAAGTCCAGGGGTAGGGTGAGCTTCAGGCATAGACCTGCTAAGACTCTGGGCCCACTTTTTGCAGTTTGCTCAGATTTGCCCAGCTCCATATTGGTGTCATCTTTAGGCTGACTTCCTCCATGGTTTTAATATGGTTTCTTACCCCAGTGTCTCTCATGCTTCTTCATTCATATCAACTGTAGGTGGTGGGGTAAGGAAGCAGAGAAGTAAAAATCTTCTCTCCACAAACTATCAAATAAGATTCCTGACCTTTCAGTTAATTGGGCCATCCTAATCAATGACACTGACCTAAGGCATGCATTTTCTGATTGGATAAACTTATCAGAGTCCATCTTTGCAGGGGAGGGTGAATGAAGAGATCAGTTATATTTAAACTCATGGTACCCATGAAATGGGAAAGGTAACAACAGGTATTGTTAAGACAATGTCAATTTTGTCTACATTGAGCAGGATGAGAATGAATTAATTGTATGAAATTTTCATTCTAAAACCCAAGAATTGTAAGGATGGAATTATCACATAATATGATGGTTCTCAACATTTATTCTGTTATATAGTATTCTGCTATACTACATTAAGAGAAGATATTATAAGTCATTCTATGTGCCTAGGTAGGCCTAGGTAGGTTTATTATGAAATTCTCTTTCTTTTTTGCTTCAGCTTTATCCCCCCTTTTTTTTTCAATACAGAGAAAAATGTGGAAACAATGAGAAAAAAACTAGACTTGATTCCATTTTATTATCATATAATTTCATTGGGTCCAATGAAATTCAACTGACTAGACTATAACAGTGAGCCATGACATGTAGTTTTTAACCTCTAGATTTTAGAATAGCACTACCAGTTATATGTGGTTTGAATATATGCTTTATTAGATATACCAAAAGAGAAATACAAAATTCTGTTAAAAAAAAAAAAGCTTTGCTAGTGTATTAGGGTTCTCTAGAGAAACAGAACCAATAGAATATACATATCTAGAAAGAGATTTATTGTAAATTGTTGGCTCACATGATTATGAAAGTTGATAAATCCTATAATTTGCCACTTGCAAGCTAAGGACCCAGGAAAGTCAGTGCTGTAGATATCAGTCTGAGTCTGAAGGCCTATTATTCAGGAATGGTAAGGACAAGAGAAGAGCAATGTCTCAGCCCAGTCAGGTAGAGTTATTTCAACCTTCCTCTGCCTTTTTGCGCTATTGAGGTCCTCAATGGATTGAATGATATCCACATTTTGGGGAGGGCAATCTGCTTTATTCAGCCCAATTCAAATGCTCATCTCTTCTAGAAACACTCTCATAAGACACACCCCAAAATAATATTTAACTAGATATCTGGGCATCCCTTGACCACTCAGGTCAACACAAAATTAACCATCACAGCTGTGCATACATAGTATATTGAAAAGAGCACAAGATTTGAACCAGCACCCTCCATCAAGAACATGGGCAAGGACTGGGCAAGTCACTTCACCTCTCTGACATTTAGAGCCATAAAAATGTCTAACCTGGGCAGCCCCCGTAGTTCAGCGGTTTAGCGCTGCCTGCAGCCCCGTGCGTGATCCTGGAAACCCGAGATCGAGTCTCACGTCAGTCTCCCTGCATGGAGCCTGCTTCTCTCTCTGCCTGTGTTTCTGCCTCTCTCTCTGTCTCTCTTTCTCTCTCTCTCTCTCTCTCGCTGTGTCTCTCATGAATAAATAAATAAAATCTTTAAAAAAAAATGTCTAACTTACCTATGGTATAAGAAGTTGTTGAAAGCTTAAAAGAGATAATTCATATGAATAAGTTTCATAAACTGTGAAGGGACATACAAATTTCAGTATTAATTAGAAGTTAAATATTACTAGAGATTGAAAGTTCCTCTATTGAATGTTAACTCCTGAGGATATGGTACTGTTTCTTGATATACATTCCTCCACTGTGCTTGTCTACTAGTAACTCTACTGAATAAAAAATGACATGAAAATAAGGACAATAAAGTTGACTATGGTAATTAGAAAAAAATATTTATGGTATTGGGTAAAATGTGTTAAGTTGAAGGAACAACTTTCCTAAGTTGATATTAGGAAAAGTGAGGAAAACATAAGTTCTTAAATTGAAACTAATAATTTGGCATCAGAATATTTGGAGTACCCCATGAACTACCATGTCAGTGGGCTATCCACTAAGAGCTAGCAGGTAATATTGTTAAAAGATTCTGCCCTTTTGGGAAATCATGTCTAACTTTTAAAGGATATCCAAGGGAAATGGGATAAGCCCTAAAGCTGAATTTGCTGGAAGGCATCTATACCAGTTAGCAATGTATATTTCTGCATTCTGGATGTGGCTGGGAGATCTACACAATTGATGAAGTCCTTGTAAATCTCCAAGAAAGAAATAAAAATCTTTGCTACTTCAAGTATGCTCAGTAGTCCTATAAAAATCAATGATACTCTTCACAGGAAACATGGAGTTTTAGGCACATGTGTTTTCACTCTAAAATTTCTTTCTATAACCAAATGCAATTCGTTGTCATATGTCCCCAATTTATTGCCATTTGCCAACACTAAAAATTTTGCTAGGATGTGCACAGAAAGTAAAATTAGATAAAATTCCTGCTGTGTTGGGGGCAGGGTGAGTTTTCCCCCATAAAACAGTTAGTGAAGCATCTTCTGCGAACTGCAATTGGCAACCCACAAATTCCAGCCACAAATCTCGCAAACTGTACCGCTGGGAAACGGCGCTTCAGCTGATGGTCTGGTATTTCCAAAAGATAATGTCACCATGACATTTTCAGTCTTTTAATATCCTTTTATTGAGTCCCTTTCGTATCATCCTAGAGCTGAAGCCACTTGAGCTAGAAGAGATGAAATGCATTTTTGTTGTTTGCCATCCTCTGTTTTGCCTCGCCAGCTGGGCCGTCACAACATAACCTTCCAAGTTCTTAGCAGGAGGCATCTTGCCCTCCCCACCACTAGAAAAAAGATGCTACTTGTTGTGAAATAAGAAAATGTTCCTTCTGCCATGGCTGTGTTTTCGGGAAAGGAATGTCTACTATTGGAAGTCTTTCTGGGTTGCGTGTCCATGCTCATTCTATGTCACCCTGGAAATAACAGAAGACATCTATGATCTTCAAGTCTAAAGACTCAGATGTGTATTCTTGGCCAAGACTGTTTATATGTGTGCGCATGCACACATGTCTATCTGCCAAGTTTGTATCTAAAAGCATATACAATATATAAAGTAATATAACTAGTCTATCATACAGAGGACTATGTTCAAAACTAAAAGTCATTTGTGTTTAGGAAAGAATACCATCAAAAGATAAACATTTTAATTGATCTTTTTCTTCCACACATTAGAGAACCTATACCTATAGCTGGTGACCATGATCTCAATGTCACAATCATCTCTGTCAAACCTCTCTCAATTTTTCATGTTCTTCTCTTTTTGATTAAATACATAGCCAGGTAGCTAGCTAATAGATGTGCATTAGGGTTTTTCAGAAAACAGAATCAATAAGATGTGTATGTATGTACAATTTTAGACAAGGACTAATTTTTTTGTCTTATCTCTTGCCAAAAAGTATTCTTCCCATTATTTAAAGTAAATTGCTATTATTGTGAAAAAAAATTTGGAAAAGATAGAAAAGTATAGGGGGAAAATACCATCACCCATAATGGTGACAAAAAAAAACAAAAAACAAAAAACAACTCAAAAGCCCTTTTTATTCTGGGAAATTTCAAACACATACAAAGTAAAAAGAATAGTATAGTGAATATCCATGTCCCCATCACCTAGATTACTTAATACCAATCCCTGGACAATCATAGGAAAGATATTTATTTTAAAGACTTGGCTCATGTGATTATGGAGGCAGGCAAGTCCAAATCTGCAATAAAGGCCTACAGGCTTGAAGCTGGAGAGGCCATAGTATAGATGCAATCTGAAGGCAGTCTGCCTAGAGAAATCCCTTTATCCTGGGAGGCTGATCTTTTTGTCCTATTTCGGCCTTCAACTGATTGTATGAGGCCTACCTTCATTATGGAAGGGCAATCTTCTCACTCAAAGTTTACCAATTTGAGTGTTAATCTCATCCAAAAGCATGCTCTTAAATTGACACATAAAATTAACCACTACAGATTTATATAGGCCTATATCTATTTCTACATCTATTTATGCCTCCCTGTATAGATACACAAATACATTTTTTCTTCTCCCTCTTTCTCTCCTATTTTCATCAAACAGATCTGAATCCAAATCACAGCCCCAAAATTATATGTGACTTGTGGCATATTATCTATCAAACCATCACAGGATCAGTTTTCTCATTGATATAATAAAGATATCACATGTATTCCTTAGAGTCAAACAGCAAGAATGTTTAGGATGGAAATCTAGTTCTCTTGAGTTCTGAAAAATGGCATCCCTTTTATTCTAACCAACAATGTGAAAACACTCTTGATAAGAAGTTTTGACATAATGAAAATGAAATGTGTTATCTCTTCCTTGATTCCTGCCTAAAATGGAATATGTGAATTGACCCTATGTAAAAAAGTATGTCAGAAGCAGAGAATACTTACAAGAGAGAACATACTGGGCTCCAGATCCTACTATCAAAATCAAATGTTGACTTTTTAAATACTGAAGATTAATTTTGCTATTCAATCAATATTAAAGCAGGTGGGACACCAGAATGAGGTCTCCTCCATCAGGCACTCACATGTTTAATCTAAATAGTATTTGATCCTTCCTGCATAAACCTTTGGACTCAGTGAATGGAAGAGGGGTGCCAAGGTTTAGTAACTCCAAATCTGATCTTTTAACATCTTGATGTAAAAAGACAACAGGGGTGAGTCAAATGGAGACCTTTAACTCAAAAGCACAGAATCAAGAAAGCCAGAACAATGCCTGCTTGTGAGTTGTAAAGGAAAAATGTTGAATCCATACCTCACACATTTGCTTCCTTGAAAGCAGTCAGTCTAGGCACGTTTTTCAGTAATGTGTCTTTTTTTTCCTTAAATCATCTGTTGGTTTGGGTCTTGCATCAACTTCAACTCTGACAAAAAACAAAAATTAGATTTTTGCTGCATTGGCAGGATATAAACAAGCTGCTTTAATATGCCAATTAGCTGTTTTGTTTTTCCTTTTTTTTTTTTTTTTTTTTAATGATCTTGAAGGGTTTCAAGTTTAAGTTGTCTTTGCCCTCTATGAAAAGGGGAACTGGCTTTGATTGAATATAGCTCTGGGTTTGTTTTTCCAGAAGACTTAAAAGAAAAGAGATTTGTATCTATAGACAAAACGATTTTTAGAAGCAGACAGAAAGTAGAAGGTTTCTTCCAGGCAAGAAAGTATTTCCTCTTGCTGGGGTGGGGTGGGAAGAAAGGAGAAGTGAAAAGCAGCAATGCCCCAGAGGAGAGGCTATGAGAGCCTTCTAAGTATGAGGCTTCATGGGCCACACTGCTGGGACTCCGGCACCCCATGTAAGGTATATGAAGCCATAAAGGAAACCCTGAGGGGCTCACAAATGGAGAGGGAGAGAGTTGTCATCCTTGGCACCACTTCATTCTTGCAAGCATGGCCTTGCAAGCGTGGGCGGTCTACACCCAGGGATCTTGTCCCTGTCATTGGTGAGTCATCACCTAGCACCTCTACAGAGGCTGTGAGCCAGGACTGATGCTCCTCTGTGTCCCTAGACTTCACAAGACCATACTCTGAGAGGGCAGTCTCCCTCTCAACACCTCAGGGCACCCACACAAAACAGAAGAGTTTGGATAGAGCAACTCCAGAGCCTCTGAGCTAGGACAGAGATTAATGGTGCCTTCTCTATACGACTTTTTTAGGAATTTATTTTGGTCCCTTGTAAATTAGCATATTTGTTTAATAAAACTTCTTGGGCAGGACTTCATAAAAACTGGAAACTTCTTTCCTATACTTCCCTCACAGGAAATATTTTAATGATTATTCTCACTGAGCGCCTAAATATAACATTGCAATATTGAATGCCCAGAGTCCCAGAAAGAATGAATCACTGATTTTGCCTTTAGAATTTTTTTTTTTTTTAGATAATGAACACAGCTTCTGCCTTCAACCTCCTCAGCTCTCTCTGTTCAATTAACAAGAAATTCCAACTGTGGGAAGTGGATCTCCTGAACTGTTAAAGATTATAAATCACTGTCACTATTTTGATGATTTCCAAGAGCGATGACTAAGGGAAACTGCATCAAGCTATAGGAGAAGACAGAACTGGCTGCCTGAGTTTATTTCAGACACAACGGCTCACAGCCCTGACATAGTTTCCTCTTTGACCAATTCCTAATGGAAAGGAAGCATTGGACCCTCCTTTTCACTAATGGGTTACCCAGAGACAGAGTTACAACATTCATCCAACCCTCTAACTTTGGTAGAGGTATTTTCAGATAATATCACAGATTCTGTTCCATGTTCTCATCTCCTTTAGGAACACAATACATTTCCTGCTCCTTTGGAAATGACACATAATTAGCATTCTCACTGAGCTCAAAAGAGCTGGCCAGTGCTTATACTTACCCTCTCGGTGTCTCTGTTGCCCCTCTATACCATCCCCTGTATACATATACACCATCGTACTTTCATAAAAACCACGAAAACGTTAGGATTTTCCCATTTTCTGATAAATCCACTTAGAAGTTCCATAGTTTTTTTTATTGGAATTTTTTGAGTCTTGCAAACGTGAACCCCCAAAAACCACCGTGTCTGCAAAAGGTTTGCTATGATTTAGAATTTGATACAAATAATGCAGGTACCACAAATTTTTTTTAAATCTCAAGGTGAGGGAAGCCTGGGTGACTCAGCGGTTGGGCACCTGCCTTCAGCTTAGATCATGATCCCAGGATCTGGGATCAAATCCCACATCGGGCTCCCTGCAAGGAGCCTGCTTCTCCCTCTGTCTATGTCTCTGCCTCTCTCTCTCTCTCTCTCTCTCTGTCTGTCTCTCATGAATAAGTAAATAAATCTTTTAAAAAAAATCACACAAAGCATTTTAAATCAATCAATCAATCTATCTGTCTTTCTCAGGGTGAGCTTTTCCAAATATCCTAAGTTCTGCTGCCACCCCTTTCTCTTTTCTGTAGAGAACATGACAGTTCTCCTGCCCCTGCCATGGTGACTGGCTGGCACATTAAACCAACAGATAGTCAGCAGGCAAGTGACCAAAAACATGTTCCTCTTCCAATTTATTGATGCCACCGCAACATAGCTGCATTATCTTACTTTCTGGAAATTGCTCTCACTAAGGTTACTCATGACCTCGCAGAGTCAATCTAATGAACATATTTTGGTTCTTTACTTGGCATCTCTCTTGCACTCATTTCTTCCTCTTCTCATTTGACATACTCTCCCTTACAGGATTAGGACTTCCCAATCTGTATCTCCAGTTCTGCTTCCTAAATCTGCTTGGAGGGCTCAGAGGCATCTCCAATTCAACATGGTCTAACCATATTTGAATATTTTTCAGCCCTCTTTCCTTATAAACCTGCTCTTCTTGAATTCCCTACCTTTCTTGGTGATTGGTACTCTCCACATGTCCCTTGGTGGGATGGAAATGGCTACAAGAAGGAAGAAGGATCCCTGGAGCCAGCCCTGAGCCTGGAAGAGTTCACCAGGGCCAAGGTAGACACTTAAGTCAGGGAGGTGTGCACAGCTAATAGCCAGGTTGGAAGAGAACTCTGGATCAAAGAGATGATGGCTGGATGCCAGAACCAGAGGGACCCAAAGCCAGAAGTCTGAGTGCCAGAAAGAATGAAAGCAAGACAGAAAATCTGAGGAAACTGCTTTAAAAAGACACAGTAGACTGAGACAGGCCATTATGTACTAGAATAGTGTGCAGGCGGGGAAAGGACAGTCAGTGCTTTACAAAATACTTTCACACTTTTATTTCTTTGAAGCAACAGCTCTGTTGCAGAGATGAGGAGCTGAGTAGCATACCCCAGGTCACATGTTTGGAAAGTGAGGTTAGCCTGATCGCTAATCCAGACCACTGACTTGAGGTCCGATGTCTGCCTACACCTGCACTGCACTCAGGTTGAGGACAGCCCCAATGGAGGCAGCAACAACCACAACCACTAAGATGATGGTGATATTTCAACTACACTTGTGTCTCTCATTGTAATGTTCTTACTTCTTTACTTTCTACTCCCTCCCACCTCTACCTGGGACCCCAGGCCAGAAGACAAAAGTTGTCTTCCATAATCTTGCTATTTACCAATAATACTTATTTGTGTGGAAAGCAACCAAAAAGGAATAGAAAGGAGAGTTGGTGTATTATTACTAGAAGGGCTGAGACTGATTCATTTTGCTCTGGGCTCACTACTTTCCTGTCTCAGGTTTTCTTTTCTTTTTTTTTTTTTTTTATTGGTGTTCAATTTACTAACATACAGAATAACCCCCAGTGCCCGTCACCCATTCACTCCCACCCCCCGCCCTCCTCCCCTTCTACCACCCCTAGTTCGTTTCCCAGAGTTAGCAGTCTTTACGTTCTGTCTCCCTTTCTGATATTTCCCACACATTTCTTCCCCCTTCCCTTCTTTTCCCTTTCACTATTATTTATATTCCCCAAATGAATGAGAACATATAATGTTTGTCCTTCTCCGACTGACTTACTTCACTCAGCATAACACCCTCCAGTTCCATCCACGTTGAAGCAAATGGTGGGTATTTGTCATTTCTAATAGCTGAGTAATATTCCATTGTATACATAAACCACATCTTCTTTATCCATTCTGTCTCAGGTTTTCAAAAATCCCTCATTGAAAACCACAAGTGTCCAGTACTGAAGCCAAGCCTCACAGAGTAAGAACAGTTTTCTTTTGTCTTTCGATTGCATCTTAAAAATGGTCAACTTTGTTATGAGGTATGTTTCTTGGCAATTCAGTTCCTTTTAGAACATGATGGGCTCTAATTCCAGAATATGGTATTTGCAAAGTGGGGGTTTAACAAAACAGCCCAAAAAACAACATTGGCTGAAGCACCGGTTTTAAAAATCAAATTACAAATTGTGTACAAAGTAATTATCAATATTTCCCTTGATGGATGCTCAGGAAGGCACGCACAGTCTCACGGTTCTACTCCATTTCACAAATTACAATAATTTATAGTTTACAGTGTGGTTACAAGGGCAGTTATCTTTAGAAAAATGGGCCATTAGGCTGACTAGATTGTGTAAATTGCAGGATGGGATGACTCTAGGTAATGGACAATTCTGACTGGAATTTTTTTTCTTGTTTTTGGAGGAAATTTGGGCTGGTAAGCAAATGTTTCAAGTTCAATTATATTTCTCTTATACACAAAATGTACCTTAAAATTATTTTTGCTTTTCTTTTTTTTAAACGTAAATGCAATAGAACCAGTGGAAAGTAAAACAACAGCAAAATGAATCACACACAATAATGGCACTACCCTTATACAATGGTTGTTGTCATTTTTGTGTATTACCTTCTACCATTTTCCTCACACATATATATTTTATACGGTGATAGTATACAATTCCATTGAGTGGATAACTCATAGCCTATTAAGTCATTTTCTTGTTTGACATTTAGAATCCTTCTGATTTTCCATTATAAACATTGGTTTTTTAAAATGCTTAATGGATAGGGGCACCCGACTGGCTCAGTCAGTAGAGTGTGCAATTCTTGATCTTGGAGTCATGAGTTCAATCAAGCCTCACATTGGGTATAGAGATTGCTTTTTAAAAAAGTCTGTAAAATGCTTGATAGATATAGAATATGATTGCCATTATTTTCCCAAGGTGGAGAAATGTGCCACCTTTATATATCCTAAACAACTATAAGCCCCAATTCACTGAAGAACTCTTTTTAGATGTATAGATTAACCTCTGGTCTCCAGTTGGTCAAATACATGTTTCTACCACTGACTATCATTAAGCTCCAAATGGCTCTGCTCCAAAAGCCCAGGTCTTTTGTATTAATTGTTACAAAAAACGGCTAACACCTGTAACTGTAATATAATACAACCCCATTTGTCCCTCTAATTGCTCAGTAAAAAAATGGATCAGATTTCTAAAACCCAATGTTTATCTCAGTATAGCTCAGTGGTGATGAGACTGGATTTTGAAGGCAAGCTGATTTAGGGTTCAAGTGCTGATTCTACTCCTTAATGCTGTGGAAAGGGCAGTCACTTTGTTCAATTCCAAGAACATAATCACATTACAGTCTATATGAATGGCACATCTGGAATAGCACAGTGTAGCCACTTACCTACACCTCAGTGGTAATGCACTCATGGTGTTATACTTCGTAGCTGGACAGGATTTGGGTAAGTTATTTAATCTCTGAGTCTAAGTTTTCGAATTTGTAAAACTGGGGAGTGATAATGGTGCTTAATTTATCAAGCATTGCACAGATTACAGGAGAGAATATTGTAGTAAAGTTTTTAGCATAGTGCCCGAAGGTAGTAAAACCTCAATACATATTAAGTCTTGTTACACTTTTTCCAAAAATGTATAGTTTTCAAAAAAGAACTTAGAAAGATTAAGGTTTTTTTTTTTTTTTTTTTGCATGCTTTTCCATTGTATGGTTAGCTTTTGCTCTCAGTTACCACATCAGTCTACTTGGAATGGAAGAATAGCATGAAAAAGAATCTACTAGAATAATCATCTGCTCATATTCTCCAGTCCCGAGCCGGAAGGCTGATCCATTTTTACCTTAAACCAAAGTTTAAGAAATTATCCTTGAACTAAACTGGTTGTAAACCAAAGCCTCTTGAGAAGTCAGTAATAGGAATCTCTTTTCTCTTGGATGGGATTCAGTGAGGCCACAAGCTATAGCAGGGACTCCCTGAACTGAAGGAATGAGAGTAGTTGAGGACTAAGTCTGGGTAGAACTGGAAGACATGCAGGAATGACCAAGTTCAGAATACCACTAGAGGAGTCTGAAAGGCAGCCTTATTTAGAAATAGTCAGCGAGAAAGAGGATGAACACAGTCAATGAATTTATAGCAAAATCATTCACAAATCTAATAAACACTACTGAATGCCACTATGTGCTAATTCTTGGGAATAAAGATGGGAATGAACATGAGAGATAATAACATCACTTATTCCCATTCCACTTTTGTTTGTATACTGGGCATGGGATGGGGGTAGACTGAGTCAGGTTAAAGTGTATCACTAGAGTAGACATGATATTAAGGTTCCAGTTCAATCACAGTTTGTGGAGCCACTCAGATGATTCCCAAGGAAGTTCTAGATCTCCAAGGCCATCTACCTTAATTCATCTAGTGGCTTACAGATTTGGAGGGAAGGAAAACCATAGAGGTCAATGGACAAATCTTCCTCTGCCATCTCTTATTCCAACCCTCCAAGGATTGGGAACAGATTCAACTACTTAGGACTAAGACAGAGGAATTGAGGTGATAAAGGGGGCATGTGAAAGAGTTGTCCAATTCCATACAGCCTAACTTCTGCTGGACTCCCTCAAGGAATTAGGCTATAGTGAAAAATATTGGACTTTTGGACTTGTGAGTTGAGAGAAGAATGTTCAAGAAGGGAAAAAAGAATCTGAGAGGACAATATGCTGCAAATGAAGAGATTTTTTGGACCTGAACACTTCTCCACAAGATGACAGTTTAATCACGCTGATTCCTCAGCATTAAATGTGGTTTTGTCAGATAGATTTTAACCATAATTTACTTTAACCACCCTACTGCAGTTCTAAGACAGAAGACAGCCAGCTCTGTCAGAGAGAACTCAATTCATCCTTTACATCGTCAGAATGTTCTTGTCTCAGGTGAGAAGCGCTGATAACTATGCACGAATCTCTTTATAAATTACTTCTCTGTTAGATGCTGTGTATTTACCACTTCACGTGTTTCCTTTTAGGTTTAAGTTTATAGGACATGATTCACATCATATTTCTAGAAGGCCAAACCAAAGTAAATATTCTTCAATATAGTAACATTCAAGGATATAATTAATCTTGCAAGCTTCATTTAAGGAGGGTATAAAGTAGGATAATAACTCACTCTAAAGTCATTTTTTTGATGTCATTAAAGTAATAAAAAGGGTTGCTTTCTGGAAGAAATAAAAGTATACACATGATACTTATAATACTAATACTAATATAACATACTAATATGTTCAATCCTCCTATGGAGACCTGCATCTAACTGTAAAGTCCTTGCTTCTGAGTCAGGAAGAGCATTCTGCCAAGTGAGTTAACATTTCTGCACAATGGTGGGGAAGGGATGTGGTGTGAACAAAATAGCTGAATAGGCAGCAGCCGAAGAGGATCTACATTCCACAGGAGGAGAAACAGAACTGGGGCACGGCTGAAGATTTCAGGATTTAGGGGACCCACTCAGAGCCAGTTCCAGACATAAGTGGTTAAGGAGGTTAAGGATTGTCCAGTCAGGGTTTGTTTGGTTATAAAAGACCAGAACTTACTCCAGTGGGCTTAAGAGTGTGTGTGTGTGTGTGTGTGTGTGTGTGTGTTTGGACTTAAGGGCAAGAAACACAGTCTGGTCTCACAAAGAATGGAACCACCTCTGGAAAAGCTCTTGTCTCTCTAGGGCCCTATGGTCTCTCATATTTGTTGCTTTCAACGTTTCTACTTAGTTTTACTCTCTACAGACTGGCTTCCCATGTTTTGAGATGCACAGGTCAAGCATGGCTATAGGCCCCAGCTTTGCGTCATTTCCTGTTCTAAGGCTGTTACAGACTCACTAGAGCCCCTGAGTCCCAAATCCAAATCCCTGTAAGAGAGACTTTAATTGGCTCTCCTTGGCTCAGGCCTCCATTGGGCTGGCACTCCACTGACTGAGAGCAATGGGGGCAGATTCTTTAAGGAGTATTGGGGTGGGAGGAACGATTGGCAGAGGAAATGATTTAACAAACACAATGGCAATTCTTTAGCAAAATGTCTTCTCCTCTGTCTGTTATTTAATTATAATCCCTCTTGTAGCTCTCTGAAACAGGGTGGAAAGTACTAATAAGAGATGCATACATCATCTCACAGGGGTAAATACATTAATCCACTAGCATCCATTTTAAGATCTTATCACAAAAGAATCAGATTAATCAGTCAACAACTTATTCAGCCAATAACCAATAGCAATTGCCTACAAAGTCCCTAAAGGGATTGTATTAAGGACAAATAAAATTTGTGATTGCAGTTAAGGAGAAAGAGAAAATGGTTAGGGTAGAAGAGTTACCCAGGATGTATAACTGATGGAGTTTACTAGGTGTCCACAAGCCTAACCTGTTTCAGCTCATTACAGATCCAAACTCTCACCCTTGTGCCTTTGCACATAGACACACCATCTCTTCTTTATCTTGCTAACTCCTACTCTCTCTACAGTACTGTTGTGGGTTGACTTATATCCCCCCAAAGAAATATGTTGAAGTCATAACGTTATAGCCTGTGACTGTGTTATTTGGAAAAAAGATTTGTAGATGTAATCAGATTAAGGCGAGGTCATACTGGATTAGAGTGGGCCCTAACCCAAACAAATGGTGTCTTTACAAGAAGATGGAGATTTGGAGACAAAGACACATAAGGAAGAAATCTATGTGACAATAAGGGGTATGTGACAATGGAAGCAGTGATGTAGCTATAAGCCAAGGAACATCAACCATCACCAGTAGTCAGTACAAGTGAGATAAGGCAAAGAAGGATTTCTTTCTAGAGCCTTCAGTGAGGGATTTTGGACTTCTAACTTGTAGAAATCTGAGAATAAAGTTCTGTGATTTTAAGCTACTTAGTTTGTGGCACTTTGTTATGGCAGTCACAAGAAACTAATACAAATGCTATACTCAGGTACCACCACTCCTGGGTTTTCTGTCTAGATGTTTATAGAGTTCAAATGTCTGGGACCCCCCCTAAAATCCATATGTTGAAATACTGCTAAGGTAATGGTATCAGGAGGTGAGGATTCTGGGAGGTGATTATGTCGTTCATGAGAATGAGACCACATAAATGGGACTGGTGCCCTTGTAAAACAGAGCCTGTGGACATCCTTTGCCCCTTCTACCATGTGAGGACACAGTGAGAAGACTGCTGTCCAAGAACTAGAAAGCAGGCTCTCACCAGACACTGAATATGCCAGTGCTTTGAACCTGGACTTCTCAGCTTCCAGAACTGTGAGAAATTTCTGTTGTTTATAAGCCACTAGTTTATGGTATTTTGTTATAGCAGTCCAGACTAACACAACATTCAAGGACCACACTAGTGACCTTTCTCTGTCCTATCATACTGTGCTTCCCACTGCCATAGCTACCTCTTGCTTTCATAGTACAGATGACACTCTTCTATAATTGTGTACTTTTCTGTCTCTGGATTGTAAAAATTTTGAGGTACCAGGAACTGTCCTTGTTTTTATAACCTCCGGTGCCTGACAGATAGTAGGGAGTTCCATAAGTGTTTATGAAAATGAGATAAAGATTATTTTCATTTGTATTAAATCCACAATGCTCTTGTGTGAAAACATTTACATTTCAAATATTTCAGACAAGCACGTATGGAACAAAATAAACTTACACTGTTTAATTTTACCCCATATGTCAAAATATGCTTCAGAAGAAATTAGGAACAAAATAATTAAATAACTGAACACACCAACTTCAATTTGGTTTCCCCTAACCCTGGTAGAATAAAGAAAAAGTTCTTTGAATTTAAAAAGCCTACCTTTTTGAGGAAAAAAGAGGCCTCGGGTTGGTTTTATGAATTTAACTCTCCATAGAATCCCTTTCCATTCAAATAAAGTAATTGTAATTCATGAATTCAGAAATGTGGTACAAATGCAGATGAAGATAAATAGCACATGAGCCATTCGAGACAGACAGATTCACGGGGGAAATTAGAAGCTGTCGTCAGGAGAGTTAATGGAAAGTCCACTAATCCTAATTTTCAGACTGGATAAATGGGAGTCCTGTGTTTCCCATCCAATTTGCTCTTACATTAGATCTGCTTCTCTTAGGTGGTTCTATTTACCCCCCAAGTACGTATTAGCAGCCACAGTGCCATTTTTGTGATGTCTGCTATAAATTTTGGACTTGTATTTGTTTTTAAATAAAGAAATATGGGCAGCCTGGGTGGCCCAGCGGTTTAGCACCGCCTTCAGCCTGGGTTGTGATCCTGGAGACCCAGGATCGAGTCTCACATCAGGCTCCCTATAGGGAGCCTG
Source organism: Canis lupus dingo (assembly GCF_003254725.2). NCBI lineage: Eukaryota > Metazoa > Chordata > Mammalia > Carnivora > Canidae > Canis > Canis lupus. The sequence continues at coordinate 43,139,530 of NC_064254.1, forward strand.
CTTCTCCTTCTGCCTGTGTCTCTGCCTCTCTCTCTCATGCTCTGTGTCTCTCATGAATAAATAAATAAATAATATTTAAAAATGTTGTTAAATAAATAGCTAAGAGACTGCGTTTTGCAGGGATTTAGTTCTCTCTAGTGTGAGTAATCACTACTTAATGTTCGACTGTTCTTCAGATAAGTGGCACAAACTGTCTACTGAGTGGCACAGAGTTCAGGGGGTGCTGGGCAGACAGTTTCATCAGCACATTAAATGGCATAATTACACATTCTATAATGCATGTCATTGTAGTAGTTGGGTAGGCAGTCCATTTTTATCTATTTTTTTAATATTCAAAAGAGCTTCAACTTCTAGATCAAGATTCCTAAGCATAGTCTCTGAGAATTATTCTTCCATTGCATTTGTTATACTCACTTAACCAAGCTTCTGAAACTTCTTTCTCACATTCAGTTCCTTATGTAGTAGACATGGAGGGTCCTTTTCCAATTGTCATTCCATTTTTGATGAGTATCCTAATCCAGGTCAGGGATTGGTTTAGAAATGCATGTGTAACAAAATTATGGCCAATGAGATGTGAGAGAAGTTTGCTGGGGACTGGAGAAGGGGTGCATATTCTAGGAAATATGTCCTTGCTTCTTTTTTTTTTAAGATTTATTTATTTATTTATTTATTTATTTATTTATTTATTTATTTATGATAGACATAGAGAGAGAGAGAGAGAGAGAGAGGCAGAGACACAGGAGGAGGGAGAAGCAGGCTCCATGCTGGGAGCCTGACGCGGGACTCGATCCCAGGACTCCAGGATCGCGCCCTGGGCCAAAGGCAGGCGCTGAACCACTGAGCCACCCAGGGATCCCCTATGTCCTTGCTTCTAACAGACAGGCAGAAGAGATAACTCCTCTTCTGTTTCTGGACATGGTGTGATCTGAATATAAGGTCATCTTGCTGCTTGAGGAAGAAAGCCTCACCAAGATGGCAGAGTAAAGAAATGAAGGAACCTGGGCCTTCAGCGATTATCTTTCAGCCAATAAATCAAAGAACTTTAAGGTCTCTTCCACTTGGAAAATTCCCATTGATATTAAGTAATACATTTCCTCATTATTTAAGGCAGGTTTTATGTTAGTTGCTTCTGAAGGCATTCAAACTTCTATACTCTGCTTAAATTCCATTGAAGAGATGACAGGCCAGTGACTCAACTGCAACTCAGTGGTTGAGTCACTACGGTAGTGGGCATGTCTTTTTCTGCCTAACCTTCTCTGATACGCTTTCCTTTCTAGTTCTTAGTCCATGTAGTTTCAGGGACTGGTCTCAATCTCCACCTCCACAGGGGACTGTGACCCAGGATCTGACCACTGAAATGACCCCAGAAACCTGGCTGCAGTGACAGGTCCCGGGACAGGCTTGTGACTCAAGTTAGGCCAATGAGCAGCATCACTAGCAATCTGACGTTAGATGCTGGGAAAGGGGGATCTGTTTCTGCCAGAATTGCTAATCTGTAAGGTTATAATCTTAGAGCCATCAATGCCATTTTTGCCTTCATGTGGGAAGGGCATGAATGAGAATGGAGCCAACAGAAGGGAAGGGAACTGAGAAAGATGAAGAAAGAGAGGGAGTGCATGTACCATAATGACACTAGTTTTCATCTGTGCAGTCTGCTATAAGAAAATATCATAGATAGGGTGGCTTAAACAACACAAATTTATTTCTAAGTTCTGGAGATTAGGAAGTCAAAGACCAAGACACTAGCAAATTCAGCATCTGATTAGAACCCACCTCTTGGTTCATAGTCACTGTCTTCTTGCTGCATCTCAAAGGGGCAAAGGAGCTTTCTTAGGCAATAATCTTTTATAAAGCACTAATCCCATTTATGAGGGCTTTGTCCTCATGACCTAATCACCTTCAAAATGCCCTACCTCCTAATACCATCACAATGCGGGCTAGGATTTCAACATACAAATTTTGGGAGACACAAACATTCAGAACATAACAACACTGATCCTAACTATGCCAGAAGCTCAGCTCTATGCTTACACTTCTCAGCGACATAAGCCCAAAAGGTCACTTTGGCTTAAATCAGTTTGAGTTCCTTTCTTTACTTGTAATCAAAATGATCCTAATTGATACAAAATTATATCATTAGCTACCATTTTCTGAACACCAATTATGTTTCAGGCATATTAAATCATTATCTCTAGGCTCACAGTGACTCTGCAATGTATTACTTCACAAGCAAAAAAGCTGCATCTCAGAGACTTTGAGTGATATGCCCACTTCACACACTATTGACAAGCTGAGCTGAAATCCAAACCCAGGTTTGTCAGACTCCAAAAAAGACGGTGCTTTCCTTTATACCACCTCTCCTAATTAGCATTTGTAACATCCACACTGCACTTCACTGGACCCATACTTCTTTCTAAAATGTGTTTATTTTTTGAATAATACTTTATCCTTTCAGTGTAAGACAGAAATGGATTCGAATTTCTATTACTACTTCTCCTTACTACTTCTCCCCTGGTTTCCCAGTATTTTTTGTGCACAGGTAAAGCTATTTGATGAAACACTTGTAATTTCTTACTTTTTTTTTTTTATCTTGTTTTCTTCTCCTGGAATTTTCTTCTGTTTCTATGTGATCAAATACCATGCATCCTTGATGATACAGTTCAAATGTTATTTTTTTCACACAGTCTTCTCCAACACCTCGAGATAAACCCCACCTCTTTAAACTCTCCTTTCACTGCATTTGTGCCTGATGACAATCTCCTTTTATCTCTTAATGAAGTTACTTGGGTAGGAGCCTTTAATCCTTTAATAGAATGTAACTTCTTTAAGTAATATGTATTTGATCCAACTTTGCATCCTCATATTACCTAGCATGGTAGGATTTTATAAATGTTGACTGAGCAGACGGATGAATGAAAGGAATTTACAGACCCATCTTCACAGCTCTAGGATCCCATGGGGAGCCTACAGGTAAGTATATCAGGGTCTTTGGACACCATTTAGCAAGTAATTTGAACAAGGTAAGCAACCAATAATAAAAGGACTTGAACTTAGCATAACACTTTGACCCTTCAAAAGTGAGAACAACTTTGGCATAGAAAAATATACCAATCAGGGAAAAAAAAATCCCCAAAGCCAATGTTACAACTAATTGAGTATAGTGTATATCAACATGAGAATAACCTTACTACATGGATCACCACTACAACTGATGTAGGATTGCAAAGCTTCCTAACTTTATATCTTCAAAAGGAAAACCATGAAAGCAAACTTTAGTTATCAGTAATAGATAAGCTTGAAATGAGTTGCTTTCATTTCGTTTGTTTTTTAGTTTAGAACAGCAAGGAATTCCTAACCAGATACTGATCGTTAAATTCCTCCTCTTTTCTTAGGTATGACCGTATTCCTAAAACATGTTTGTTTGTTTGTTTGTTTTTTGGTAAAAAGCTTTTTAAGGATCTCTCAAAATGATAGGCTACTTAATTTGGATATACTTCTCTGTCTGTCTCTCTCTCCCCCACTCCCTCGTTCCTTTCTTTTTCTAAAGGACCTTACTTTTGCAGTGTTGTGTAGACAGGAAATGGAAACTTAAATCACACACATATATTTTATTCTTTTCCTCTTCTTTTTTTTACTGCCTGAACTCCAGGATTCATTTTCTTTTAATGACACACCATCACACTTTAAACCCTGGGAAATTAAGGCTACATAAGAGTTTGCATGATAGTAAAGTTTAAATATTAAATATTAGGTGCCTGGAAAAATTTGAAGCATCTTAGAATGTTTAAGTAATTTATTTTTCATGCACAAACTTAATGGAAAAAACTCTTCCTAAAGTAAATCCTTGCATTGGTTTCTCAGTTCAGCTCAATTTCAGATCCCTTAAGAGGAAGAAAAATCTCTAGGTCCTGGAAAGGAGAAATAATATCTTAACTCATGGTACTTGGAAGCCAGAACCCAAAGCTCTAGTTTCTTTTTCTGACTCTTTTAAAGACTTATCAATTTACTTCAGAAAAAGAGAGCACACAAATAGCAGGGGCAGGGGTAGAGGGAGAGAAACTCAAGCAGACTCTGTGCTGAGCCTGGAGCCCCATGCCAGGCTCAATCCCATGACCCCAAGATCATGACCTGACCTGAAATCAAGAGTCAGGTGCTTAATTGACTGAGCCACCTAAGAGGCCCTGTTTCCCACTCTTTTTTTTTTTTATAAATTTATTTTTTATTGGTGTTCAATTTGCCAACATATGGAATAACACCCGGTGCTCATCCCATCAAGTGCCCCCGTCAGTGCCCGTCACCCCCACCCCCCGCCCACCTCCCCTTCTACCACCCCTAGCTCGTTTCCCATAGTTAGGAGTCTCTCATGTTCTGTCTCCCACTCATTTTTTTCTCCTTTCCTCTTTATTCCCTTTCACTATTTTTTATATTCCCCAAATGAATGAGACCATATAATGTTTGTCCTTCTCCAATTGACTTACTTCACTCAGCATAATACCCTCCAGTTCCATCCATGTTGAAGCAAATGGTGGGTATTTGTCGTTTCTAATGGCTGAGTAATATTCCATTGTATACATAGACCACATCTTCTTTATCCATTCATCTTTCGATGGACACCGAGGCTCCTTCCACAGTTTGGCTATTGTGGACATTGCTGCTATAAACATCGGGGTGCAGGTGTCCCGGCGTTTCATTGCATCTGTATCTTTGGGGTAAATCTCCAGCAGTGCAATTGCTGAGTCATAGGGCAGATCTATTTTTAACTCTTTGAGGAACCTCCACACAGTTTTCCAGAGTGGCTGTACCAGTTCGTATTCCCACCAACAGTGCAAGAGGGTTCCCCTTTCTCCACATCCTCTCCAACATTTGTGGTTTCCTGCCTTGTTAATTTTCCCCATTCTCACTGGTGTGAGGTGGTATCTCATTGTGGTTTTAATTTGTATTTCCCTGATGGCAAGTGATGCAGAGCATTTTTCTCATGTGCTTGTTGGCCATGTGTATGTCTTCCTCTGTGAGATTTCTGTTCATGTCTTTTGCCCACTTCATGATTGGATTGTTTGTTTCTTTGCTGTTGAGTTTAATAAGTTCTTTATAGTCTTGGATACTAGCCCTTTATCTGATAAGTCATTTGCAAATATCTTCTCCCATTCTGCAGGTTGTCTTTGAGTTTTGTTGACTGTATCTTTTGCTGTGCAGAAGCTTCTTATCTTGATGAAGTCCCATTAGTTCATCTTTGCTTTTGTTTCTCTTGCCTTCATGGATGCATCTTGCAAGAAGTTACTGCGGCCAAGTTCAAAAAAGATGTCGCCTGTGTTCTCCTCTAGGATTTTGATGGAATCTTGTCTCACATTTAGATCTTTTGATCTAAAAAGTTTATCTTTTTAGAGTTTTTGAGTTTATCTTTGTGTATGGTGAAAGAGAATGGTCTAGGTTCATTCTTCTGCATGTGGATGTCCAATTTTCCCAGCACCATTTATTGAAGAGACTGTCTTTTTTCCAGTGGATAATCTTTCCTGCTTTGTCGAATATTAGTTGACCATAAAGTAGAGGGTCTACTTCTGGATTCTATATTCTGTTCCATTGATCTATGTGTCTGTTTTTGTGCCAGTACCACACTGTCTTGATGACCACAGCTTTGTAGTACAACCTGAAATCTGGCATTGTGATGCCCCCAGATATGGTTTTCTTTTTTAAAATTCCCCTGGCTATTCGGGGTCTTTTCTGATTCCACACAAATCTTAAAATAATTTGTTCTAACTCTCTGAAGAAAGTCCATGGTATTTTGATAGGGATTGCATTAAGCGTGTAAATTGCCCTGGGTAACATTGACATTTTCACAATATTAATTCTGTCAATCCATGAGCATGGAATATTTTTCCATCTCTTTGTGTCTTCCTCAATTTCTTTCAGAAGTGTTCTATAGTTTTTAGGGTATAGATCCTTTACCTCTTTGGTTAGGTTTATTCCTAGGTATCTTATGCTTTTGGGTGCAATTGTAAATGGGATTCCTATTTCCCACTCTTAACTAGATATGTAGACACAGGCTACTTCCTTCAGGTCCCAGGTCTTACACACATCCTGAAATTGACACACCATAATCCCATAGTCTACCTCAAGCTTCCTTTAAGTGCAGCAGTAACAGATGGTTAAGTCTTTGCCTTGGGAGCTCATGAGCTAATCGGGCACTACCATTTCCTAAAGATAATTACCATGTTTTACAGCCTTATTTGTTGTAAAATGTTTAGTTCTCATTGCCTCTGAGCAGTTGAGTATCTGAACATCTCTAGAAGCAGAGTAATTTTCATGTATTTTCTTTACCAACATTATTTCAGAGAATTTAACAAATATTTATAATGCAATATTTTAAAAGTTAGTCACATTTCACACCATGATTATTTGCACACCCACAAATTGTGCAATATTTGAGTGTTTTATAAGTTGAATATTATGTCATTAAATATTATGATCTAGTAGCCCTGAGATAAATGGTTCACAGCTTATTCTTTCCTTCATAGCTATAGCTGATGTTTCTAATGTCTATCAATTTAGCTATGGGACTAAAGCTTCTAGAAAACAAGAGTCTCTAGTTACCAACTATTACCCACATAGATCCAGATAACAGAGACATGTCTACACCAGCATAGGCACATGTACCAAATGTGTGCAAACACTGTTTGAAAATGCTTTGCATGACAGAACAATCTCACTACCTACAATAAACTGGGACACCATTACCTATGAAGGGAAAAAGAGAAATGCACATTAATGTTCTAAAGAAGTCACATTTAGAAAATAATGCTGGAAATGCTTAACGACAGAAAGTCTCTCAGTATTTGTAGAAGCCCATTCAAGAGTAAAGCATTCCGATAAACTTATCTCAGGTGATTTGCCCTTCAAAAATGTTCAGTCCTCATACAGTCAAAGAAGCATTTTTCCCTTGCAAGTGTCCGTTGCTTTATTATATTTTATTATTTTTTTTGTCCTTTGCTTTTTTATTTTCTACATAATATCATGAATATCATTACATTATGTTAATTTTTTTAAAAAAATCATCATGGTCATTTATACTTGTCTCCTTCATATATAAGTAACATACTAAAGCTTATTTTATAATTATCTATGAAGTGCAGCCTTTCTTCTTTGGAAAAGACACAGATGCAATTATGATTTGATGTTAATATGTTTCAGTAGACTATGCAAATTTCACAAGATAATTATGTCATTATGTTTATATATAACCAAGACAAAAAAATTTACCAAGACTATTCAAAGAACTTAATCTTTATAATTGCTTGCTATTATTTTTATTCTCTTATGTATTACCAAAGCACCCTTAATGCTTATGCTTATTATGACACTCATCAAACAGCATTTTTTTAATGTTTCCTCACTAGACTAAAACTATTTCATAGGCAAGGACTTCATGCAATTTATTCATTCTAATCTGTGTGTTATCTGAGAAAGATAGATGATAGAGTCATACCTATATAAATATGGATTCTGTCCCGTGGCTTTAATCCTCCAAAATCAAACAAATGCTAATCAAGCTTGATATCTTTTTGATAATCACAGCTAAGTAATGTCTTAAATAGAAAAAAGCAGAAACTAGAAGATATTTAGGTATTAGGTCAACAAAATTTTTAAATACTAAAATTGATTCTTCAAGGGATCAATTTAAATTCACATAATTTGCTACAAAAGGTGTTTATATAGCAGATAAACTGAGGAGGTACACAAGTGAAAAGGAGAAAGGAGGGGAAAAGTATTCCCTAGGGACTGTTGAAACTCAATCTAAATTAAAGACCACTGAGAATAAATGTGAAGACAGTATCACTATTCTGAGATGGGCTCAAAAACATTGAAAGTCATATATGTAACTAAAAGTTACCATAAACACTATAAAATATGAAAATGTGAATGGTAAACTTGGAACATTAGAACTGAAAGACAATTTCAGAACACCTTAATATTTTGCTGAATTTCGAGATATTGTCACTTCCTCTGTCAATTGTGACAATATTGTCACTGTCTTGATAGTGAAGAGATGAAATTTCAGTATTTGAGGACATGGAAAGAAACAGATTGCAATTAAAGGGCAGATGCCATTTCTTTTTTCCCTATAAATTCGCCACCCTTACTGGCTATGTATAGGGAAATAACTGGATATTTCTAACTCCCCTTTCAAGCCCTCTGCTTAAATGTGCTACTCTTGTTGGTGTTTGGGAGTGGACCACAATGGGGTGTCTGAAGCTCTGCAGACTGGACTCTTCCTACCAACAGGAGGGGTTATACTAACCCTTTTTACTCTTCTTCCTAGGTAGAAATTACAGGCCCAACGTGAAATGCAACTAGTTTCTAACTACCTCTTGTCTTCAGTGTGGTTATGTTACTCATTTGAAATATATTAGGATCATTTGTTTCTGTTTCTTTTTTTTTTTAATTTTTTTTTAAATTTTTATTTATTTATGATAGTCACAGAGAGAGAGAGAGGCGCAGAGACACAGGCAGAGGGAGAAGCAGGCTCCATGCACCGGGAGCCCGACGTGGGATTCGATTCCGGGTCTCCAGGATCACGCCCCGGGCCAAAGACAGGCGCCAAACCGCTGCGCCACCCAGGGATCCCTTGTTTCTGTTTCTATTCTATTTGGGGTCACTCTCATCTATGGACTTTCTTCTTGTTGTTGTTGTTAGTATGTGAAATATTAACATGGTTCTAAATGTTAGATTTTTATAAAAACATCTTTTCAGAGCATTATCTTTACCCCCATTTCTTCTACCATATTCCCATCCCTCTATTCCCCTATATCTTTCTTACACATAATGTAGCATATTTTATTACACAAAAAGTAGCACATTATACTCTTTGGTACTTTGATTCTTTTACTTAACAATATATCCTAGAAATCACTACATATCATTTCATAGAGAGTTCCTATTTTTCTTTTTTTATATAGCTGCATAGTTACATAGTACTCCGTTTTGTGGGTGCATCAAATTTATTTAAACATTCTCCTATGTATGGGCATTTTGTTTGTTTCAAATATTTTGCCATTACAAAACAATGTTGCATTGTGTTTTTGTATTGTGGGAAGTTTACTCTAACAGTAAATTCCTAGACATGGGATTGTTGGTTCAAAAGATAAACTTATGTGTAGTTTTGTTATATATTTCCACATTTCTTTTCAAAAGGATTGTACCCATTTGTATTTCTATCAGAAATGTACATGCATACCTGTTTTCTCACAGTCATGCCTACTGAATGTGTTCCCATACTTTTTAGTTCTTATCAATCTGATAGGTTATAGGTGATATTCTTGTGTGATTTTTAAATTTGCTTTTTTCTAAGTATGAGTAAGACTGAATATCTTTTCATATGTTGAAGGGCCATGTGTGTGTATGTTGTGTGTGTGTATACATGTGTGTGTGTGTGTATAGCACAAATTGACTATGTTTTTTTTTCACCCATTTTTTTCTACCAAGTTTCAAGTGTCTCTTCATGTGAAATTCACACAAATGAGATTTCTGACTCAAAAGATAAATGAATACATAGTTGTATTAGATATTGCCAAATTCTCTTCTAAAGGGTTATACTGGTTTGTGTTCCCACCAGCAATGAGTGAGAGCATCTGTGTTCCCACAGCCTCACCAACAGAATATGCTACCATACACTTTTTAGTATTTGCTACTGCTATGGTCTGAATGTGTGTGCCCTCCCTGCTGCCCCAATTCACACATCAGAATCCTAACACTGAATGTGATGTTATTAGGACGTGAGGCCTTTGGGAGGTGATTAGGTCATAAAGCAGAGTTTCATTAAACAGGATTAGTACCCTTATCAAGAAGGCTTGAGAAAAAACTCTTGTCCCTTCTTCCATATGTGGTTATAGGGAAAAGATGGCCATCACAAAGGAAGCTGGGTCTCATTAGTCCAAATTTATTGACACCATGATCTTAGATTTCTCAGCCTCCAGAACTGTTAGAAATAAATTTCTGTTTATAAGTTACCCAGTGTATGATATTTATTATAAAGTCCAAATGGACTAAGACAGTCAGTCTGACAGGTGAGAAATGATAACACTTTGCTGCAATATTATGCCCTCTGAGGATGGAAAATTAGATAGCCAGCTTCCACTCCAGAACACAGTGCAAGTGTATTAGGTTAGACTCCCCTCACGGCTTGAAGCATCTCCCCAAGAGGCTCTTGTGTTCTCTCCTGCTAGCAAACCTCAGGCAGGAATACTCCAGCACAATAGACAGGATCTTATCACAATGAACCTCAAAAAGTAGGTGTTCATAGTCTCCATCCCATTTCTCCCAAGGAGTAGACATCTTTGCAAAATTCCTTAACCCCTACTCATCCACAAGCTCATAAACCAAAGAAGTACCAAAAGGGGAAAGTTTTATGAACCACACAAGTTCCTGATATAGCCTTGTGCCAGGGAAATGACTTCTCTTTCATTGACAGAAATAAGAGAGTCAATCTCCCGACTTTCTCTTAAACAAACATATCTCTGTCCACCAGGAGAGAGAAACAGCAACTAACATCAAATTGATCACTTCTCAAAGTTCCAATATACTGATGATTCCATTAGCCTAAAAGATGTAACATCTAGGAATGCTTTTCCATCATCGGGTGCCTCAAGGTTAAGTATTAGCCTCCAAGAAGCTGATGGGGAGTAGAAGGTCTAATTATGAAATCACTAGCTAATGTCAAAGGAAGCGATAGAATTCCTGGGAAACTGGGTGTTATACCACTTCTAATATCTGTCCTTAGGACATTGGACTTTTCTAATGTAGACATTAGCCAACTAGGACAGACACTGAGCTTTTCTCCAATCCCACGTCAATGTTCTCAGGCTTCAGGTGTTACTGTCTTCAATGAAGGAGCAGGGCAGGCTCTTTGTTCCCTGTCAGGAGTGGCACCTTCTCTTGGCTCTCTCCTATCCTAGTCAGCAAGCTCTAGATATTTGGCAGCCCTGTGGGACCTAACCTATTTTAACCTCTCATGCCCTGATGTAGCATTCACCACTCTCAAAAGATGCTGAGAGATCAGAATAGCACACAGTTACTTCTATAAATAGAAAATCCCTAAATGGACTCCCCTTATCTAGCAAGTGAATAGCTTCCCAGGAGACTTTTTAATAGATAAAATAGTGGAAGAAAGAGCCAGGAAGGAAGACAAGGAGAGAATTTACAGATGTGTTGTGATATAACACCTTCTAAATCTACTGGTGGCCAGGCAAAGTGGTAGTAACCTGCCTACCTATCTCAATTTTGATCAGTTCTTTATTACTTAGTGAATATACAGTTAATAAAGAGTTAAGATCTTTAAATCATCAAATATTCTTGCCACCTGTTAACCTTTTGTACTTTGACAAAAGGAATAAAACCAAAAGCAAAATTGAGAAATTTGAATTAGACATTTTAATTATTACCATGTCTACTCTTGAGTAGTTGTGTCCTGTGTAGATTGAATAATTATGCAAATATAAAGTATAGCTCTAACCAGCTACTCTTTTGTACATAGTCTGAATCCCACAGATTAATAGATCAACTTCTCAAATAATGAAAAATCAACATGCATACGCTAAGTATCTGGCACATACATAGTAAATGCTCAAATGGTTTTAGAGGAAGGTAGAATTTTATGAAGAATTTCTTTTTTTTTTTTTTTTTTTTTAATGATAGTCACAGAGAGAGAGAGAGAGGCAGAGACATAGGCAGAGGGAGAAGCAGGCCCCATGCACCGGGAGCCTGATGTGGGATTCGATCCTGGGTCTCCAGGATCATGCCCTGGGCCAAAGGCAGGCGCCAAACCGCTGCGCCACCCAGGGATCCCTAAGAATTTCAAGTGTAATTTCATACATACCTTTTCTGGGGAGAGGATCTATTATCAATTTCAATCAACTATTATCCCCTAAAAGGTAAGCAATAACCAGACTAGGGTATGGAATTTCTTTTAGTCTGTATTAGATATAGCATATATATTAAAACAATAATCCTTTTATTATGCAATCTCATACTTTTCCTAAATAAATAACATAGTCTTTGCCATAATTTTAATGACTATTTAAAACAATAAAAACAAGATATGCAAACATTAATTTAGTATACTATGTCCTTGAGCATTATTGCCTATTTTGCTTGAAAAGAAATTCTCAACCATTTTTCTTAAAAATCAACAGGTTGGGTTTCCTCTCCTCTTCCTAATGGTGTTTCCTTCTAAAGATATTCACTTTAGGAAAAACATAAATCTTCACAAATGCAAACAAAAGAGATTTTCAACTTGTTAAAAGTTTCTATCAATCATTGTACTGTTTGGGGAATACTAAGCCTATTTGCCAGAAAATTCAGATCTTCTATATCAAGTCTTTATTTATTTAAAAAAAATAGGTCATTAAAGTAATCAATGAGTATGGAGATGAATTATGAGAAACTTACAGTTTTTTAAGGAATGATGGCGGCTGCCAAGATAAAAAGAAGAAACATGATAAAAATCTATAGGATGAGTTAATGTTTGGCATTTAAACAGCTCAAGGCTATATAAATTGCTTCAACCCAGAATTATTCATTTAAATTCTAGGCCCTCAAGCAGAACATCATAAAGTAAGGGAAGCCATGAAGTAGCTCCTGGAACTTAATTCTGAACAACAAAGAAAGACTTGGTGTCAGCACAAGAGTGACAAAAATAGGGAAAAAAGACAATGTCACCTAGGCATTTACAAAAGAATGGGAATGAAGTGCCAGACATTTCTGGACACCCATACCAGACGGACTTACAAGCTTGACTTCAAACATTTCCAGGAATAATAACTATATGCCAATAGCCAGAGACACTGAGAAAAAAATGACTCATGAATATCACAGATCCTGAGCAATGAAATTCTAACTATATATTCAAACAATTCAAATAAGAGCCCAAAGAGAGGAGGTGGACATCAGGACAAACTAGCATGGCTGTGTAAGGACAAGCTCAGGCTTTGAAGGACAAGTCAAATATGAAGGAAATCAAGAAAAGCAAAGGCAAGCATGAACAATAGCATGAACATCAGGGAAGTCAAAGAATGAAGGAAACAGAGACTTGAGAGAAAAAAGAGCACTGAAGAAAACACAGTATTGGTATACGCCAACTAATGCAGATCATGAAGTATATGGTGTCATTTCCTCCACTTTATAGAGGAGAAAGCCAAGGTGCAAAGAGGTAAAGTCACTTCTGCAATCTCATAAACCTTTCAAACAGTGGAATAGTGAACATAACAGTGAGACCTTACTCATGTCTCCTTCCATGTGGAGGAACATCCTTTAATGCTGGCCCTTCTCCATCTCTCTCATCATTTCACTGCAGTGGTGGAAGGATAAATACCTGATAGGGAGGCTTAGAAGGAGCAACTGTGCTAGCCAGCCAATTCCACTGTCTTCCTTCTTTCTCTCTCTCCTCTTTCTTTTCCTTCCAACAATCAGGAGAGAGCTCCTTCTGCCAGCAATGCCCTCAGACACTCTAGCTTTGATGCAACTTAGAAGTGAGGTCTTTCCAGCCCCCTTGGGGAAATCTGCAGCGATCCACAGCTGCCTGTGAGTGACTGGGAAGGGAGTTAGATCCTGGGGTGCAATTCCAGCTCACTAGCTACCAAATAGTCCAGTTCTATATCAGCTCTATCAATCATACATCTGGTATTTTCACTCCCCTAGGCCTCATTTTTGGGGAATTCTATTTCTCAGCATGCAAGATTGTCAAAGACTTCAACAAAACCCTGCTTTTTGTTTTTAGGATTTTATTTATTTATTCATGAGAGACACAGAGAGAAAGGGAGAGACACAGGCAGAGAGAGAAGCAGACTCCGCACGGGGAGCCCGATGCAGGACTTGATCTCAAAACCCCAGGATCATGACCTGAGCCAAAGACAGACATTCAACCACTGAACCACCCAGGTGTCCCACAAAACCCTGCTTTGTATGATTTCAGGCCTGAGCTCCTAACCACTTAGCAGTACCATTTTGCATACATTTTGTGTAAGGTGGGATAAAGCTTACAGATGACGGAGAGAATAACTAGGTTATTTTGTGGTAGCTTTTTCAGATAATGGAATATTTTACTAAATTAGAAATGGCAAAACATGATTAAGAGAAAAATTGAAAATCAAGACCAAAAAGAGTATAATAAAAGACCCTGTAAAATCTTTGAATAAAGTCAATTCTTCCGACCCAGAAAAATGATACTGCCGCTTACTTAATAGCATAGCTTATACCTCAGAGCCACTGTTGGTCACAGCTGAGAGGTCAGAGTATGGAAAATGTTTCCAGAAAACTGGAGATAAGCAAATATCCCTAGTTATCAAAAGGCTAAATAATGGGAAATTCTCAGAAATTACAACCAATAGGCTTGACATCAATCCCCGGGAAACTCGTAGTACAGGTCTGTGAGAGAATGATGCAATGAAAAACCATACAAGCTGGGTCCACTAAAAAAAAAGGAAGTTGCTTCAAATTCATTTCATTACCATTTTTGAGAAGTTTACTGATGTGTTTGTTTATCAAGAAATGCTCAAAAACACAACATGTCTTTATTTTAGCAAAGCCCTGAACAGAGACTTTCATAATATACTTTGTCTGATGGTAGACAAGGAAATGCAAGGAAATTACACTGTTCAATGGATTGGCATCTGGAAAATCAATCATTGTGAATGTGAATGACATCTGTGAGGTGAATGGGATATTGGCCTTCTCTTCTTATTGTATACCCTATGTTTACAATTTTTGCTTGTCAATTATGTCTCAAAGATGCTGGAAAAAAATAAAAAGCAAATGCAATCTTTAAGTAGCACTAAAAGAAGAAAAAGCCCTAGATCATGGCAAGAAACATTCCCAATGCACTCTTTCATAGTAAAGCCATATTTTGATTTTTGCATGAGATGAGAGATACCACCTGTTAGGAGAGATAATGACAAAGAAGGGCATGCTCAGAAAGTAGTGAAGAAAGGGTGAAGATCCTGAATATCAGGTCCATTAGAAGAAGGTTGAGGGAGTTTGGATTTTTAGTCTCAGGAATAAAAAACAGTGATAAACATGTACAGCAGCTTTGTGTCATTTAACTATGTTGGGGGTCTCAGATTTTTACTACATGAAAATAATTAGCTTAAACTGGCAAGATCTTTATGATCTTAGTCTCTCAAATTATATGCTTCATATGTCCAAACATTTGAAAAGTCATAGTAAAGGAATAAAGAATGCAATCCAGTTTACTGAAGAAGGCAGAATTGGAGTCAATGGGTAACTGCTAAAAAGAGGCGCGTTTTTAACTATGCACAAAAGAACTTTCTAACAATGAGATGTATCCTAAAAGAATGGAGTGTTGATGGCTCGTAGGTAGACTGACAATGGAGATATTTTGCAAGCAGTGGGTGGATTATGAAGAGGGTGAGATGATATTTATTTATATTAAATTATAATTCTTATCATTACAATACATTAAATGTCTACTATATTAAATGTCTACTATATGCCATGCTCTGATAGGGGTGCTTTACATACGCTATCACATGTATGGGTGAGCTGCTGTGCAAATTGCCATGGGAGAGAATTCATCAGTGGCTAGATAGATGGTCTAGATGGTGGTCCTCAAACTCTAGTACAGAGGATTTGGTGAAGCACAGTTTGCAAGGCCACCCCCAGAGTTTCTGATTCAGTAGGTCTGGAGAAGATCCTCAGAATTCACATTTTTTAACAAGTTTTCAGGTAATACTGATGTTGCTGGTTCAGGAACTATGGTTTGAAACCCACTGATATAGATTATCTCCAACTTCATTTCAATGCTAAAGACTTAAAGTTTCAATAACTACCTTAACTTTTCTCTAGGAGAAACAGAGAGCTCCTCGCTTCCTCAGAGCAGACCTTAAAATGGCAAAGTAACTTTTAAAAAATCAGATCACTGAAAAATATCAATTGGTTTACCACTTAGGCTACCGTGCCCCATCATTCCCTCACTTCTTTCTTAAAATGCTGGTTTCCCCCCCTTTTTTTTTTCAGTAGAGTTAAAATGCCATAGTTTTGAAATGAGCAGACAAAAAAGCAAATTTTCCTTTCTTTACCTTAGTTCTTCATTATTATGCAATTTCAGACACTCTTGTTACCTCCCAGGATCTAAGGATTAATGAAATGAAATCTGAAAAAAAAATAGCTAATGCTGTAAAAAAAATTATTACCAGTACGATGTAATGAGAATATTGTTAAAGGGTTTCAAAATTCCGGAAAGATAAATCTTTTTGGCCAAGGGTAAGCATGGGAGTATTTGCAGATGGTGGTGTGTGTGTACATATATTCCATAAAAAAGTAACATTTTATCCCTCATTGCTTCAGGTGGCTTCTCTTTGCTATTTTTAATGCTTTCATTATTTGGATTTGCAGCACCCCAGGGGTCTTTAGCTATTTCAAGAAGTGTCATGAAATTCTGAAAAGTTTCTCAAAATAACACGTAAGTCACTTCAATTGAAAAAGATACATATTTTCTGTACAGAAATTTTCCAAAGTGATGAAAGGGACAAAAGGGGATGTTTAGAACTGAAATAAACAACAAAAAAAATTTACTGATATGGTATTTACACTTTCATTCTGTGCTGGTTCCCAAATGAATCGCAAAGTTGTGTTCTGTGCCCACAGACAATTGGCATCTAAATCAAATGCAAAATGCCCCACATATTTTGAAATGAAAAAACATCGCATATTCTCAGGCAATTCTTAATTATCTCATTAACAGACTGTTTGTAATGGCTGAAAGCCCTAATGATTGTTTCTCTTTAATCTGAGACTATTTTTTGTACTTAGAGGTGAAAAGCTGTTTTCCTGATGACCTAGGAAGTAATGTTAAATGTGTCGCTAAGAGAAGCTGAAAGATGATTCACAACCCTTTCGAAAAAGGCAGTTTTCTTCTCAAATCTGACAAACTCTTTTCTCTTAAAACTGTTCCTAGAGCTGGGGAAAGGAGCCAATCTCTGCATTTGAAAGGGCTTCTGGACCTCTCTAGGTAAAAAGAGGGAGCTGAGATAGTAACATTATGATTACATCAATTTGGTCCTAATAAAAATTATTTGATTTTGAAAACTAATAAGCTGCTAATTGTCTGTATATGACAAAGGAGGGCCACATTCCTTTCGAATAGCAAGCACAGTTGTTTTGTTCTTCTTTATAAATGAGCAACAGATGGGCCAGGGAAGATCCCATATATCTGCGACTCGGCTGGCTGTGTGCTCCGATGAAACAGAGCAGTAGGAAAGGCCTGAATTCTCAAGTTAGCACCATCATTTCCAGCTTTCTCTGTTCTTCATGTCCACTCTCTCTGGACACATCATGGTTCCCCACTTCTCCTTGCTCCATTTTCAGCCCCTTAAACTGATGCCAACTTTTCATAAATAAAAACATCTCATTCACACTTCCCCCAGAAATGCAAACATGTCCCTCCGGATTAGGGGAGGGAAAACTCTAGTCAGCAATCTCTGTATTTTCTTTGTAGCCTAGCAACGGCATGGGTGTGGTTGTGTTTCATTTTCTGTAACTGGCATTATAAATATAATAGTTTTGTTATATTTTTTATAAAATAAAAACAAACGACAAGATCAATTATGTCTTCTCAGATTTTACAATTGCCTCCTCCTACCCCACTCCTCTATCCCCCAGAGATTCTGGTATTTCTCTTAGAATCCTTTTCTCCAGTTGAGAATTGTTGCTCTGATTTCTCTGTCTTGAGCAGGACTGACTATGTAACTTGTGGGGCCCCATGCAACATGACTATACAGGTTCCAGTGTTAAAAAATTATTAAGAACTTCAAGACAGCAAGAGCAGAGCCCCGAAGGTAGAGCCTTTGTACGCTTGGGGTCCTGAATGACTACACAGATCAGAGCCGTGAAGTTGGCCATGAATCGTTAACTTTGCAGTTTCTGCTACTCCTGTGACTCACTCTGTGTTTCCTAACTCTGATTCCTAAGAGTAACTATCTGATTGGCTGAGATAAGCATTTTATTCCAAGATGTGTCACTGGTTGCTAGCAAGCCTATTTCCTGGAGGTCCCTTGGTCAGCTAAGTGTGTCACGACCAAGCAATTGTGTGTGACCAGGGTAAGAGGGTTGGAATGGGAATAGAGAGTGGATCTCCCCGGCACAGGACATGACCCTCGATGCAGCTGGGACAGTGGACGAGGCAGTTTTCCAAAGGAGGGTATGTAAGTAGGCAATCACTGACCTTGTTAGTACAAAATATAACAACGTGTATTTCCAGTTTGAGCCTGCTGTCTGTGTGTGTAAAATGGAGACACAATATTTTGGAGAGTAGTTTAGGGACTACAAATGAGAGAGTGGCCTAAACAAGTTAGATGTAAAGCCCTGACAAATAACTGTGATTGCCACCGCAACTGAGGGAGCTCAGACATAGAGAAAACTAATTTAATATTTCAAATGGCCCAACACTCAAAAATGTTATGTACAATGTTAGGCTATTAGGACTACGCTCTTGTGGTAGATCCTCAGGATGACTATTACCGTGAACTAGACAACACAGATTCCATGTTCTGAGGGCAGACACACACTAGGGATTGCAGCTTTGTTCAGATATACATAGGAGTTGCTATTAGAACTGAATGAGAACAAAGAGACAATCTACTTAATAGACTGTGGCTTGTGATATTTGTAATCTGTTGATGAAATAACATGTTTCATTAAAAAAAAAAAAAAAGAATTTTCTAACATTATCCCAAGAAAGGTTTAAGTGCCCTTGATTCTGTCAGGAACTAGGAATGATTATCCTGCTCTAGATCATTATTACTGTGATCACACCAGTTCTTCCTCTAGGCTTAAAAAGCTCATTCCTGTATTTTTTCCTCCCTGAGGATTTGTGTCTAATCAGTGATCTCCTTCCAATTTAACCACTGGATCTAGTCATGGGGTTTTAACCTCAGGCCCTACTTTTTACCCTCCCCTTTCCCTTGTCCCACTTAAGCTGAATTTTATAATCTGTACAAGAATTTAAATTGGTCACATGAAGAGTTTTGAAACATTAAGGATTTTGAATTCCAACAGTGGTATCAGTAGCTTTTGATGTTCAGGAACTTTCCCCCGTATGTGAGACTGTGTGTGTGTTTAAAGAATATTAAAAAAAAAAAAAAAAAATTTAGGTTTACAACAGTATAAGAAAAAGTTCAAATTGCAAAAGCCAGGAGTTAGACCATATGGAAATTCTGACACAGTCTTATGTGATAAATGCTACTCACCAAATGAATTATTACAAAGAAACTTTCTCATTATTCAGTACTCAAGGGAATTGGGAAAATAAAAGTTTAAAAACTAGGGCCTTGGGGGAAAAAAAAAGAAGCCCATGTCGGGGAATTTGGTGAGTAGGTGAGGATTGTTGGTTAAACTGGGAATGCCTGCTTTCTTTGTTGTAGCAGGCACAGGCAGAATGGGCATGCATCTGCATAATCCTATTATGTGCTGCCTGCTACACTTAGCATTCCCAATGACCACTTAACATTTATCAGAATCACTACAATCACAGAATCACTACACACACCATCTTAGCAGTTTCAACAGATTTCCAAAGATCGGTGGCAGCCCTAAGTAAGATAGATTCTACTACCTACTCTACAAATACTTAATTGAAGAATGTGTGCTTATATGTACGGGCTACTATATGTTTGTGTACTTAGCCAGCATGTTGTAGAAAACTGTTTGTTTTTTTAACAGTTGTTTCTAGGCAGAAGTAATTTCAAAACCCTTTAGTTTAGTTTTTTTTTTTTTTTTGAATGTCAGCTACTGCACAGATACAAAAAGTCACATGCTTAGAGAAAATGGAATTATAAGCAGCCTTAGGATATTACCCTTTCCCTTCCACCATTCAAAAATCAATTAACTTTCCATTTCGGTACAACACACTAGGACAAGGAAAGAGCTCATAAGAAAAGCAAGATTTCAAAAATGTGATGAGGAGTTTATCAAAATGCCTTAAACAGTTCTTAATGTGGGGAGAAGAATTTTTAACTCACGGATATTCCAGTGCTCTCAGGAGTTTTGGGAGAACATATTATCATAGGTTTTGAAAACCATCAATCTCATGAAGAAAAAAAATCTAAATATGTTTAGTACTAGGAAAAATGATACCTTATTTTCTCTCCCCATGTAGGTGAAAGCTACAGAACTATATTTTAACCATTAGTTTGTCAATGAAGAGTGAAAAAATAATAATTTCCTGTGGGTCCAGATTGGTACAAATGGAATTTTGAGCACTTTCAAGAGCTTCCTGTTTGGATTTTGCATAGTATGGTAGAGCTCTGATTTTCTGATGATCCGAAATTCACTTTGGACTATGGCTAATATGATCAGATATCCCATTTTCCTGGGTCAGTCACGGTTTGTGCCTGGTATCTTGGTATCCCATCTGCTTTACTATTAGTCCAGAATGCATTAAAAAATTTTTAATGATGCCTTATTAATAGTGGCATTAAAATAAGCCAGGGTATTAGATAGACCTCCATTTTGTAGTTTCAGTTTCTGATACAGTGTTATTTAGTAGCATGTAAAACACGCATGTAGTGATCATAGTTCACACTCAACATGCAGTTAAACGTGAAGGATGACCAGTGACAAGTCTTTTTGTTTTTTGTATATTTTTCATTGAAGTTCAATTTGCCAACATGAAGTATAACACCCAGGGCTCATCCCACAAAGTGCCCCCCTCAGTGCCCATCACCCAGTCACCCCATCCCCCCGCCCACCTCCCCTTCCACTATCCCTTGTTCGATTCCCAGAGTTAGGAGTCTCTGATTTTCTATCACCCTCACTGATGTTTCCCACTCATTTTCTCTCCTTTCCCCTTTATTCCCTTTCACTATTTTTTATATTCCCCGAATGAATGAGAACATATAATGTTTGTCCTTCTCCGATTGACTTACTTCACTCAGCATAATACCCTCCAGTTCCATCCACATTGAAGCAAATGGTGGGTATTTGTCGTTTCTAATGGCTGAGTAATATTCCAGTGTATACATAGACCACATCTTCTTTATCCATTCATCTTTCGATGGACACCGAGGATCCTTCCACAGTTTGGCTATTGTGGACATTGCTGCTAGAAACATCGGGGTGCAGATGTCCCGGCGTTTCATTGCATCTGTATCTTTGGGGTAAATCCCCAGCAGTGCAATTGCTGGGTCATAGGGCAGTTCTATTTTTCACTCTTTGAGGAACCTCCACACAGTTTTCCAGAGTGGCTGTACCAGTTCGTATTCCCACCAACAGTGCAAGAGGGTTCCCCTTTCTCCACATCTTCTCCAAAATTTGTGGTTTCCGGTCTTGTTAATTTTCCCCATTCTCACTGGTGTGAGGTGGTATTTCATTGTGGTTTTGATTTGTATTTCCCTGATG
Organism: Canis lupus dingo; assembly: GCF_003254725.2. NCBI lineage: Eukaryota > Metazoa > Chordata > Mammalia > Carnivora > Canidae > Canis > Canis lupus. Next base: position 43,160,929 of record NC_064254.1, read on the forward strand.
GCAAGGGAAATGGAACATTTTCTCATGTGCTTGTTGGCCATGTCTGTGTCTTCCTCTGTGAAATTTCTGTTCATGTCTTTGCCCCTTTTCATGATTGGATTGTTCCTTCAGTGTTGAGTTTAATAAGTTCTTTATAGATCTTGGATACTAGCCCTTTATCTGATATGTCATTTGCAAATATCTTCTCCCATTCTGTAGGTTGTCTTTGAGTTTTGTTGACTCTATCTTTTGCTGTGCAGAAGCTTTTTATCTTGATCAAATCCCAACAGTTCATTTTTGCTTTTGTTTCCCTTGCGTTCATGGATGTATCTTGCAAGAAGTTGCTGTGGCCAAGTTCAAAAAGGGTGTTGCCTGTGTTCTCCTCTAGGATTCTGATGGCTTCTTGTCTCACATTTAGATCTTTCATCCTTTTTGAGTTTACCTTTGTGTATGGTGTAAGAGAATGGTCTAGTTTCATTCTTCTGCACCTGGCTGTCTGTCCAATTTTCCCAGCACCATTTATTGAAGAGACTGTCCTTTTTCCAGTGGATAGTCTTTCCTGTTTGTCAAATATTAGTTGACCATAGAGTTGAGGGCCCAGTTCTGGGTTCTCTCTTCTGCTCCATTGATCTATGTGTCTGTTTCTGTGCCAGTACTACAGTGTCTTGATGACCACAGCTTTGTAGTACAACCTGAAATCTGGCATTGTGATGTCCCCGGCTCTGGTTTTCTTTTTCAATATTCCCCTGGCTATTCAGGGTCTTTTCTGATTCCACACAAATCTTAAGATTATTTGTTCCAACTCTGTGAAGAAAGTCCATGGTATTTTGATAGGGATTGCACTGAATGTGTAAATTACCACACATTGTCGGTAGCATTGAATTTTCATGATATTAATTCTTCCAATCCATGAGCATGGAATATTTTTCCATCTCTTTGTGTCTTCCTCAATTTCTTTCAGAAGTGTTCTGTAGGTTTTAGGGTATAGATCCTTTACCTCTTTGGTTAGGTTTATTCCTAGGTATCTTATGTTTTTAACTGCAATTGTAAATGGGATTGACTCCTTAATTTCACTTTCTTCAGTCTCATTGTTAGTGTATAGAAATGCCACTGATTTTGGGCATTGATTTTGTATCCTGCCACACTGCCAAATTGCTTTATGAGTTCTAGCAATCTTGGGGTGGAGTGTTTTGGGTTTTCTAGGTACAGTATCATGTCATCTGCAAAGAGGGAGAATTTGACTTCTTCTTGGCCAATTTGAATGCTTTTTATTTCTTTTTGTTGTCTGCTGAGGCTTGGACTTCTAGTACTATATTGTATAACAGTGGTGAGAGTGAACATCCCTGTCGTGTTCCTGATCTTAGGGGAAAGGCTCCCTGTGTTTCCCCCATTGAGATGATATTTGCTGTGGGCTTTTGTAGATGGCTTTTAAGATGCTGAGGAATGTTCCCTCTATCCCTACACTCTGAAGAGTTTTTTTTTTTTAAAATATTTTATTTATTTATTCATGAGAGACACAGACTGAGAGAGAGAGAGAGGCAGAGACACAGGCAGAGGGAGAAGCAGGCTCCATGCCTGGAGCCTGATGTGGGACTTGATCCCGGGACTCCAGGATCACACCCTGGACCAAAGGCAGGCGCCAAACCGCTAAGCCACCCAGGGATCCCCCACTCTGAAGAGTTTTGATCAGGAATGGATGCTGTATTTTGTCAAATGCTTTCTCTGCATCTATTGAGAGGATCATATGGTTCTTGTTTTTTCTCTTGTTGATATGATCAATCACATTGATTGCTTTACAAGTGTTGAACCAGCATTGTGTCCCGGGGATAAATCCCACTTGGTCATGCTGAATAATCTTCTTTTATTTTTAAGATTTTATTTATTTATTTATGGCAGACACACACACACAGAGAGAGAGAGAGAGAGAGAGAGGCAGAGACACAGGCAGAGGGAGAAGCAGGCTCCATGCAGGGAGCCCAACATGGGACTCGATCCCAAGACCTCAGGATCTCGCTGTGGGCTGAAGGCGGCGCTAAACCACTGAGCCACCCGGGGTGCCCTGAATAATCTTCTGAATGTACTGTTGGATTCTATTGGCTTGTATCTTGTTGAGAATTTTTGCATCTGTGTTCATCAGGAATATTGGTCTATAATTCTCCTTTTTGGTGGGGTCTTTGGTTTTGGAATTAAGGTGATGCTGGCCTCATAAAACAAGTTTGGAAGTGTTCTGTCCCTTTCTATCTTTTGGAACAGCTTTAGTAGAATAGGTATTGTTTCTTCTTTAAACGTTTGATAGAATCCCCTGAGAAGCCATCTGGCCCTGGACTTTTTTGTCTTGGGAGGTTTTTGATGACTGCTTCAATTTCCTCCCTGGTTATCCTCCTGTTCAGGTTTTCTGTTTCTTCCTGTTCCAGTTTTGGTAGTTTGTGGTTTTCTGGAAATGCGTCCATTTCTTCTAGATTGCCTAATTTATTGGCATATAGCTGCTCATAATACGTTTTTAAATTGTTTGTATTTCCTTGGTATTGGTGGTGATCTCTCCTTTCTCATTCGTGATTTTATTAATTTGAGTCTATTCTCTTTTGTTTTTAATAAGGCTGGCTAATGGTTTATCTATCTTATTAATTCTTTCAAAGAACAAACTCCTGGTTTTGTTGATCTGTTCCACAGTTCTTCTGGTCTCTATTTCATTGAGTTCTACTCGAATCTTTATTAACTCTCTTCTTCTGCTGGGTGTGGGATCTATTTGATGTTTTTTCTCTAGCTCCTTTAGGTGCAAGGTTAGCTTTTGTATTTGAGTTCTTTCCAGTTTTTTGATGGATGCTTGTATTGCGATGTAGTTCCTCCCTCAGGACTGCTTTTGCTGTATCCCAAAGATTTTGAATGGTGTGTCTTCATTTTCATTCGTTTCCATGAATCTTTTTAATTCTTCTCTAATTTCCTGGGTGACCCAGTATGTGGTCTATTCTGGAGAAAGTTCCATGTGCACTTGAGAAGAACGTGTATTCAATTGCATTCAGATGCAAGGTTCTGTATGTATCTGTGAAATCCATCTGGTCCAGTGTATCATTTAAAGCTCTTGTTTCTTTGGTGATGTTGTGCTTAGAAGATCTGTCATTTGCAGAAAGTGCCATGTTGAAACCTTCTACTATTAGTGTATTATTATCTAAGTATCTCTTTACTTTGGTTATTAGTTGATTGATATACTTGGCAGCTCCCACATTAGGGGCATAAATATTCATGATTGCTAGGTCCTCTTGTTGGATAGATCCTTTTAGTATGATATAGTGTCCCTCTTCATCTCTTACTACAGTCTTTGGGATAAACTTTAATTTATGTGATATGAGGATTGCTACCCCAGCTTTCTTTTGAGGACCATTAGAAGGTAAATGGTTCTCCAACCTTTCATTTTCAGGCTGTAGGTGTCTTTAGGTCTAAAATGAGTCTCTTGTAGACAGCAAATAGAAGGGTCTTGCTTTTTTACCCAGTCTGAAACCTTGCGTCTTTTGATGGGATCATTTAGCCCATTCACATTCAAAGTAACTATTGAAAGATATGAATTTAGTGTCATCGTAATACCTACTCAGTCCTTGTTTTTGTGGATTATTTCTTTGGGCTTCCTCTTTCTTCTACAGGGTCCCCCTTAATATTTCTTGCAGAGCTGGTTTGGTGGTCACATATTCTGTTGGTTTCTGCCTATCTTGGAAGTTCTTTATCTCTCCTTCTACTCTGAATGAGAACCTTCTGGATATAGTATTCTTGGCTGCATGTTCTTCTCATTTAGTACCCTGTATATTTCCTGCCAGCCCTTTCTGGCCTGCTCAGTCTCTGTGGAAAGATCTGCTGTTAATCTAATTTTTTCTCCCCATATAAGTTAGGGATCTCTTCTCTCACTGCTTTAAGGATTTTCTCTTTATCTTTGGAATTTGCAAGTTTCACTATTAAATGTCGAGGTGTTGAACAGTTTTTATTGATTTTGGGGGGGAAACCTCTCATCTCCTGGATATGAATGCCTGTTTCTCTCCCCATAGTAGGGAAGTTCTCAGCTATGATTTGTTCAAATATGCTTTCTGGCCCTCTGGCCCTCTCAGCGTTCTCTGGGACCCCAATTATACATATATTTTTCCTTCTGAGGCTGTCATTTATTTCCTTTAACCTTTCCTCATGGCGTTTTAATTGTTTTTCTCTTTTTTCCTCAGCTTCCTTCCTTGCCATCAGAACTTGTCTTCTATGTCGCTTGTCTTCTATGTTGCTCACTCTTTCTTCTACCTCATTAACCCTCGTGTTAGGACCTCGAATTTGGATTGCATCTCATTTAATTGATTTTTAATTTCAGCCTGATTAGATCTAAATTCCGCAGTCATGAAGTCTCTTGCATCCTTTATGCTTTTTTCCAGAGCCAGTAGCTTTCCAGTAGCTTTATAATTGTGCTTCTGAATTGGTTTTCTGACATTGAATTGTAATCCAAAATCTATAACTCAGTGGCAGAGAGCACTGTTTCTGATTCTTTCTTTTGTGGTGAATTCTTCCTTCTAGTCATTTTGCTCAGTGCAGAGTAGCTGTGTGAGTGGGCTGAGTCAATAATATCAACCACGACCCTAGTAAATTTCACCCTAGATTATTCTGATGAGGTCAGAGGCCAGAAATTGAAAACAAAGATCAGAATGAAATAAAACAAAAAGACCATCAAAATGAAAAACAAATGTTAAAGCAAAGTAGTAAAAAATAAAAGGCTAAGAATCCCCAAGAAGAAGAGGAAAAAAAAAAAAAAGAGAGAAAAGAAAAAAATGGGGAGGGGTACTGGGAGATAGTGGTGGTGACGAAGTTGTAGTGGAAGGAGAATGTAGTCTACCTGAGAGGTTCTAGAGAGTGATCCTATTGTTTCTGAATATATTAAGTTCTGTAGGTTAGAAGATACTCAGTCCCAGATTTATATAAACGAGAAATACTTGTACAAATCCCCAACATTGACTACCAAAATATAAATGAGATAAAAGACGGGGGCAGAATGGGAATGAGGAATCTCACAGAATGAACCAGCACGGTATACCACTTGGTTCTGGGTGCATGCTGGTCATGTTTTAGAAGGTATTAACTTCCTCCACTGTAGAACAAAATGAGGCAGAGAAAACAAAAAACAAAACAAAACAAAACAAAAAAACATCTTGTATATCTCCCAAAATTAAGTTGAGTATGTTGAAAGGAATCTAGAAGTGGAAAATATATCTAAGACCTGTACTTGTAGAAATATGAAAGTCAAAAAAGAAGAATCTTAAAAATGAAGAGGTGGTAAAATATTGTAGTTAAGGTGAGAAAAGAAAAAAAATTGGAAATTTACAGTCTGATATAAAAACAAATGTACTAGAAAAAGGAAGAAAAAAAAAAAAACAGGAGGGGTATCATCTAGTTCTATATACTATAAATCCCTCAACCTCCCCTGGAGCTTTCCAGCACTGCTTGGTCAAGAACTTGCTCTTCCCCTGTCCTTCCAGCTGGTATTCTGGGGAAGGGACTGCTGTGCTAATTCTCAGGTGTGTGCACCTGGGGGAGCTGCCCTACCCCCCCGCCGGGTGCCGGGCTCACTGGGACCTGGTTACCTCATGAGGCCCCTGCTCCCTGGTGGCCCTGTTCCGTCACAGGCACAAGGTGACACCAGGAGGAACAACAGCACTGGCTGCAGCCAGCTCCCTAGCCCTGGAGTCAGCTCCCGCAGTAACCACCGCAGTTCCCAGGCCACACTGGCCTGGATGCTCCCAGGGTGGGGGCGTTGACCCGCCACAGCTCGGGGGTGCCCAGCAGTAGAGTGTCCTCACTGTCCTGTGCCCTCCCTGCCTCTGCCTGTCCCAGGGGAGCATAGGATCCCAGCTGTGTCCCCTCGGTGCCCTGGGGTCCGGGGCCTGCGCGCTGGAATCCCGCTCCCGGGCCGGGGCTCCCCAAGGCAGCAGGGCGCAGCCCCCTCCGCCCCGAGCCCCTGCCTGACTCACCGGCTTCTCCCCGAGGCCCCGCTGGGGCGCTCCAGCCCTTTACCGCGCTAGGCCCGTGGGGTGTGGGGCGCTCTCCCCCGGGCGCACCTCCTCTGTTAGTGACCCCCGGAGACTAGAGGCCTCTCCGCCCCTCCTGCAATCCTGCCCGGGTTCCCTGCTAAGCGCCTTGCCGACCGGGAAGAACCCGGTGCAGATTTTTAAAGTTCCCACTTTTCCAGTCTGAGCCTTCCTGTCCTGGAGGCTCCCCCAGGCCTTAGCCCGGCTCCTCTGGGGGCCCCTCCCCTACTTGATTCTGTTTTATTTTTTTCCGCCTTCCTACCTTGTTAGAAGCGAAAACCCTTCTCTCTGTAGCATTCCAGCTGTTCTCTCTTCAAATCTCAGGTCAAAAAAAAAAAAAAAAAAAAAAAAAATCTCAGGTCAAATTCGTAGGTGTTCAGGATGGTTTGAAAGTTATCTAGGTAAGTGGTGGGGCCAGGTGAGTTGAGGACCCTACTCCTCTGCCATCTTGCCCCCTTTCGACCAGTGACAATTTATTGTTCCTTGGCTGACTTTTTCCAGAGATAATTTTTTATTTCATTTTTAAAAAGATTTTATTTATTTATTCATGAGAGACAGAGAGAGAGAGGCAGAAACATAGGCAGAGGAAGAAGCTGGCTTCCTGCAGGGATCCTGGTACAGGACTCAGTCCTGGGACCCTGGGATCACACCCTGAGCATCCAAGGCAGATGCTCAATGGCTGAGCCACCCAGGCATCCCTCCAGAGAGAATTTAACTAACACCTGTATTAACTATCTAGTACTACATACTAAACCACCCCAAATATAGTGGCTAAAGATAATAAACCATTCTTATGGTTTACTAATTCTGTGGATTGACCGGCTGCTCTTCTATTAATCTCATCAGGGCTTACTTGTGTGGCTCACTTAGTTGGTGACTGGAATATGTTTGAAGGCCCAAAATGACTTCACTCATATGTCTGTGGTTTTGGTACTGGCTGTCAGCTGGCATGATATGGTACTCCTCCATGTGGCCTCTATCTGGACTTTTTCATAGCATGATGGTCTCAGGGTTCCATGGTAGAAGCTGGAAGCCTTACTACTAAGGCTTAGGCTCCTGAATTCATACAACATAATCTTTAATACATTCTATTGGTCAAAGCAAGTTCAAGAGAATGGATAAACAGATACCATCTCTTGATGGAAGAGTGACAACATTTCATTGCAAAAGAGCATTTACACAGAAAAGCAGGCTTTGTTGGAGGCCATTATTATACTGATCTACCACACCTTATTTTAAAGGGTAGCACATACAGCTCTTCCTAATAAATTGAGGTATGCTTACATACAAGTAGCTGGGGACACCTGACTCATTCTTTCTCTAATGGTGGAGAGAGAAGTATCTGATAATATTAACTCCACTGGCCACTTGATGTACCAGCTGGTTGTATCTTTTTCTACACTGAGATGCATGCACAAAGCTCCTGGATCTCTACCCTGAAGCGTTGCTGAGAAACATGGACAAAAGTAGATTAGGCAAGCATGAAATGTGTATAGGAAACAGAAGCCAAGGAGTTCTACAAACATTGATTTAATTTTTTAGTAATACTTTACCCTTTTGCAATAAATAGTTTAAGAAGCACTGAACTTTTAAAAAGTTCAAGACTAGGGCACCTGGATGGTTCATTTGGTTAAGCTTCTGACTCTTGGTTTCAGCTCAGGGTATGATCTCAGGGTAGTGAGATTGAGCCCTGCCTTGGGCTCTGCATTCAACATATTTACTTGAGATTCTCTCCCCCTTCATTTGCTGCTCTCCCTGCTCTTGTGCACTCGTGTGCAGTTTTGCTCTTTCTTTCAAATAGATTAATTAAATTAAACTAAAAATGAAAAACAAAAAGTTCATGATTATGATGAATATGGAACTTGCACAAGATACTTGCTAACATTTAATAACTTTGGAGCCACAATGACAATACTATTTCAGAACCAGAAGATACAAATATGATCAAAATCTTCAATATCTACCTAAAAAACAGTAGGATTTTAGAAATAGTGTGCCCAAAGATAATAATTTAACATACAAAGTTGCAGATGTTAAGTTTACATAAGACCTCATAAAGCATGACTTAAATGACTTTTCATTTAGATCAGATAACTGCCTCACTCATATATACAAGTTTTTGTGCATATGTGAGAAATGAATCATTAATAGCTAACATGTTTGCACAGTACTAAAAAAAGTGCAAATAGTTAAATGACATCAATATGACATCAGTATCAGCAAAGGCTTCAATACAAAATCAATTGAATTCATGAATAATTTTATTTTTTAATCTAATTCGTGAAATTACAGAATTTTATAGTTTCATTCTATCAAAAATAAAATACAGCTCATTACTATAAATGTGAAATCATTTTAAAAGTTCATCATTGAAGGAAAATTCATTGCTTTTGTAGTGAAAATACAAATAAAATTTTGGTGAGTAAGGCATCATAAAAAACAATTTTTCTAAATTAAAAAATCTATAGATCAGAAATATACTTGGAATTGGTGGAGGCATGGTTCAGAGCTGATGGTGAAAAAAATTTAGCAGGGTAGTATAGAATTTCTCTTTTGGCTGCCCATCAAAAATTGGATTTTTAAAATGTTTGATGCTTTAAAGGACTCATTTTTTTTTAAGATTTTATTATTTATTCATGAGAGACACACAGAGAGAGAGAGAGAGAGAGAGAGAGAGGCAGAGATATAGGCAGAGGGAGAACAGACTCCATGCAAGAAGCCCAACGTGGGACTTGATCCCAGGACTCCAGGATCATGCCCTGAGCTGAAGGCAGGTGCTAAACCACTGAGCCACCCAGGCATCCCCAAAGGACTGATTTTTAAGTTAACCTATTCTACCATGATATTAGGTCTTTTTGAAAACAAATCTTTTATATTAATTAGAGTTGCATTTTTGTCCAAAATCGCTAAGACATATTTAGTCAAATAATCAACAAATGCAGTGAAGAAGGTTTAACTTTGAAGTTTTTAGCAAATTTCAGTTAATAAAAATTTGTAAATATGAAATATTATTGTACTTAAAGCAAAAAAGGAAATGAACAAATTAAACCAAGAGAGTTCTAATAGCGTACAAGAAAGAATTTTGAAATCACATAATTGTAATTTGGAATATCTTGACCTAAAGAGAAACTTTTGATGTAGCTTATATTTTAATCATGTAAATTTATATTTTGCCCTGGAATGAAACAAAATTAATAAAACTTAAAGATACTGTAGTATCTAAATTCGGCAAAATATACAAATGAATAATGAGTAGAGGTAGCTCACTGATGAGTTCTGTCTTATAAAAATATTTCCTGAAGAAAGATAATCTAAATGGAGGCAATAAGTTTTTGAGGAAATATTATGAAAGGTAATGTTAAAAAATGTAATTGGCACTATCATCCATTTGTCGGAAGTTTTTGAATTTATCAGTTAGAAAGAGTATTTTTTCTATTGAAAATATCATGATCTATAGAAATGAATCAAATGAAAATACAATTAACTATAATTTTAACCTCTGAAGAAGATTTCAGGCATTTTGATGAAAAAAAAAATGACTACCTTGAAAACTTTTTTTTTCAGAAAATGCTATTAATAAAGATAATTAGAGAAATTACATAAATACATCATAAGTACTATTACTGCTTTTATTTTATTAAAGATTTTATTTATTTATTCATGAGACACAGAAAAAGAGAGAGGCAGAAACACAGACAGAAGGAGAAGCAGGCTCCCACCGGGAGCCGATGCAGAACTTGATCTGGACCCTAGGATCAAGCCTTGAGCCAAAGTCAGACGTTCAACCACTGAGCCACCCAGACGTCCCTGCTGCTTTTACATTTTTAATGTTTAGGTAATTGATATAGAGAAGGTTTTTGACATTTTTATTAAATATATACTGATGTAATGGATATTAATATTTTTATTTGATTTATAAATAGATCTTTAAGTTTACAAAAATAGTAAGCATTTAATAAATATAACAGCAAAAAATAAATAAATAAATAAATAAATATAACAGCTATCACAACAAATAAATTGATAATAAAATGTTAATTTAGTATTAATTATATCAACATTTTATAAGTATAAATATATTTCATATATATGGGTGTATATAAATAAAAATATATTTATTTCAAAAATGTTTTAAATATAAATATTTTATAGATCCACTATAAAATTAATTTCTGTCCAATATATAAGTATTATAAAAATTATGTATTTTCAATTACTTTTATTGAGCCCTTTTAATCTGAAACACAATTTTTATTTAGATAATGAATGAATCATGTTATTTATGGTTCTTTTCACATTTGGTCCATAGCCATTTCTTTCAGAACTCCCCCAGTCTTCATATTTATAATCTGACAAATCTAAACTTCTGCTTCAGCAAGTGTTAGTGTTGGTAGCTTCAAGTGTTAGTAAGCATGAAATTGCCTCCACGGTCAAAATAATGTGAAGTGTCAGAGTTCTGTGGCAATGTGATAATTAATAATTATGCTAAGAAATAATAATTATGAGAAGCAATAATTATTATTTGTCATTCTATTTATTGTTGTGTTTTTTTTATTTTCTGGGATAAAAGAAATTGTATTTTTGGAACTTAGGCTTCAGTGTAACACTACTAACAGTCTGGAAGACTGCAAATATGGATCATTAGTACTTATAATATATTTGACTCCTATAGCAGTTTCCAAAGGGCTCAAAGCGACTTTACATACATTAGGTTATTTATCCTCATTGCTTCTAGTGAAGTAGATTTTAAAGCCCATTGTGTCCATTCTATTGAGGTTAAGTCTCATGTTTCTTGTACTTCTTCAGAAAAGTATGTCTACTTATTAAAATACTTTTACACAGGGATCCCTGGGTGGCTCAGCGGTTTAGGGCCTGCCTTCCACCCAGGGCATGATCCTGGAGTCCCGGGATTGAGTCCCACATCGGACTCCCTGCATGGAGCCTGCTTCTCCCTTGCCTGTGTCTCTGCCTCTCTCACTCTCTGTGTCGTCATGAATGAATAAATAAAATCTTTAAAAAAATAAATAAATAAAATACTTTTACACAGTTTGATCAATTACTCTGAAAAAACATTTCTGTGATAAAATTATCCAGATAATGCAGGCTACAAAATGGTAGATATACATATAACCTTTTCTCAAACACCTCTAATAGCCTACTTTCTAATATTGCCTAAATAACACACATATTTTTGACATCTGGGGCAGTATACCTTCTAAGTGCCTTACTTTTGTTCAATGTACTCATTTTCTACTTGAAGACTTACTTATTCAGGACTTCCATTATATAAGCATTGGTCTTTGTGCTGCAAAGATACAACAAGGAGGGTTTACAATCTCAAAGAAGACACAGGACATCTACTCTGATGGCTATACTATTGGTTAGAATGGGAAGAGAGACATATGAGATGTACAGATGAAATGCTATGGAAGTTTGGGTGATAAAGGGCTTACTTTTCAGCTTGTGATATTAATCAGAAGTCACATTATGATTTCCTACCTCCCTAATCCTGCACTTACCTCTCTATCACTGAAAAGAATTTTGGAAATATAAGTAATAGAAGACACAATTCAAAATGTTCCGAACAAAGGATTTGTCATCTCATCTAACAAGAAGTCCTGAAGCAGAGAGGCTCCAGAAATGATTAATTCAGTTGCCCAGTAGTATCAGTGCCATCCTTTTACCTTACACTCTGCCTGTCTTAGCACATTACTAGGCTCACACTTCAGATCCCAAGATGACTACTGCAGCTTCAGGAATCCTATTTTTTTCATAACAACGTCTGAAGGCAGGAATAGAGACCCTATGTCTCCTGTAGGCTTCTTTATAAGAACTAATCTTTTCTAGATGTGTTACCTCCCACTAGACCTCCCCCAGCATCTCATTGGCCAGAAGTAGGTCACAAGACCCTTCCCAAGTCAGTCAGGGGCAGTGATTAGTTACCGTAACTAATCTAGATTCCTTTCCCATAGGAATATAGTTGTATAGCATAAGGTGAATAACTCTTCAAATCTTCAAATTTGGATCTCTTCTAATGAGAAAGTAGTGGAGGTGAGGAAAAGCTTTGAATAGGCTACCAAAAATGTCTCTTAAATTACCTCTAAATTGGTTCCTTCCCTAACTGTCCTATCTTATATCTTGGTACCACAAATCTCCCTCTCACTTAGTGGATTCAAAATCTTAAAGTGGTTCTTTGACAAGACTCTTCTGTTGCCCCCATATCTCATTACCAAGCATCCCAAATATTAACTCTCATATCCTGAACATGCTTCTCAAGTTCCAGTTAAAATTTCACGTGCCCGGAATGTTGCAAAAGTCTTCTAACTGGGAGAGCGTATTAATTTATCATCCAGATCGAAATATTTTTGAGGTTGAAATATTGTGCTATTAATTATTTTATAAGGAAAATAGGTATAAACTATAATCAACCCAATATATGCTTCTCCTGCCCCTAATTCATCTTTTTTTAGTACAGTTTTCCCATTCCCAATTTAATTTTTCATCTTCTCTAAATTTCTCATTCTGGAGGTCAGCCCTGATCATGCCACATACTTGTGCAAAAGCTTTCAATGGTTTTACTGCATGCATATTTAAACACAAATTACTGACCTCAGGACTTGGGGATTTCCCATCATCTTCTCTCAAATTAAACTTTCCTGGCTTGCCTTTCATTATTTCCCAAAATATAAACAACATCTCAGCTACATACTACCCTTCAGAAACAGGTTACCTATAAATCTTTAAGTGTGTTCATACTCTCCGACCCCTACATGTTCTCTAGTGTGGTTTCTTCTGTCCATAATGCCTTTGTCTTAATGTCAATGTCATACCCATCACTTGAAGTTATGGCAAATGTCTTCTCTTTAACCAGTCAGTTGTAATTCTGTGGTTTTTTTTCATCCAACTGGTTATGGCTATTATGACCATATTTTTGGAATAGAGACCAGAACTTGAGATGTGTCATGGATTCTGACAATGGGATGAACCCCAAACTGATCATACAGGGGCTTTTATTACAACTGAATTTGCCAGTTTTCCCACCTAGAGGCTAGGATCTGCAGTAGGAGAAGATGGGCCTTACTTCTCTTGGACTGGCATATTGATTTATGGACATCAACTTCTCCACAAATATGCTCATATAAATTTCCTAATAAACAAATCACTAGGACTACATAGCTATCACAAGTCTCTTTGATTGGCTTAAAGATCTGTTTCAACACAAAAATAGTAACACTTTTTACCTGTTGGAGGGGTGAAAACAGTAGAAAGAAGACAAGGGGTAGGACAAACTTTTTCTGTATACCCTTCTATACTTTTTTGATGCTTGAATTATTTACATGTATTGAGTATTAAAAACTAATTTAAAAGCATAAAAGTTTAATTGGAAAATATGTCTTATAATAAAAGGTTTACATTTCAATTTTTTTCTAAACACATACAAGGTCTGTAGTCTAATGCTACATCTTCATGGGAATTTTGCACATAGAATTTATCAGAGTCAGCAGCATTATTAACAGATACAGTAGAAAAGAAACCAATTATTCTAATAAAGAGTGGTAATAGATTATTTTACTATAAAAGGATACAGTAGAAAATATAACATCAAAGATTTTGGTGATGCAGATTTCCTTGGAAAAATCTTTTTTTGCTTTGATTAGGATTGCACAGACAAAAGGGAGCAACATAGATGGTGTCAAAAGGTACCAGCAACTTCCATTTCATTTTATTTTTCTACATTATGTTGTTGGGTTTTGTTTTGTTTTTTGTTTTTTGGTTTTTTTTTTAGATTTTACTTATTTATTCATGAGACAGAGAGAGAGAGAAGAGAGAGAGAGAGAGGCAGAGATACAGGCAGAGGGAGAAGCAGGCTCCTTGGAGGGAGCCGGACATGGGACTTGATCCTGCATCTCCAGGATTAGGCCCTGGGCTGAAGGCGGTGCTAAACCGCTGAGCCACCCAGGTTGCCCTACATTATGCTTTTAAGACTTAATTATTCTTGTAGATCTAACTAATTTATTTTAACTACCTTAAAATTTCCCATTAATGAATAAATTGCAACCTGTCCACAACCTTACTGATGGACCTCAGGCTTGTTTCCTTTGTGCCCTGTTATTAGAGTGTTACAAAGAATAACTTTGTGTATGTGGCCTTGTGCACATGTGAATCTGCATGCTGGATCCTGATCAGAGGGCAAGTGAAGGGGTAGGGATAGCAAGAAGTAGATAATATAAGTGTCAGTGCCAACTATCCTCTTTCCAGGTCCTTGGCTGACCTTCAGAAACACATATTTTCACTTATACTGTGTTGTCATGGGAAAGCAGGGAGGCTCTTCCCTCCTACTGTGCCTTGAGAGATTATAGATTTGAATAGAATGTCAAATGAATGCCCCACAGCCTTCTACTGCCCTTGCCAGAGTCAGGGCTGTTTACACACGTAGTTTGCCATCTGCCCACATCTGGCTTCACTGCCCAACCTTAACACTTTAAGTGAGTGTTTTCACACCTTTTTTGAAAATAGAAAAAATTACGTGGGCAAATCCCAGAGTTTGCTGTGCTTTAGCTGGTTAAATGAACCATAGGCGAGCAAAAAGGGACAGATCAAATATACTGGAAATGTGCCACCATCTTCCTTTATGACTATGGGAAAGTCACTTTGTCTTGCTGTGTCTCCATTTCCTTATTCATGAAATTAAACATTCTTATGCATTTTATTAAAGTAATAAATAAAACACCTAAAAGTGTTAATTAAGTATACCTTAGCATTTTAACCCTTATTTACAACTGAGAAAATAGTCATGTGCATGCATATTAACTTTGACCATCAAATGTCACTTTTGGTGATCCAAATGTCTGGAGGCAATGGTGTGATTTTGTATGAAAGTAAATCCATTGCTATCACTAACTTGAGTTGTCTTGCAAAGACTTCCTATTTTATTTACTGACGCTAACCCTCAAATCTTTCTTAGGGCAGTATTTTTTTTGTTTAATTTGTATATACTTCACATTCTTGGTGAAGATTGAAGTCATGATAATTTTACAAAATCAGATTAGGGATTTTCTATGGACCAAGATTCTATAACCCCTAAAATGCTTATTTTAAACAGGGAAAGTAAATCATTACACATTTCTGGTTAATAAAACCACTGAGATGGTTTCTTTAAACTTCATTAGATTTTTTTCAGTCACTCTGGATTATGGTAAACAAAATTTTCTAGCCTTAGTTCTGAGAAGATCTTGTATCAATGAGTGTCCAAAAAAGATGAAATTGGTCATTTAATACTATTCTTTTCAAGATCCAGATAAAGCCTTAGATATGTTCAGACCAACCTTGTTTCTCTAGAAGTTGAGTAACTGCCAGCCTTAATGAAGTAATACATCATTTTAGTTATTAGTATTTTAAACAAATTAGTTTATCACAAAAGCTAGCTGAGATTAGGATCCTTCTAGAAATAGGACTAGAAAGGAGGTACAGAACCCCAGAAATTGAGTATAGCAGTACAAATTGGTATGTTGTAAAAAGAAGGTATTCGACTGGTGAAGTCAGCAGCTTGGAATCTGAAACCATCTGGAGGAGAGATGGAAACGTTCAGGAAGAGAGATGATCCTCAAGGCAAATTTTGCCTACTTTCAAATTCTACCACCTCTGAGATAAGACTGGAAGCCCCACAGTTCCAGGGCTTCTAAGAGAGTTAGCCTTTTTTGAAAAGCAGCTGACAAAATCTGGGAGAATGGCCCAGTCATACTGGCTATTCCACTTTCAAATCTATGAAGTCCCTAGAATAAGAATAATCTAAGTAAGAGGATAAGAGACAATAGGGACCATAGAAGAATAAATAATCACCACTAAGATTTATCTTTTTTTATTGTAAATATGTCTATTTGAACCATAACCTTTCAAAAAGTTGATAAATAAATCACAACTTTATAATTGGTCTTTGTTTGACATGATGTGAATTATTAAGCCATACAGCTTTTTTTTTTCTTTCCAGGTTTTTATTTAAATTCCACTTAGCATACAGTGTAATATTAATTTCAGGTGTAGAGTTTAGTGATTCATCACTTAGACACAATACCCGGTGATCATCACAAGTGCCCTCCTTATTGCCCATCACTCATTTAACCTATCCCCCACCCATCTCCCCTCCAGCAACTCTCTATTTGTTCTTATACTTGAGTCTGGGCTGAAGACTCCCCACCCCATGTTTGTGTGTTTCTTAAATTCCACACATGAGTGAAATCATATGGTATTTGTCTTTCTCTGACATATTTCACTTAGCATAATACTCTCTAGCTCCATTATATAATTGCAAATGGCAAGATTTAACTCTTCTTTTTTGTGGCTGAGTAATGTTCCACTGTAGATATATATATACCATACAAATGGTGACTGTAGATAATGCTGCGATAAATATTCAAAATTTGTAGATAATGCTGCTATAAACATTCGAAATACTTTGAATCAGTATTTTTGTATCCTTTGAGTAAATGCCTAGTAGTGTCATTGCTGGATCATAGGATAGTTCTGTTTTTAACTTCTTGAGGAACCTTCACAATGTTTTCCAGAGCGGCTGCACCAGCTTGCATTCTCACCCACAATGTTAGAGGATTTCCCTTTCTCTGCATCCTCGCCAACACCTGTTGTTTCCTGTGTTGTTTAACTTTAGCCATTCTGACAAATGTGAGATGCTATCTCATTGTACTTTTGATTTGAATTTCCCTGATGATGAGTGATATTGAGCATCTTTTCACAACTATTAAGCTATAGAGCTCCTTAAAAATATATAGACTCTGTGCCCCATCTTGGACTCAGAAATTTGTTTTCTTCACAAGATTTACCAGAGATTTATAATTCATATTAGCATTTTTAAAGAACCATCTTTTGGCTTTGCTGAATCCTGTCACATGTTTGTTTTCTATTTTATTTCTTTATGTTCTCATATTTATTTTTTCCTTCTTTATACTTTCTTTGGCTTTACTTTCCTCTTTTCTAAATTCCTGGGATGGATGTTGGCTCATTAACTTTTAACCTTTATTTTTGGGAATTATTTGTATTTTAGGACTATAAATTTCCTCCAAATTTGACCTTCAATATACCTTACAAGTCTTATTTGTTTTATTTGAAAACAATATAATCCTGTTAAAAATATTTTCTGATGCCCATAGTTTTTTCTATTAATTTGTAAATGTTGTTTCTTAAAAATCAAATACATTGGGACATTATTATTGTCTTTTTAATTTTTATTTCAAAGTTGTAATTGCATTGTGGTCCAAGAACATGCACCACATGGATTCAGTCTTTTGAAATTTATTGAAATTTGCTTTCTGATATTTATAAGCCTGTCTTTTTTCTTTTTTTTTGCTTAACTATGTTACATATTTTAAAAAATAATCCTTGTATATGAATTCTAACATCTGAGGTCTCTAGTTTTGTTTTTCTTGCTTATAATTTGGAAGTTTCACTCATAATGCTTTGTTTCCTTGTGGGTTTTGTTATTTTTTACTATAAGATCCACATATATTTACTGGAAAACCATTTGTGACAAGTCTTTAAGGCCTACAATAAAATTTCTTTAGTGGGGATTTTCTTTTGCTTATATCACATGTCTTTACAGCTCAGGACTACTTTGAGCTAAATTTGGGCCTAAAGTTTTTTGGGCTATTTAGGTGATATGATTTGGGGCTGCAAAACTGCAGGAAGTCTAGCTTGTAGTTGTAAATTCTCAGGGATATTCCCCCCTTTTGTTCTGCACCAGTCCAAGGGATCTTCTCTTTGCATTCTCTTCTGGTGGGTAGTGATGGTGAGATGGGGAGTCAGGTTTACTTTAAGTTACTTTTATTCTAAGGCCATAGCCCTTTGGGGCCTTAGCTTTATCGGGATAAGTCCGCTATCAAACATTCCAACTTAGATTGATTTTAGGATTCAATTTATGTCCCCTGTACACCTGACTTAATCAAGACAGGAGCTCAGTTTTGCAATCCTCTATGGGTATAAGCAGCTTCCCCTCATTTCCATTCTTAGATTGTAAGCTTACTATATTTTTAGCTCCTCAATGACCTTAAGAAAACAAAAGAAAAATATTTTACATCAATTTTTTTCAGTGTAAGAATTGGTCTAAATAATCTAATATGACATATTACTCAAAATTTGTCTTCAGCTTGATTCATTCAGCCTGGCTTTTCCACAGAATAGAAGACATGGCCATCAGCAGGTCTGGATCATGACAAGAGCACAAAAGGATTATTCCCTCCTTAGCTCTAGGATGAAACATATTCCAGGGATAGACTCAGATGGACTCACTGTAGCTGGGATATAAGGTATTGAATTGGGGACAGACTCTGTCACCAGAAGAAGGAAAGTAGGACTGCTGGGGAAATCAAAACAATAGTGTCTACTGTGCAAACACTATTTAATTCTTCACCACCATCAAGAGGTAGGCATTCACTTTCTTTTACCTGAGGAAAAAAATGGCTCCGTGAAACTAAGCAGCTTCTCCAATTTCATATAACTGGGAAAAGCAGAGCCAATTCAAACCTGGTCTCTTTGATTCCATGCCCCATGTTCTTTTTTAGATTGACTGATTGATTGATTGATTCATTCATTCATTCGAGACATAGGGAGGCAGAGACATAGGCAGAGGGTGAAGCAGGCTCCCCAGTTTCCCTCATACCCCATGTTCTTAACCACTACATTCTTCTGCCATGCCCTTCAACTGGTCACTCCCTTAGTGTGTCTCTAGTGGAGCAGGACCCAGGACATGGTACTTCGGGTGGATGGTATGGAAAATGGGAGAATACAAGTGGGGAGCTTGGTAGCCAGTGGCACCTCAGTGGATGTGCTGAGATAGAGAGAGGGGGAGGCCATTAGAGAAACCAAGTACACTGCATACTTTACATTTCAGCCAAGATGGGCCTGAGTCGTGGGAACGTAAGTAAATGGGACTCAAATAAAGCTAGACTTTTTACACTGCTTTGCATTCACTCTATAACCAATCTTGATATACTGTCATATCCAAAAAACCCAAAAAGCATTGAAAGGGTTATAGGCTTTCACTAAAGTTTTAAGAGGCAGAAGCAGTGTACAGGTGAGTGTGTAGCACATACAACATAGCAAAGCTTCTTTTCCTTTAGTGCCATGTCTCCCCAAAGATCCAGTTTTTGTGGAAACTGCTCAAACCTTCTGTCAGTACCAGCTGTCAAATTCCAACTCATTTCTCCTCCTTCTTTCTCTGTGTACCTTTGGTTTCCACCCTGATCTTGGATGGCCCTTTACAGGTAGCTTCACCCCATATTGACATAGAACCTTATACTCCACTTGTTTTCAAACTTTTTTTCTTCCTAGAGTGCAGTATCTGATCAGTCCAAGAAAGACCTAGTAGTCAAAGAGTCCAACAAAAGATACAAGAGGTAGGAGAGAAGAGAGCTTTGCATATACTCTTTGCTTTAAAGTTTCTTTTTTGCTTTCTTCCAAGTTTTCAATGTACATAATCTAGGCCTTTCAGGAATGGAAGATGATATAAGGGATATAAGGTATTGAATTGGGGACAGACTCTGTCACCAGAAGAAGGAAAGTAGGACTGCTGGGGAAATCAAAACAATAGTGTCTACTGTGGAATGGAAGATGAATCTAAATAATATTAAATGTGAGGTAAGAGCTAAGTATAAA
This sequence comes from Canis lupus dingo, assembly GCF_003254725.2. Lineage (NCBI taxonomy): Eukaryota > Metazoa > Chordata > Mammalia > Carnivora > Canidae > Canis > Canis lupus. Next base: position 43,180,611 of record NC_064254.1, read on the forward strand.
AGGATCACTGTGGAAAATGATCTGCCTTATGAGATAAAGCATTTTGTTTTCTTTGTAGACACTGAAAACACTTATCGGATAGAATCCAATGTGTTAGATTGTGTTAGCTTAGAATGGAATTGTTCTTTGTCCTTCAGTGTCTTTGTTCTCAGTGATAATGTTCCTGTAAAACACTATTGCTAATCTAATATTGCATGGTGTCTTGAGCTCCGGATCCTTTACGACCAGATGGCATGTAAAGTGATTCAGTATCTATGTACAAGTGATTTCAAGAGAAAATGTACAGATGATACAATGACTTGCAGACATGCAGAGTTGAAGTCAACTGCCTCTCAGCAATAAATCAAATGCTCTGATAACTGACCTGGCAGTTTTTCATCTTGGATTTCCATTTTATTCACCAGAAACATCCTTGTGGGGAAGCTTAAATGCTTTTGAAATGAACGCAAATGAAATTGGTTCTTTACCAAAAGATGACACTAGACTTTATTTATCTAAAAAAACAGGTTGGATTAATTTGAAAATTATTTGTCTTGGTCTTTGTGTTTTGTGCTATTTTTATCATTATGCCTATCCCTTAAAGAACTAGACACTTCTCAACAGCCACAGAATGAGGTTAAAAGAAACACACACACACACACACACAAAAGACTTGTTTAGATAAAATCAGCTTTCACCCTGCCTTCCAGCATACCAAGCACGCACAACAAAACAATCTCTATGGTTACCCTCCTCCTTTCTTTAATACCACTCACCATGGCCCACATTATTAGAATACATACACACACCTGTCTCTCTCCTCACCAGCCTCTGTACCTCTTAATATAGGAACTAGAGGGATAATATCTGCCTCATGGAATATGCTTAATGCCATATTTTTAAAAAGATTTTATTTATTTATTTATTTATTTATTTATTTATTTATTTATGAGAGACACAGAGAGAGGCAGAGACATAAGCAGAGGGAGAAGAGGCTCCCCACAGGGAGCCCAATGTGGGACTCCATCCCAGGACCCTGGGATCACACCCTGAGCCGAAGGCAGATGCTCAACTGCTAAGCCACCCAGGTATCCCTTAATGCTGCATTTCATTAATTCTAAGAGACATTTACTTCTTAAATTTTAATAATTCATAAATAAAGGTGTTTCTTACAATAAATAGCATGTTATATAAGTGGCAACATTTTTTTAGTGGCATATAAAAATAATCATGCATCTTATAATTGATAAAGTCTTGTATTCAGTGAAATATGGTGCTGAGATGTACCTAATAAGAGATATTCACCCAAGGTTTAGGGGAATCTGTTAATATATTTTAGTTAAGAATATCAAGAATAGGAGCACCTGGGTGGCTCAGTTGGTTAAGCATCTGCCTTCAGCTCAGGTCATGACCTCAGGGTCCTGGGATGGAGCTCTACTTCTGGCTCCCTGCTCCCTGCTCAGTGAAGAGTCTGCGTCTCCCTCTCTTTCTGCCCCTCCCACCCCCTTACTCCCCCAACACATGCTCTCTCTCTCTTTCTCTCTCTAAAATAAATAAACAAAATCTTTTAAAAATTCAAAGAATAAGTGACCAAATAATAGAACTTTAGAACATGGACTGGGAAAGAAATTTTCTAAAAATTAAAGAAATCAGAGTTACGATTCAGACAGTACATAATTACTGAGCATTTACCATTTGCCATGCACTGTTCTTGGTGCTATTGACAAAGAAGTGAACAAAATAGTCTTGTGGAGTTTACAACATAGTTATAAACAGAGGGAGAGGGAAAGAGTCTTTTAAGCAGACTTGGCATTAAGTGTGGAGCCCAACATGGCTCAATTGCAGATCTAACAACCCTGAGATGATGACCTGAGTGGAAACCAAGAGTCAGACCTATAAACTGACTGCGCCACCCAGGCATCAGGGCTTGCCAGAGTTTTGAGCAAGGAATCATATGCTGCTTTGTGTGGTAGGGGTGAGAGGACTAGAGAAGGGCTGACATTAGGGGAACACAAAGGACAGTAAGTAGCTTACTATAATAGTCCAGATGACAGGTGGTGGTGATTATGAAGGAGGTGGTAGCAATGGAGGTGGTTGTGTAATTTCAAAGGTAAAACTGTCAGGATTAGCTAATAAATTGGATATGGAGTATTGAAGAGAGAAATCAGGGATGAAGGCCAGATTTTTGGCCAAGCAACTGGTGAATGCCATTTACTAAGATAGGGAGGATTGTGGGAGGAATAGTTTGGAGGAGAAAAAAAATGAGTTCATACTGTATGTATTGAACTAAAGATGATTATTAAGATTCAAGAGGAGATATTGACAAATGAGTCTAAACTTCAGGGAAAAGGTAGAAGGTGGAAATATAAATGATTAAAAATTAAAATATATGTGGAATTTTAGGATATATGAAATCTCCTAGGCTCTAGAGTAATAGTATAGCATGGAAAGGGAAGGAGCCCTGGAGCAATCAGATATGAATGATCAGGGAGCCAAGGAGGAGTCAGCACAGGAAAGAGAAGAACACTCAAGGAGATGGGATGGGAATCAAGAGAAAGGGGCATCCCAGATGCCAAGTAGAGGATCAAGAGAATAACCTTGCTACATTCTACTATGAGATGAGGAAGATCTAGGCTGAGATGCAACCATTGTTTTTGGAAGCAAGGAGGGTATTAGTGACCTTTACAAAAAATAATTCAGTGGAATGTAGGGTCAAACCTTGGCTCGAAAGAGTTAAAGTGAGAACAGGAGCAGGGAAAATGAAAATGAGAAATAGCCATTATAAACTACTCTTTCTAAAGGGATACAGTTTTGGGATGTCACTTGGAAAGGATATAGGATCCATGAGAAGTTTTGTTGTTTTTTCTTGTTGTTGTTGTTGTTGTTTGTTGTTTTTTATTTTTAAAGATGGGAGACATAGCATGTTTGTACCCATGAAAGAAGGATATTCAATCTCCCTGAGTCCCTTCTCTGTAGTCTAAGGTAATTACTTAGTAACAATGAGGGGAGAAGCATGCAACTGAAATAAAGTCTGACATCTGGTCTAAGTTAAACTCTGAAAAGAATATTTATTTACACTTTTATTACCAATTCTGTCTTACATTTCTGAAAGGGTTCTAGAGAATCAGTTTTTTTAAAAAATATCCTGATCTGCTTTGTTTTTTAATAAGAAATATGGGAGAGGGAGGTATTTTTACATATTTTTGATTAGCAATATAAAAGTGCCTGTAAATTCATTCAATATTAAATCATATTAACAACAGAATAATAAGGTCTCATCCTAAAAAGAAATAATCACACCGCTATGCTCCTCTTTTTCAATATCAAAGCTGACAGATAATCCAGTCTCATTAGAAACAGATAAGAGTCTACTGACATCTGTTACAGTAGATGGCTGACATTACTGCTAAACACGTTGACTCTATTTATTATAGAAGAGCTATACTGAATAAATGAGGATTCTAGCCCAGTGGTTCATGGCTCTGGCTGCACATTTGATTTCCCAATACCTGTGACCCACTCCCAGAGATTCTGATTCATTTGGTCTGAGTTGGCACACATACCCAGGTATGTTTCAAAACGTCCCAGGTGATTTGAATGTGCATCGGGAGTTGAAAATCACTGCCTAGCATTTAAGCTTCTCACCTCATGGTGGAAAAAAATCATAGCTGACTGTAATTAAAAGGCTTGAAATTTGATCTAATTTCAAAGACAGAACACAGGAAACAGTCACCTCCACATGTAGTAATCCCCTACCGTGGATTCTCTCAACCACAGAGAGCACACTCACGTGACTTGGCTGGGGTGGCAGCTCCATGCACTGCCCAGTGAACGTGGAAGTGGAGCAGGTTGGCATCTGCGGGCAGGATTTCTCTTCTCCCCTAGTGACTGAGAAGACTATTTTCTCCCCTAGTGACTGAGAAGACTATTAAAGGGTCTCAGAGCAGTCAGAATCAAATTGGTTTTTCTTTGTTCTCTTAACTACATTTGACAGCTAGGCACAAGGAGAAGCTAGATAGTCAAAAACTTTATTTCAGGTGCTTGTTGGAGAGAGAGCAGGAAAGGAGATGGAACTGAGAACAAGAAAACACAAGGAGAACAGAATGAAAAAGACAAAATTCAGCTGAAGCCATATAGCTCTAGTGGCAAATCCACTTTGCGTTTCAATTGCACACAAAATTTAGGTCACAGTAGAGTTTTTTGCTTGAATTTTTGGATAATTATATCTATTTTATTTTGTTGGTGACAACAGCCAGGTTATTTTTTTTCTCTGGAAAGAACAGAATACCACAAGGAGGATCTTGGACTAAAGGCAACTTTTTGTTCTTTTATTTTTGCCTCAGAAATTTGATTTATAGGACAAAATAAGCAAAGGAAAAAATCTCTCATCAAAATGAAAATAAAGAGTTAAGTTTAACCCCAGTGTTACCATCATTATTTATCTATTTTTCTGTTATTCAATTTCTTGTTCAATCATATAAGTTCTTTCATGGATGTTTCACTACAGAATAGCTGGCCTTTTTTTGCATTCCTGGTCTTTCATCTACCATCTATTTGTTTCCAGTTAAGTTTGAGAGGCAGAGTTGGATTGATAGAGTGAAGCCCTGGTTGCCTCTGCCTCCGGGCACATTATCTTCATCAGTTCATCCATGCTCCTCAGGATATTTAGTTTCTTGGCTACTTCCCTTCCTTGTAGAGCCCAGTCTGAGCCACAGGCACCCATGCTCATACACTTAAGGCACTTTCTTCCAATACATATTATCTACCTTTATCTAAGTGCATATCTATCTACTCATGAGCAATATATACTGTTCATTGTGAATGTGCTTTTACATTTATATTAACGGAATCAAACTATAAATCACACTATTGTTGTTTTTTTAATCATTCAGTGCTATGTTTTGGAGAATTCTGCATGTGAGTTTATGTAGTTTTTGTTTTATTTCTTTGGACTACTAAATAGCATTCTATTGTTTGTTTACATCCTATTGTAACTTCTTTTAATAAAGTCTCTTAATTTTCCTTTTAAGGACTATATGACAGTCCAACATACTGATACATCAATTTCAATCTAAATATCTTCTTGCTATTGTTTCTTTAGATTTTATTTACTCTTATAATTAATCTGTGTAGACATATGTATCTTAACATGTACTTATTTGCTAGCACTGCCATAACAAAGCGCCACACACTGGGTAGTTTAAAAAACAGAAATTGATCTTCCACAGTTTTGGAGGCTAGAAGCCTAAGATCAAGCTGTTGGCAGAGTTGATTTCTTCTAAGGCTTCTCTTCTAGATCTGTAGATGGACATCTTCTCCCTCTGTCTACACATAGTCTTTCTTCTGTGTGTGTGTGCATGTCTATGTCCACATTTCCATTTCTTATAAGTCATACTACATCAGGGCCCACCCTAAAGACCTCGTTTTAACTTAATTACTTCTTTAAAGACCTTATCTACAAATATGGTTATATTCTGAGCTATAGGGGTTTAGGATTTTAACATATGAATTTGGGGGAGGCATGATTTAGCCCACAACTAAAAAAACTAAGTATATATAATTATATGATATAACATCTTATAACTAATTATACATCTATATATATTTCTATATATGTATCATATATATGTACATAGTGTTTTCTAATTTTCTATGTAAGTTTTGAAAATGAATACCTAGAACTTAGAATATTAGTTCAAAAGATATAAACATTTTTATATACTCTGATATTTATTGTTTTCCAAATATATTGTGTCTGTGTATACTGCCAATTTCTTTTGGTGTGTGCCAGTTTTACCAAGTATAGCAAGCACTGGGGACAAAATTTAAATTAACTTTTCCTTTTTCAACAAGTTTAAAATTAACATTATTTTTCCGAATTTCGTAAGTCTCTGTAGGAATAACTTCTGATCCCTATCAGCAAGTAACAAGTCAAGACTATACTTTAGATGCCAATAGCATAACAATAGATAACAGTAGCAAAATAGGGGATCCCTGGGTGGCTCAGCAGTTTGGCGCCTGCCTTTGGCCTAGGGTATGATCCTGGAGTCCCGGGGTCGAGTCCCACACCGGGCTACCTGCATGGAGCCTGCTTCTCCCTCTGCCTGTCTCTCTCTCTCTCTCTCTCTCTCTCTCATGAATGAATAAATTTTAAAAAAAATCTCTAAAACAGTAGCAAAATGAAAATATGTTGTCATAGCTATACATATGCATCCTTATAAAGCATTAGATCACATTTATGGTTTCTGGTTGGACTGTCAGCGTTCTCCAGAGACACAGAACCAAGAAGATATATAGATGTAGATAAATATATACACACATACACACACATACACATACATACATACACACACATATGGAGAGAGGTTGATTGATTGATTGATTGATTGATTTTAAGGAATTGGTTTATGTAATTGTAGATGTTGGCAAGTCCAGAATCTGTAGGGGAGGGCAGCAGGCTAGAGACTCAGGGAAAAATTTGATGTGGCAGCTGAAGTCGAAAGGCAGTCTGCTGGTCCTCCTGCTTAGGAAATGTCAGTCTTTTTTCTCTTAAGATCTTCAATTGTTTGGGTGAGGTCCAGTCACAATACGGAAGGTAATCCGTTTACTCAGAGTCTACTTATTTAAATGTCAATATCATCTACAAAATATCTTCAACAGCAACACTTTGACTAGTGTTTGACCCAATATCTGGGTACCATGGCCTACCAAGTTGACACATAAAATTAACCATTGCACTGGGTATTTTGGGTTTTGTTTTATTTTATAACAGCTCTGTTGCTGTATAGTTCAATACAATTCACCATTGAAAGTACATAAATCAATGGTGTTTAGAATATTCAAAGAATTATGTAATTATCTCCACAATTGATTTTAGAAAATTTTTATCACTTTGGAAAGAAACTGCGTATCCTTTAGATATTACCTTCCAAATTCCCTATTGCCCCCAGGCCTAAGCAACTACTAATATGCTGTTTATTTCTATAAATTTGACTATTCTGGAAATTTCATATTAATTTACTTTTTTGGTGGTCTTTTGTGACTAGCTTCTTTTACTATATTTTCAAAGTCATTCATGTTGTAGCATGTATTAGTACTTCATTATGGCCAAATAACATTCCATTATGTAGATATACCACATTTTGTTTATGGACATTTGAGTTGGTTTCACTTTTTGGCTATTGCATTATGTTGCTGTGCACATTTGTGTACAAACTTTTGTGTGGATTTATGTTTTCAATCTTGTGGGTTATATACCAAGCAGTAGAATTCCTGGGTCATATGGTAACTCTATGTTTAACCTTTTGAAGAACAGTCACACTTTTTCTAAAATGGCTACACCCATTTTATATTACACAAGTGTTCCAGTTTCTCCTCACCTTTTGGCCAACACTTATTTTTAGATATAGCCATCCTAATGGATGTGAAATTGCATCTCATTTTGGTTTAAATTTACATTTCCATGATGACTAATAATGTTAGCACCTTTCCCTGTATTTACTGGCCATTTGTATATATCTTCATTGAGAAATGTCTGTGAATGTCATATGACCATTCTTAAGATGGATTGTCTTTTTATTATTGAGTTGTAAAAGTCTTTTATATATTCTTTATATCCTTATCACATATATTATTTATAAATATTTTCTCCCATTGTTCAGGTTGTCTTTTCACTTTCTTGATAGTGCCATTTGAAGCACAAAAGTCTTTCAATTTTGAAGAAGGCCAGTTTATGTTTTTCTTTTCTCATTTATTCTTTTGGTGTCATAAGTAAGATCCAGTGACAAATCTAAGGTCACAAAGTTTTACTCCGTGTTTAATTTTAAGAGATTTATAGTTTGGACTCTTACATCTAAGTCTTTGATCCATTTTGAGTTAATTTTTGCATATAGTGTGATGTAGGAGTTCAACTCCATTCTTTATCATGTGGCTATCCACTTGTCCCAGCATCACTTGTTCAAAAGACTGTTTTTTCCTATTCAATGGTTTTTCCCCCCAAATGACCAAAACCTTTATGTTACAAAGTACACTGAAAAGTTTACATTTATTTCCATTTATTTTGTGAGAAAAATCTCTATTCCTTTTTGTATTATATATAGAAAATCTAAAGAATACTTATTATTTTGTTAGGCTAAGGTGTTTTTAACTCTGAGTAGCACTATGGTTATAGGTATTTAGTGAGAAATGTAGATAACCTGAGAAGACCTTTGTGAAACTCATGGATCCATTACTTCAACTTGAAACTACCATCCATGTCATCCACACACTACTTACAAAGACAAGTCAAAAATTCATACCAACTGAATTCCTCCTTCCCACCTCTAGTTACAACTTTAGAAATTACTGTGGAAATTTAACCTTTAAAATGTGATAAATAAACCTCAACTGCACTTCTCCTTTCTTCTTCTCTTTGAAAGTGTCAAGAAACAGCATGCCATTATAGACCAAACTCTACTGCAGCAGTGAAGGCCAGAGAAATCATCAAAACAGCATTGCAGAGAATAAGATATTCTCGGGAAAAGTGATTACTTCTTTCCTTTCAGCTCTTCTTTTACCTTCCGAAAGACCAGTTCCATGCAGGAGGTTGCATTTCAAGTTCCTAATAGAGTTAGTATTGATTCAATAAAATCTAAAGTGAACAATAGATTCTAAATAACTCCTGTTTATAAGAAAACAAAACCCCCACAAATACCCAACATCCTTTCCCCAAAAAGAATAAAATGGAAAAATTTAGCCTATCAATACTTGTTATTCATCTGTATCAATTAAGATAGAAACAAATAACTAGGCCAATGAAACAGAATAGAGAAGCCAATAAGATGGATAATTGATATATGATGCTGGAACCAGCTTCTACTGGCTCCTAAAAGCAGATTGTTAAATCACTAGAAGCTTGAAATTGACATTTGGTTCCATAACATCTATTATATAGATTCAATCCAAAGCTAATAGTTGATCTCTTCTGTGAAATCTTTATTTTTATCACTCAGTAATTTTTGAGAAGGCAGAAGGATTATTTTATATTTATTCTATATGTTATAGTATATAATTAATGGGTTAAAGAATTAATGAATATATTAACTGCCTTTAAACTCACAGGCCTTAGAAATAATTTTTGCCTTCTTGGATTTTATTTGCTTGGATATGGATTTCAAAATGTTTCACAACACAGAATTTTGCTTCAAACCTCAGCCCGAAGCAAACTTTTAAAAGTATCTGCACTAAAGGTGTGAGATAAGACTGGATAACTACAAAATAAAGTAAGTTTACTTTCTGCTTACATATTCTGCTTGATCTGTCATGCCTGCTGAGCATAACAAGGTAATGAGGGGTACCCTAGATACTTCAGCCAGTAGTTGGGGGAGAGGTACAGGAGGTATAATGGCTTACATGTTTCTACCCTATTTTGGGCAAGGGTAGCTTGTAGCTCAAACCTCAATTACAAAGACATTTTTTTTTTTCAACCAAAAGGTGTTTCAAAACTTCTTCTAGCCCCAAAGGATAGCAAAGAGCACAGAACAAAGAGTGATGGAATATACTCAATACAAAGATAGGTCATAAACTGCAGCTTCCTGCAAACAGAGAGAAAAGTCCTTTGGGAACTTACTGGTAGCAGGCATTTTTTAAGAGAGAAAAAGAACTCCTTAGCAATACAGTTGAGAGACTTGTACTTAGAAAGAAATTTGCACAAGTATCTAAATGAAGAATGAGTTAGATCCTGACTATAAACTTGTATGTCTAAGTATGGCTCTCGAAGAAGAGCAACAAGTCCTGTTATAGCTTGAGGGACCATGGAATCTGAGCTACCCCAGGGCAGAGACTATACCTTATATTCTCCAGGTTTTGGTGAGAAGGAAATGGGATGTTTGTGACAAAACCACTGCCATTCATTTGAGATTCACTGTTAGGCTAATAATTTAGTGAAATAATTTAGTGAAATATACAGCTCTTTTCATAATATGACTGGGTTCAGCTATTCTCAATTAATCCTTTACAAAGTCTGGAGTAAGCAAAATCCCTTGATCAATCCAAGATCAAGACTCTTAAATGGAATCACATGGATAGACTTGTAGGCATATTTGCATCAAGACTAAAGATCTATACAAAATTTCATGTCAATATATAAATTTTCCTAGGTAATGGGTCCATCATTTTCTTTAGACTCTCAAAGAGATCTGTGACCCTAAAAAGGTCAAAAGCCAGTATTCTGGATAAAAATCAGAAAACTGGACCGATCATGCCTCATTTGTCTAGTCAAGGTTCTGGTGTTCAGAGCAAGAAAACTAGGAAACACCCCACAGATAAAAATATTCATTAACAAACTTGTTTCTGTCTGAGTTTCCTACGTTACACTATTTTCATGGAGAAGAAAACATATGAGAGTGCAGCATAAACATTTTTCTCCAAAATCATTAGATTCAAAAAGTGTCCAAGAATTATAAATCTTTTCTTTGCAAACATTTCCGTTCATTTCCCATTCAAGAGCAAAATCACCTGGTCTGCATATTCAGGCTCCATCTGTAAATACAGATCTGAAAACAAAACAAAACAAAACAAAACAAAAAACAGCCAAAAGAGAAGGAAGCAGAAGGGACAAGACGCATGAAATGATCTGTAGGTCTACTACCTTGTTTCATTTATGCTCTAGCACAAACCCCCATGTTCATTTTCATAGCTGTACAAACATGACGACTACTACATGCCTGGGTGTGATGCTGAAGCCTGTGACTATGAACAGAGCAAGAGGCAAAAGATCAACTTACAGCCCTCACTGAGAATAAGAGAACTTCACAAAAAGCTGTTCAAATCTTAGAATTAACATTATTCACATTCCACGCTTGGGGAAAACACTGAGGTAGGGAAATATTTGGCAAAAAAGGAAGGAGGGTGTGCATGTGTGAGTGTAAAGGACAAGTGACAAGGGAGAGGAGCAAGAAGAAAGGTATCAAAAAGCTATAGTGTGCTAAGGGCAGTAGAGTCTTCTTTATTAAGTAACAAACACAGTTCCTGCCCCTGTGACAATGTAGGGTAACATTATTTGGCCTGTGTCATGAGTAGAAATCTGTTTATTATGTGTTGCATATTTAGGATGATCCATTTCAGTATGTACTCCTATGGCCTCCAAGTGAGGCATTCTGATATATACAGGACACAAAATCAGATCCCTTAGAATATCCAGGTACAACATGTGCAATATCAGACTTATACATCGGATCCCAGCTTGTGATTGGAGAAAAAAGTTAGACTGGACTTGTTGGGTAAAGGAATCAGGAGTTCTATAACATACTTCCAGCAACACGGTTTTGAGGACAGCCACTTATCTTCCAAGCTGCATAGGTCAGGTATCCACTGGATTGGAAAGAATAAGCAACTTGCAGTTTGGGCTGTTTTTTACATTACAACATAGCCTTTTGCAACTGGCATAGTTTTATATTTGCTTCTACCACATTTTTGAGAGCCACATAAAAAATTCATTTAAACTTATATAAAATTAAATATGAATATATACTTAAATATCTATAAAAATATAAATGTATTTTTATATGCGCACACATATGTCAAGTCATATTAAATTGAAAGGCTATCTATCCAACGTGTTCATCTCCATTTAAAGGTCAGACCATGGGATCCCTGGGTGGCGCAGCGGTTTGGCGCCTGCCTTTGGCCCAGGGCGCGATCCTGGAGACCTGGGATCAAATCCCACGTCGGGCTCCCGGTGCAGGGAGCCTGCTTCTCCCTCTGCCTGTGTCTCTGCATCTCTCTCTCTCTCCCTGTGTGACTATAATAAATAAATAAATAAATAAATAAATAAATAAATAAATAAATAAATAAATTTAATAAAAAAAAATAAAGGTCAGACCATGATACTACAAATTCCATTTAAGGCTATGACTAAGCTCCACTTTCTCCAGAGCACTACAGCCCAAAGAAAGTTTTTCCTGACCTTCTATTGACCTTATTTGAACTACTCAGCTGAGATTTATATGTTGGTAGGTATGTTGCCTTATATTGCTGTCTTACATAATTTTTAAACTCTTGAACATTTGGATATTCACACTTTTTTTCCTCTATGAAGGTTTTATGCTCACTAAACATTGTATCTTAAAAAAAATAAAATAAAATAAAAAAGTAAACACTGTATCTTTTCTACTTCTCCTCAGTCCCATGTACAGAGTTGGCCCTCATTAATCAAGAACACCTGACCCTGCTAATTCACTGAATTTCGAGTTGGAACCTTCCTTCTCAGAATATCTGGGCTTCCAGAATTGCTAGGCTCCCAAATCTGGAAGAATGTCATTCTCTCTAATGAAATGTATAATGATCTTTTTAAAAATCATAAAACAATACATGGGAGATAAACTCCTTGTTTTTAAGGTTATTTGATAAAGTTGGAGGGGTAGTTCCCCTAGGAAATACCCTATCCTCCTGAAATAACCAATCAGTTCCTTGGCAGGTGGACCATCCACTGTTAACATCTCAGCACCTTTAACAGGAAGTTGCTTTTTCGGCAGTCTCCCTGTTGGACCCTAACAACCTGGTTCCCACTAAAAGATTTAATTGAAAATATGTAAAGTCTTTTTCATAAAATCAGAAGTGCAACCTAATACTTGCTTTATTTTAGTTTAGTTTATTGTACTAGTCAGGGTTCTCCAGAGAAACAGAACCAATAGGATGTGTGTGTGAGTATGTACATCTACGTGTGTATATAGTCATATATGAGATTCTATATGTGTATATAGTTATATACACACATGGATAATTACATTATCCATGTAATTTTGAAGACTGGCAGGTCCAAAATCTGTAGGGTGGGCTGGCATGCTGGGACACAGAGAATAGCCTATGCTGCAGTTCAAATCTGCCACCTGCTAGAGTTCTTCTCTTGCTCAGACGTAAGTTTTTTTGTTCTGAAGGTCAGGCCTTAAAATGAGTGAATGAGGCCCACCTATTATGAAGGACAATCTGCTTTATTCAAAGTCCACCAATTCAAATGTAAATTTTATCCAAATCACTCTTTCGGAAACATCTAGAATAATGTTTAGCCAAATATCTAGGTACCATGGCCGAGCTATACGGACACATAAAATTTGCCATTACATTTAGCTTATTATTTTAACCACAGGTACCTCACACTCCCTTGGCTTAATGTACCTTTTATCTGCCCAAGGGCAAGGACCTCCCCTGGATCTTATTCATCACTGTATCCACAATACCAGTTCCATAGATGGATGAACACCAAAAATTGTCTCTGGCAAAGACTATAATGTGACTGCGAACTCCAAGCGGCTTATTATCACAGCTGGGGCACATCAGCAAGAGGGACAAAGCTGTCTTAATTTGGTCCAGCCTAATATGAACGTCTTTAAAATCATCATTCCTAATATTGTAAAAAAACAAAAACAAAAACAAAAAACCAAACAAACAAAAAAACAGCCCAAACTGCAATTTGCTTATTGTTTCCAATCCAGTGGATATCTTGACTTGTGAAGCTTGGAAGATAAGTGGCTGTCCCCAAAACCATGTTACTAGATGTGGTTACAATCTGGATCCAGCCTCATTCCATTACCTAATGCGGGAAGGGCTGGGAGTTTGCCCACTGAGCTGTCATGGGTGGGTCCTGAGGGAGCATGGAGACTTTAACCTGCTTGGAGGGAGCAAAGTAAATGTTGCAGGTGTCTCCCTGAATCTGCACCCTAGCTTAGGTGCTGATGCAGATGAGGAACAGCGGAGAGTGGCTCACAAACAGGTGGTTGGCCTTGCCTATGAGGTGATCTAACTGAAAGATTGCACATCCTGGGCCATTGGACTGTCTGGCAGATTCGGCAGAAAGTATAATGAAGACACCTAGGCGGGTACATCCAATTTCCACCATGAGTAAGGGTCTTAATGGAATAAAAAATGCTATCTTCCTTAGCATCCCTTGCATTTTGGGATGAATGGAACCTCAGATGCTGTGAAGGTGACTTTGACTCCCCAGGGAAGAGGCACCTTTGAAGGAGAATGCACATATGCTTTGGGGATCCAAAAAGAGCTGCAGTTCTGACGTTTTCTAATGGTATGCCACTCCACTGTCTAGACCACAATAGGATTTTAGCTGGAGGTTGTGAATACTGTCCTTATTTTCCGATCTGTTATTACTTAAGTAGTAATATTGAAATGGCCTAGGAGAAACATCAGTTTCCTAAAGTTACAGACAGGAATGGCTCACAAACCCCTGCAGCTGCATCCCGATGCTGATGATCCCTACCTGGTGCAGGCCTAGATTGTTCATTTTTTTTTTTTTAATTTTTTTTTTAACTTTTATTTATTTATGATAGGCACACAGTGAGAGAGAGAGAGGCAGAGACACAGGCAGAGGGAGAAGCAGGCTCCACGCACCGGGAGCCTGACGTGGGATTCGATCCCGGGTCTCCAGGACCGCGCCCTGGGCCAAAGGCAGGCACCAAACCACTGCGCCACCCAGGGATCCCCTAGATTGTTCAATATCAAATAGCTCCACCACCTCAGAGGCACTGTGGCCAGTGTAGCAGATGCTGCAGCTGTTCTTCAAATCAGATGTGTGTTTACTGTGTATTACAGAACCCCTAGTTCCTTCACCCTACAAATCCAGTCTGACTTTTTTCTCCAATCACATGCTGGGATTCGATGTATAAATCTGATACTGCCTGTATTGTGCCTGACTATTCTACAGGATCTGATTTTGTGCCCTATATATATCAGAATATAGTATACATAGCCATTTAATGTAAAAAGAAAGATCTGTATATAAACAATGCAACCAATTATCTGTGTGCCACACCAACTAAAATTCTAAATTAACTTTGAATTTATTCTAATAAATAACTAAGTAATCTCTAATGATCTTTCCTTAAATCTTTCTGGAAAACCCTTGTTTGTAAGTAAATCTTCCCATTTTAAATAAGCCCTCCATAATATTGGAAATGAAGTGAGTGGATAGCAAGAGATTTGGTTAATGCCAGCTGAGCAATATTGAACTGTTACTATGAATGCCATATTGCCATTCAATGATAAGATCTTTTATGATTTGGGCTTTGAGTTGAACATTTGCATGGTTGTTTTTTTTTTTTTTTTAAATCATTCTTTGCCTTCTCTCACTGCTCTGTTCTAGGGAGGTAGGGATAAAAGCTGATCCCTGTAGATTGCATTTCAAAGGCCTCTATACCCTATGTTTTCTGGCCGAGTTTGATCATTGAGGGCATTGGCAGTCAGGGGTAGCAAGAAGTGAGGGGCTATTTCTCCTCTTCCTTGTGTGCCTCAAGTCACTGAAATGCAAATCTCACTGTCATAATTCTTCCCATTTTCCACTTTTTGCCTTATGGACAATGCTCTCTGTAATACTCACCACTAGAAGGGAAGGTAAGACTATCTTCTTAAAATTAAAATAATCACAACAAATAAGGCAAAATAAAATATCAAATAAAAGGAATCATAACCAAGTACAAATAAGAGGGCTCAATCTGCAAACAAAATTTCTGCACTTAATGCATTTTTGTCAGCAAATTACAAATGGTCCTTAAGAATCTTGGAAAAGGTTGAAGGTAGCAATCAAAATTATTTTTAAGTCTTTTCCAAATCATCTCCATTGTGAGCTACTCTAAAGCTAGTAGAGCTTAATCTCTATTTTTAAAGTTCTTACAATCATGAAATTACCTTTTCTGTGGGAGACTGAGGAAGAATGTTCACAGATGTTTGGTTTATGGTAGTGCCATAAATTCCAAAGAATACACTGGCTATATTCAAAACAGTTTATTTTCTGAAAGAAAGATTTTCCATATCACAGTTGATGTATCCAATCATAGATCATGCTGTTCTATCAACCACAAACTTTACTCTTTTCCTCCCTAAAGATATGCACACCTCCCAAGTTCTCTGTTTCTCTTATATTCTATGTTGACTCAACAGGGTATTTATCGTTGATACACTTTTTCTTTTCTTTGACTATTTCTGGTTGAATTATTTAAGCTGTTTGGAACTATGAAATTCCCTTAGGAAATGACTATTGATCTCTTGTTGGAGCACGAAGATGACTCTCAAACACCTTTTCCTAGAACTTTTGAGAAACACCTCCTAAGAAAGAAAGGTTACAAACCTCAGCTCAAACTGAAAACCAAACTAAGTATTTGACTATATCCTGACAAGAATAACTGGAGACATCATTCCTTTTAGACTATGGATAAATAGTTCAACTACTCTGAGTTCTAATTTTAGTTTTTACATGCCCAAAGCATTAATTTTTCATCACTGAGCCTGTGAATCAGTATTAAAGAGTTTGAGGTCTATTCTTAATTAGCATGTTTTACTATGATATCCTACATATCTTGAAGGATGCACATACATTGCAAAATGCCCTTGAGCCTTCAGACCTGCCCTACCTCAGATAAACTAAGTTGAAGTGTTATCTTTTGTCAAAAGATGATACCACCACCTACCAAAACTTGCTCTCCACTATGCAGAGATGGTATAATTTTTCCCTGAGGTATAAGGTCTAAGTTTGGTGTTTTACAAAAAAAAAAAAAAAAAAGACTTCAAATTTAGAGCTCAGGAAAAGAGACATGCTTCCTGTGTTTTTTGATTATGAAAAATAACAAAGGAAGGACTGACCTCCATTATAGGTCTGAGGGAGAAATACTGATGTCTAGTTACAGGTTGTCCAGCACATTGGAAAAAGTAAAGCAAACATTCAGTCTATCAAGTGAACCCAAAAATACATTGCTGTCTGTAAGTAAGGAGTTTGGACTTTAGACCACCTAAGGTTTTCTACTGGCTCAAAAACACTGTGATTTTTTTTTAAGATTTTATTCATTTATTCATAAGAGAGAGAGAGAAAGAGGCAGAGACATAGGCAGAGAGAGAAGCAGGCTCCCTGTAGGGAGCTTGATGTGGGACTCAATCCGAGGATCCCAGGATCGTGACCTGAGCCAAAGGCAGATGCTCAGCCACTAAGACACTAGGCATTCCTAAAATACTCTGATTATAGTGGTACAGTTTCTTTACACTCTCTGATTTTGTGATGTGGAGCCCTAAATGATCCTATGCTTATTCATCTCTTTCTCTGCATTTCTCTCAGTCATTTCATTTGGAAAAGATAATTATAAATGATATGGTCTCAAAAAATTTCATTCTCCATCTTTTTTCTATTTTGTAATGGAAGTCATTGATGCCATAGAAATACTCTGGGGACTTCATGGATATTCCTTACTCTCCTGTGACCTTTACGAGGGCATATAAATGTTGAATTAAAGAAGTACCTAACTGCTTCCAGTTAGGTTATAGAAGGATGCAAAAAACCTTTGCTTTGATAGTAATTACAAGAAAAGAGCCAGACAAACTAAAAACCATACTTCTCTATGAAGCTAGTGAAAATACTGACAGCAAAGGAGCCTTATAGTGAAAATACTGACAGCAAAGAAGCCTTGATAAACTATATTCCAGAGAGAAATGAGCCCATCACAGGTGAGAATGGTAGCAGAGAATGGTAGCAGCTTCCATACCTGGATCCAGAGCCCAAGTGAGCTCTCAGATCTAGGAAGACTGTGGGGAAATAGGCAGTCCTTTTTTGGATGACTGGGCTGATGAGGAAAGGGCAATCACATCGTCCTGGGCATTTACACAGTGATTGGACTTCAGGGCCAAAAGTGAATCCAATATATCTGAAAGTGCAGTCAACCCCTCCCGGCTCGAGATCAAAACACTGCAGTGTTCTTTCATTCACAATGCTTGGAAATCTCTCTGGCTCACACTTGTGCTTGCTCTCCCTCTTGCATTCTCTCTCTTCCTCTCTCTCAAAAATCTGAGGAAGCAGAAAAATGTGGTAAAATAAAATTTGGATGACATAGAAATAGACTCAGAGATAACCTTGTTACTGAAATTAGGAACTTTAAAATAAATGTTATAAATTTGTCAAAGAATTTACAAGAAAACGTATATTGTGGGTAAACAAATGAAATTTTCTCTTAATTTTCTGTGAAGAATGTAAACAGTATAAAATAACCAAATAGAAATCCTAAAACTTAAAAGTGCAATATCTGAAGTCAAAATTTATTAAATGGGTTACCAGCAGATTGGATATTGCAGAAAAAAAGGATGAGAGAATTTCGAAGA
Source organism: Canis lupus dingo (assembly GCF_003254725.2). NCBI lineage: Eukaryota > Metazoa > Chordata > Mammalia > Carnivora > Canidae > Canis > Canis lupus. The sequence continues at coordinate 43,198,713 of NC_064254.1, forward strand.
AGCCAATAAAAATTACTCAAACCAAGGACACCTGGGTGGCTCAGTTGGTTGCATGTCCGACTTTTGGTTTTAGCTTAGGTCATGATCTCAGGGTGATGAGACTGAGCTTCATATTGAGCTCTGCTCTTAAGTATACTCCAGATTCTCTCTCTCCCTTTACTCCTCCCCCCTACTCACACACACACGCACTCTCTCTCTCTCTCTCTCGCTCACTTGCTCGCTCTCAATTAAATAAATAAATAAATCTTTAAAAAAATTATCCAAACTGAAATAAAAAGGAAAAAATGTTTTTAAATCAGAAGATCTATAACTGTGAGATAATATCAGACAAATATAATTGGAGTCCCAATAGGAGAGAAAGTGGGTCAAGAAAAAATTTGATGTAGTTTTTTTCTCTTAGCAACAAAGTGTCCATTTCACAGTGGGGTCTCTCTCCTGCCTTCTAACTGCTCTCTCCCACCTCTCTCTGGGCTAGAACTGGTATGCTTATGTGGGCAGTGCTGTTGGTTAGAAGCATGGCTGGTCCTGAATTACAATAATTAAATCAGAGTAAGCTTATTCTAAGACTCTAGGTATAGTAACTTCTAAATCCATGGAAGACAATTAACCACTAAGTACCAAGTAGTTTTAATTACTACATAGTTCTATTTTTTACTCCAAACATGATAAAACCCAAACTCTGAATTTCTGGGGGAAGTGAAGGGTGGGATGGAGGGCATGGAGGCAATATTTAACATTAACAATTCATTTAATCAATTTATAAATAATCCCTCTGTTTTCTCTGCATGACATTTTTAAAATGAACAAAACTAAAACCACTGAAGGGAAAGGAGCAGTGATATAGCAAATAAATCCGGAAATGCTCTTTTTAATAACTTACTCTGCTGAATCTTAATATGTAATGAAATGGAAGTGACCAGGTGTGAAGAGGCTAAGGCATCTAAGGAGCAGAAGTTGATATATGAAGTGCATTGATGGATGTGGTTGCATTGGATGAGGTTTAAATACTACCTCTAGGTCAGCTGAGAGGCTGACCTCTAAATAGTGGTAAGAAATCCCTGTTTTTACTAGAAGATTCACATAGGATGAGGGGAATGTTCTATCCCACACTAGCAGAAGTGAAAGAGAGAGCAGTTACCAGTAGGAAGCCACCATGGTATGCCTCCATCTCCTGCTGGCACCTTGTTGAGAACTCTGAATAAAAAAGATTCCAAGAAAGGAAAAAAAAAAGATCAAAGATGTTCTAATCTTATATAATTATGAGAAAACTAAATGGGAAAATTCATATTTCATTCCATATTTCACATTTCCCAGCTTGTCAGCCAGTATTTAATCATCTTTTGGCACACTAGCCTTCACTTTCCTAGTTTTTGAAATTTTCTGATCATAAATTGTGTCATTATATAAGTGTTGCCTATTATTTTGGAATACTCTCGTTTGATGGAAGAATGACTGGAGGAAATCTTATGATATCAATTAATTTGACCAGTGACTTAGGTGATCTCTGGATATAACATGTTCTTGGGCAAATGGGGATAAGCATCAAGAACAGCTATGAAGGTTGTTGAGGATGATGATGAACCACATAGCCTAAGAGACCATGTAGTTCTCCCATAGTACCACTCCAAAATGACATGATAGAGCAAAGGTGCAAGTGAAGGAGAAAGGAGTTGGAGACTCCTTGGTAGGGGTAGGTATGGAGGATGGGGAATGAATGGGTGTAACTGAATGACTACAATGCTGTGCAGAACACAAGAGGGATAAAATTAATAAGAAAAAGAAAACAGAACACACTAATAAAATTCTAGGAGTTACTTGAGCAAATTCCATGTAAGGTTATTTTCAGCTTATGTTTGAATAATAGCTGCCTGCTTCTCCTTCTGAAAGGCCTCTATCCCTTTCCCTCTAGGACTCTTAGGTTTTCCTGAAGAAACAGTCTTTGTTTTTTGAAAACCTATAGTGAACATGTCTCCTTTTACTGTCAAGCCATGATGAGAGAAAAATGGAAAAGCCTAGGGTTACTTCCCTTCTCCCACCACATCCCCTTTCCCTAGTATCAACAATTGCCACCTCTAATTCAGCAGTTAGAAGCACATCCTATCCACATCCACATCCTATCATTATCTTATGTCCATTTTGAAACCTAGAATTGTTCCCTAACAAGAGAATGTGATACTGAGAATTTTATACTAGATATCTGGCCAGAAACAGCTCAGAAAGTAAATAGTCTCTTTTCCGGGAACAGTGACCATCCTGAAAGGGTTAATTAATTTCCAACAGGATCACACTTGATCAAGATTCTGCTTGATTTTCCATGGAGTTAAAATAAGATTGAATTAATATTGAAGGAGTTAGTAAGAAAGTTTTGAAGTGATTATTAGCTCAGCCTAGGGAGAAACTCTATTTTGTTAAAAGCATGTAAACATGATATCCAATGTTGCTATTACCTCCACAAAAGTGCTAGCCAACTGTTAAATTGCAAGCACTGGTAGAAAAATCAGGGGAGAGTAATAAAAGTCTAAGGATTTGCTTCCTTTTTAAGCAAATTATTAATGACCATTGGAAAATAAAGTGATTTGAGAAGAGAAGCTTGCTGTGTACCAGCTGCTGCTGGAGTCAACTAATTTCAACATTCCACATGATATCTCACTAGATACACATGCATGAACAAGAAGGGCTTCAACACATTACAATTAGACTTTTAAATTATCTTCTAAGATGCAGTTGTAGGCAAAAGCTATTGAATGCATAAATAAAATTGAGAAACAAATTTCCATCTAGGTTTCATAAAACCAATTTCAACATCCTTGATGTCTCTTGGACACTGAATCTAGTTCTCCTCAGTGAAAGGACTTGGGTATCTTCAGAAAGGAAAAGTAATTGCTACCATCAATTTAATAACCTGTCTTTCCCATTAGACTGTGAGTGCCTCCTGGGCAGGACCAGGTGTTTTGCTTTTGTATCCACAGGACCTAGCATAAAGTCCACCATCTGGTAGGTAAATGCTCAGTACATATTTGTTGAATGGATAATATGAAGGAGGCAATGGCCATCACATCATGTTTGATAGTGGTGCCTAGTGACTCCTGATAATCTTTCATTATCAATGTCTTCTTTAGATTAAAATATTAATAGCATTCTTCTGATAGAACCAGAGTAGAACAAATGCATAGACCTCCCTGTTCTTGAATAGAATGACTCAACATTATAAAGATATCAGCTCTTCCCAAGTTAATGGATAAGTTTACAACAATCCCAATAAAATGCCAACAAGTTTTTTTTAATGAAGTTAGGTAAGTTGATAGGAAAGTTCATGTGGAAAACAAACATGTAAGAGTAATCAGGAAAGCACTGAAAAAGAAAACTCTGAAGAACTAGCTCTACCTAAAGCACACCATATGATAAAGTTCCTATGATTTAAACATTGTGCTACTAACTCATGAACAGACAGGTAGACCAAAGAAAAAGAATAGGAATGGATCCAAAGACATGAAAGTTTAGAGTATGATAAAAGTGCATCTTGAATTAATGGGGCAAAGATTGACTTTTTATATTATTTTAATATTTTTTAAGATTGGCTTTTTATTTTATATTTTTTAAGTTCTTTTTTTTTTTAAAGATTTTATTTATTTATTCATGACCGACAGAGAGAGAGAGAGAGAGGCAGAGACACAGGCAGGGAGAAGCAGGCTCCATGCAGGGAGCCCGACGTGGGACTCAATCTCAGGTCTCCAGGATCATGCCCTGGGCCGCAGGCGGTGCCAAATCGCTGCACCACCGGGCCTGCCCAAGATTGGCTTTTTAATAAATGGTAGCCATTTGGCAAAAGATAAAATTAGGTCCATACCTCACTCCATACACAGAGTAAACTCCAAACATATCAGGAATTTTAACATAATATATGAAACCATAAAAGTATTGGGGGGGAAAAAAACATGAGTAAATTCCTCTTTAACTTCAATGTAGGAAAAGTCTTTCTGACTAGGATTCAAAATCTGAAGCCAGTAAACAGAACTACTGGTAAATCTGATGACGTGAAAAAAAAAATAATTACACGGTAAATACCATGAAGTTAAAAGGCAACTAACTGGAGGAAATATTTATAACATATACCCCAAATAAAAAGCTAAAATCCCCACTATATAAGAACTATTAAAAACTGGGACTAAGGAAAAAAAAAAAACTGGGACTAAGGACCAAAACCTAATAGAAAATGGTAAAAAGATATGAATAGACAATTTACACACACACACAAAATACACAAATGACCCCTAAACATACGTAAAGATGTGTAAATTCACTTACAACTAAAGAAGTACAAATTCTAGCAACACTGAGTTACCATTTCTCACCTATCAGACTGGAGAAAATCCAGAAGTAACACACCACATTGTATTGACCAGGCTATGAGGAAAGAGACATTCTCTTATATTGCTAGGAACGCAAATCTTCTAGATGGGGAATTTGGTACTATATAACGAAGTTACACATGCACATACCCATACATAAGAGAATGTTTGAATAAACTGTGACATATCCACACAATGAAGTAATTTGCATCAAGATAAAGAATAAGAACAATCACTATGAATGGATAGGGAATGATTTCCAGGATATATTGCTGATTACAAGAAACAAAGTGCAAGAGATTATTTATAGTGTGTTATCTTCATTAAGAAATGTGAGAAAATAAGAAAGTATACAAAAAGAAATATAGGAAGAACAAACCAGAAACATTCATGGGAATGGTTATCCACAGTGTCTAGGTGGGAATTAGGTAGAAAGATTAAGGAAAATATAACTTTTTTCTGTATCTCTGAGTTTTAGAACCGTGGTAACATTTCACATAGCTGAAAACAAATTAAACAATGAAAATTAACCAGGGCACAGAGGGAACCTAAAATGAAATTCAAATAGAGTTAACCTAACTGTATTACCAATGAATAAATAATCACACTGCAGAAGTTGGTGAAGAAAAGAACTAACCAGGACTCCTGGGTGGCTCAGCAGTTGAGCGTCTGCCTTTGGCCCAGGGCATGATCCTGGATACCTGGGATAGAGTCCCACATCGGGCTCCCTGCATGGAGCCTGCTTCTCCCTCTGTCTGTGTCTCTGTCTCTCTCTCTCTCTGTGTCTCTCATGAATAAATAAATAATAAATAAATAATAAATAAATAAATAAATAATAAATAAATAAATAAATAAATAAACAAACAAACAAACTAACTAACCAACCTAAGTAACTTTGAAAAATAATTTACTAGGTATGTAAGGCTAAAGAAAAAAGATACAGGGCAGCCCTGGTGGCGCAGCAGTTTAGTGCCGCCTGCAGGCCGGGGTGTGATCCTGGAGACCCTGGATGGAGTCCCACATCGGGCTCCCTGCACGGGGCCTGCTTCTCCCTCTGCCTGTGTCTCTGCCTTTCTCTCTCGCTCTGTGTCTCTCATGAATAAATAAAAAAATAAAAATAAAAATAAAATAAAATCTTTAAAAAAAATAAAGAAAAAAGATACAAATATTTGCATTTTCTTTATTAAATTTGGTTTTGCAGATGATAGGTAATTCTGAAACTACATTTATGCATTCTAGGATTAAGCAAATAAATAAAATCCAGATTTCTCACAGTATTTACTATGGGTGAAGCTAGTGCTCCATCTTTTGCTTTTAATGTAGTCAGTAGTTCTGAATTGCAAAACATTATGTTTAACCTTCTAGCAAATAATTTTAAATTAGTAAAACTGCATATGAATGGATGGCATCTCCCTTCTAAGGAAGTAAAAATGGATGGCATAATTATTTCAATATACGTTTGAAATTCAGGCACACAAAAAGGACATCTTACATTCTCAAAAAAGTAGGTTTTGTAATTATAAACACTAATAATGGTCACCATTTGTTGAGCATGATTATGTGCCAGATTTGCAGCCAGAGACTTTTCACACAATATTTTTTAACTGGATTTAATGGCATCTTTCTGCTGTTTACAGATTAGGACATGCTTACATATTGGAAAGTAGAGACAGAGGGGAAGTAACTGCCCCACATAATCTTGAATTTGTCTAATGTCAGAGCTCCCAAACACAGTCCTCCTGTCATATTCTTCAAGCCGAACAGGCTTCCCTGATTCCTGCACTACTACTTCATTTCCCTACACTGCTGTCTTATGACCAGCACATAACAAGAGTTAACTGCGGATGCTCAGCATCCATCAGGAAAAGGGCAAGACATAGTTATTCATTTTTCTTATCTGGATGGAGCCTTAGGTTACCTCTCTTTGTGATCTTATTTGGCACCTCATATTTTCCAGAACTCAGTTCATTTAATGTCTTCTTTAAAGGAAAAGACAGAACATAATGGGAAAAAGTATTTCTAAGATTCTACCAAAAGATTTCAGAAACTGGAAAAGATTGTCTTTTAGTAGAGGGCTTATTTTTAGTTTAACCAGGCTCCAAACTTATAATTGCTTTAACCACAATCTAAGGAATCCCTTAAAATGCTGGATTCTCAAGAATTAAAAGTTCTGTCACCCAGGGGCCAATGCAAGAAACCCAGTTTCTTTGTTCATTTCTACCTCTTGGGCGATTCTGTTCAACTCTTTACTCTCCCTCTCCTTTGTCCCTTTCTGGGATACCATGATATCTGCCAAAGGAAAGCTAAGTGACTGTAAAAAAGAGTCATTTCCTTGATTCACAGATTATAAGGAGAAATTCGAAGTTGAAAATTGTTTAAGCTAAAAAAAAAAAACACACATAAATAAGCAGCCAAGTGTTGACAGTAGAAAAAAAGTGCTGTGCTTAGAATTCCTGCATTCCTTATTCAGTAAAAATTCCCTCTTCTCCCAAATTATTCTTTTACAACAAATAGGTGCACTCATTCCTAAATTATGGTGTGCCTTGTACCACAGCTGCATAGCCAGCCTCTCTACTCAACCACTCCACTCTGTTCTCCAGAGGATTATACAGCCTTTCCACAAAAACAGTAGTGGCTCTAGAAACTGGAGAGTTCTACCAGAAATGGATACTTAAGTGCTACCAAAAAGAATTCTTCCATGACCAAGATCCATGGAAAAATATTTAAGATCCACAATATGGCTTCCATATTTTACAGACGATTCAGACCCCAAATCCTAAGAAATGGGAAAACATAGGATTTTGTGTTACAAATTCTGTATAACTACTTATAGATGATGTTCTGCCAAACATACCTGGTGGTATGACATAAATCTGGACTTGGAAGAATATTTTTTTTTTGAAGAATATTTTTTATTTAAGAGTCTATCATTGCTGTGGGTTTCATTCTGGGGAGCTATGCAGAAACTTCAGGTTGGTCCAATTTACTTTGAATCACAAACATTTTCTGAAATAGAACTTGTCAACTCACTCATTTTTCAAAGGTGTTGACTTCCTCTTGAATTTTAAGTTTCAAGATTATTATCATCATAAAATTATCTGTGTTATTTATTTAATGTCCTATCTTACTACAAAATAGATCTCAGGTAGTTTATGTACTTACAAGTAGGACAATGAGATTTTTTTTTTTTCTAAAGGTAGAGAAATCAGAGCAAAGTGAAAGGAAGAAAAAGAAAAGCCCAGGAGAGTTAGTTCATAGAAATGCATGCCTCAAGGTTCTGCCTAGGGATAAGGGAAACCACATAGTAAATTCTGGATTCCCCTGTTGCCCAACCTAGAAGGGAAATACAGTGAGCTATGGAATTCATCTTGTCCTTAACACAGTGTGATACAGAAAATACTTAACAACTAAAATAGGTCAGGCCCTAGTCAACCTGATACTCACCTTAAAAATGTAATATGATTGTATGGTGATGAATGCTAACTAGACTTATTGTACTAATCATTTCACAATGTGTACAAATATCCAATCGTTCATATGTTATACGCCTGAAACTAATATAATGTTATATGTCAGTTATACCTCAATTAAAAAAAATAATTTTTAAAAGTAGCACAACAACTTAATATGTAGTACTTGGTAGTAAGAAATGCCATTCTCTTGACGTTGTCATCTTTAGACTAAAATTACTGGAATACCTGTTAGCGAAAGATTCCTTTGTAAATCAAGCTTGTTGCTTAAAAGAAAAGGATAGCTTATTTTTCTTCATTTTTTGTGCTTTAAAGCAGAAACTTGGTCAAGCCTTCAAATTAAAATTTAAATTTTTGACTACTTTCTGGTGATGTTTTTAAGTTAAAAGTAGGAGAAAATCTTCCAAATATGTCTACTGGTATTATTTCCTCTTCTAGATCTTCTATATAAATACTCAGACTTACAGAGAGTTTATTTTATGGCAAGATTTTCCCCAAACTGAATCCCAGTGAAGGCATCTTTGGCCTACAAACACTAGAATGCTACAAAATTGGGGAAGGTGAGTTCCATGAACAAACACTCAATTAAGTATTTAATGAATGTGTTGTCCTTGAAATGCAGGAAAATGGCCTTCATAACAGCTCCTCAAAGAGGAACCAGCAAAGGAGAAAGGGCTGCACAGAAGTGGAAATTCTGCAAAGTAACATAAGGAGGCAAATTGATTTCTCACATAATTTCATTCCCAGGAAAGGGCAGGAAAAAAAGTGTTAGGGATAAAGTGTGAGTCTTACCCTAATCTCCCCTTGGCTTTTCATGTAAACCTTTTCTAAGGGAACTTGATTCCAATTTTGTGGCGAGCTTAGAGAAATTTGCTTTCTCTAAGTGTCTCTGACCCCAACCAAAAGAGAAAACTGCAGATATTTCTCTCTCTCTCTCTCTTTTTTTTTCTTTTTAAGATTTTATTTTTAGATAATCTCGAAACCAAGGTGGGGCTGGAACCCAAAACCCCAGATCAAAAGTTGCATGCTCCACCCACCAACCCAGCCAGGCACCCCTTCCCAGATTTTTCTAAGTGAAGAATTCCATGAGTACAACAATCACTTCCAGATTCTAAAGTGTGTGTTTATGAAGAGGTCTTCCTTCACAGGTAGCTATAAAGTACAAATGACACTAAGGACTTTGACCCACTAATGCGGGGGCGGGGGTGGGGGGGTGGCGACTAAAGTGATCTTTGTTTAACATATTTAATCAGATTCTAGGCTTTAATAGGCAATCTTTTTGTTACCTTATGCCCTGAGGGCAACTTATAGACCTTGACAGAAAGGAAGGACCAAGGGAGAAGATGAGGGAAGGATGTGTGACACTCAAAAGAAAAGAATAGGGAGAACAAAAGGGAAGATGAGAAAGAAAAGAGGTATACAAGTCATACATTTCCTGTGGTGTGAAGGTGATTCATGATACCAAGACTATTCCAGTTTTTTTAAAGAATTTATTTATTTATTTGAGAGAGAAAGAGAGAATATAAGCAGGGAGAGCAGGAGGTAGAGAGGGAGAAGCAGCTTCCCTGCTGAGCAAAGTGCCTGCAGTAGGGCTCCATCATAGACCCTAGGATCATGACCTGAGTCAAAGGCTGATGTCCCCAGAACAAATTTTCTATAAGAATGGGATTGGCCATGTCTGAAATAAGAATAAATTTCCTCTAGCTTCTTCCCACCCCTCAGTGGTGGAGTGGCCTTCTGCAGTCTCCTCTGTGGCCTAGCATCCAGGTCCCTACCACCAGCCATCATATACCAAAGCCCACAAGGGGTCACTGACAAGGTTTCCATCAGCCCACAAGTGACAGCATGGCAGCACTTCCCTCCCACAGCTTGCTCATGGCCACCCATGACTCTTACTGGTGCCACCTGGGTTCCACTTCCATTAACAGCCCTTGTAGAACTTCAGAGTACCCTGGGGAAGCCACCCCTCACCACCCAGGTCTCTCTAGGGCCCACCCAGGTCACTGATGGGCAAACTTCTTTTGAGGGAAGTCCACTCTCTCATTAATGGCTATAGTGTTGGAGTCCCCAGAATGTTCCAAGTGTCCCCAAGCCTCCAGTGGCATGATCACTTGTGACATGGCTCTGGAGGCCATGAGGAAGGAGACTGGTGAGTAGCCTGGCAAAGCCAACACTGGACCCCAGCCCTGAGTGGCCACCACTAGGCTTCAGGAAGTGCCAGGCTCACGAGTGCTGTCCTCTCCCGTCCCTCCCCTCCCCTCCTCTCCACATAGACCAGGCAGGCTACAGCAAGCAGAAGCAGTAGGGTTCTTTTATATCAAAACAGCAAAATACCAAAAAAGAAATTGAGGAAACCCCACTCATTACTATCCAAGCCACACACAAGCTTTCCTGACACCATGTAACCCTGTGCCTTGTACCAAGTAGAAAACAAACTCCAAGCAGCCAGAAAAAAAAAAAAAAAAAAAAAGGAAGAAAGAAAGAATAAATTTCCACTGAAAAAAGATTTACTAACTTGGATCCCTTGACCCTTAAAGAGCTCATTGAATAGGTTGTGGGGAGTCCATGAATACCTAGAAATTGTATGCAGATTTGGCACATGTACACATTTGTATGTGGTGGTCTATCAGTATCTCAAAAGAGTTCTTTTGCTAAAAAGAAGTTAAAGCCAGTGCACACAAAAAGGAATTTCTTTGTAATTTAGCTTGAATCACCACCTGAAGTTCTTAGGTTCTTGGTTCACTTAACTGTGGAAGGATTCATTACCCTATTCCTGAGAAAGTGAATACATAAATCTCAGATCCGGAAAAAAAAAATTGAAATGTTATGTGGCCCATTTCTCTGCCTTCAGAAAGGACTACAGTCTATAAAAAGTGAAAATACATCATTTTTCAAACTCTACAGAGCAGATTTCAATCCTTTTTTGGTAGCCATTCATCACTCACATTTCTTACCATAAGGAAGTTCTTCTTTCTGTCAAGCCTAATTCCCTTATGCTGCAAAATAATTTGGTCTCTTATGTTTAACAATCCAGTATTTTTGGATACTATTATTAAATTCACATGCAGTTTTCTCTCCCTCAGTACTTTTGATCTTTCCATATTTTCATTCTCACATTCATTAATCTTCTTCATGGCTTTCCTCTGAACCCTTTCCAATTCTTCATACTTGTCTATAAATTCAGAAGTGAGTGGACTGAAGAGAGATTCATCAAACCCTCGGTTGATTGGCAAACTTCCCTATGGTCACTCTAGTTGGTATGTGATAGTAAGTTGCCAGAAAATATTATCTCTGAGTGTGAAATTATAAAATTAATGCAGAATGGCCCAGACAGTTTTACTGGGGGTAAAAATCTAGAAACAATAGGGTAATCATCTGATTAAAGACTGTACATTAAAGGAAAGATGGTATCACTTAAGAGAGGTATTGGTCAGCCACGAAAGCTTGAGAAAGAAGAATCACAGAGTCAGGTCGTGGCACTGACTACCCAAACAGTATCCAGGGAGGAGAGTGTCGGCTAGATTATTCTAATAACCTGGTAGTGCTTGTCTCTTCCTGTTGAAGAGATAGATGCCATGGGTCTGAGTACTGTGATCCTTATAGATTTGATCACTTATCACAGAACCCACGATGTGACCATGTCACTTGTATATAAGGAGATCAGCATGAGCAGGTGACCAGAAGAACCCATTCAGCTCTCCCTATATTCCTGGAAGCTCTAATTTCTATGTTAAACCTCTCTATTCTCATCATACTTGCCAAATTCTAACTCAGATACCAGATATGATGTGTCTACATTTTTCCAGTTTTTTGAAAAAACTGTATGCAACAAATTCATTTTTATTACCCTTGCTTTATTTCACAATATAGTACCAAAACATTACCTGGACATTTAAATCCTGAAGGGAAGGTAAATAGGAAGTTTATTGGTTGCTATACCAATGTTTACTTGAGTAAAGGAAGTCTTTCTTCTTTATTGCACTTCAGCATTTTCTTCCTAGCAACGGGAGGTGTAGATAATTAGCCCGTATATTACTGGTTCTTAACTGATATCTAACTAAAAAGTCTTCACTGATGGCACACCCTTACCAAATTGTCTTTAACTTGTTAGCTCTGAGAATGGAAAGGCATATACTGCTAATAGACCTCATATCCACTTGAAGAAAGTCACTCTGAATGAAATGCTATAAATCACATAGGAAACCTAAAGGATTCACCAAAATGTCTTAAACGGATAAATCATTAAGAATTTCATGAGACATGGAGGAAGGTTCAAATCATAGGCCAGCACTACTCTTTGTCCCTATTATGGGAGTCAGTTAATAAGCACAGGATGGACAGAATTGATAGTATTTATCTTCCCAGGGTCTCATGGGCTTCATTTGCAATAACAATTTGGAAAGATTTGCCATGTATTCACAGCAATTCATATATTTCCCACCAGTGACATCCCTAGCATATTTGATATACAGAAAACATTTTTTCCTCTATACAACAAAATTAATTTTGGTAATAACTATGACATGAAACAAAAATAATGTCAAGAAATATAGACTGAATTGTTTTCTTTATTCACCTTAATAAACATAATCATACTAGAAATGAATAAATTGATGGATGGATGGATTAACATTCATTTCTAAAAAGGAATAAAGTAATGGATTATGTCCTTGTGTTCTTGATTTACTCAAGATACTTTTTGGGGAAAAAAAAGAAAAACATACCTATGTTGGATTCTCATAATTGGTTAACATTACAGTTTCTATTTTTTAGCTTTAGTCTCTGCAAATTTAAAAATCTTAAACACAAATAAAAACTCCAAGTAGTCACCTAAAAGGACAGAATTGAAATAAATCAAGTTCTCTTTCATTATGTTTACAACTATTATTTAAAACCCACAGTTTAAACTATGGTTTAAACAGGAATATGTGAAGGTACAAATTATGACAGTTGGGAACCCCAATGACTCTAAATCATCACAAACTTACCCTTGAAACAAATAAATGTAGCTGAGTCTTAGGTGTCAGGGACAACCTTCACATCTGGCAGTTTGCTAAAGTAATTTACAAGTGGAATACAATGTTCAGTGAGGAATAAGTCTTTTAAATCTGAAGCATATTATATATATTACATATCATGTATATATTTAAAACACAACAGTAACTGCTATACTTATTTAGATCTTAAGTTACGAGAAGTTTTTTCACAGAGGAGTATTTTTCCATTGAAAGTGTTTAGACTGCAGGCTCATAGTGATAATAACAGGTTAGCGTTCATGGTTTTGTTATTGTTTTTACCTTCTCTATATACAATGCACTTCTTTTTGCTTGTATCTGGGGCAGATTGACCCCACTTACTCAACTTTGACATGCTACTTCCTCCAATTTAATTACTTTGGATTGCAACCTTGATGGACTCATGCTCATCAATAATCTGAAACATTCCCTCCACTTTCATCCATAGAATAAATATCATCCACTTTTTTTCACAGAGGCCTATTGCACAAACTTCCCTTACTTAGGACCTACACTTACGCCTTTGTCAGCAAAGCTCTCAGAACAGAAACTGAATTCTTGACCAGCTCAAGCTGGGTGGCCAGCTCAATAGGACACCACATTTAGAGCCCCGCCTGTATCCCATTCATTTCCCTCCCAAGGTAGTGTCAGTGTGTAACTCCCCAAAGTCATCTTCTTTCTTCTTTCATGATATTGCTGAACTAACATGCAAAGGCTCAAGCCTTTGTTGAACCTGTTCGTTCTCAATGTTCTACATTTTCATTCATAAGGAAATGGAGGGGGGTCAAGTTCATTCTTTATTGCCTCTTCTACCCTAATAATCTGCCAGATTATCTTATATCTTAGTATTGCTGAATCTCCTTCATTTTTTTTACACACCTCTTGTGGACTTACAAGAAATATTAACTATAATATTCAATCATAAAGTAATTCTGTACTTTTCATCCCTGATGTTCCTGGGCCATATTTTTGCATTTATGAAAATGTACTCTCCTGAGTTTAGATTGTGTCATATTCTGGCTGAGAAAATGAACTCAAAACCTTATTTGCTTGTTACCTAGATCTCTTTCCAAAAGGAAGTATTTAGCAATAGAAAAGTTGTCTGACTGCAAAAAATTAACCACATCCAAGCCCATGCAGGCTTCAATTCATTGATTTACCATATATGGTATATGTGATTTAGTTTATATATGATTTATTGCATATTAATGAACATTTATTGTGTAAACATATTAGAACTTCAAATGTGACAAAAACCACCCCAGATGCTGGGGATACAGTGATGAATATGGCAGGTAATCATTCTGGCCTCATGGAGCTTATAATCTACAAGTGACTAGTATTTATATATTTTTTTACATTGCTTATAGATATCCAACTTCTAAAGTGACTTCAAGGAGCACATTTGCAAAAGTCATCATAAAAGACTGTGGTTTAACCAAAGACCTCATTGTCTACAATGGATAAGTACATTCGGTTGTAAGTAGACTGGCCAGGAGCAATATTCCATAATGATTAAGAATTCAGGCTATCAAGTCAGGTAGTCCTAGATCAAATCCTGGCTCTCTCCACTGGGTGATAGTGGGCACTGACAATCTACTTGACTTTTCTGAGCTTTATGGTCCTCAGGATCAAAGGGGTATAAAAATAATATGTATCTCAAGGAGTCACTGTGAGGACTGAATAAGATCTGAGGGCTAAGAACAGCACCCAGCACACAGTAAATAATAAAGGTTAATCATCATTCTTATCATTTACTACTACAAATGTTTAAATGAAAGCCCCATTAGATGACCATTAAAAACAAAATGTAAGAAGCGTTTAAGTAATTTGTTCCTATGTATCAGTCAGAATCCAATAAAAAAACAAACAAACAGATTTCATCAGAGGGAACTGACTACAAAGGGATTGGCAGAGTTAGAAGAGAGGAAAAGGAAGGAGTCAGGATATCTGGAGACCAGGAGGTTGCTGATGTGCCCGGGGCTGGCACCCACTGGCTCATACTTGCTGCCTGGCTGCTAGAGCTGTTGCCACCACTGCCTGTACTAAAAGCACCATGACTAGGCCCAGACCTGCCTAAGGGGTGCCACTGCAGCCAGGACTGGTTACACCTACAAAGATGTGCTCCTGGGGAACCCACATTCATTTTTCTCTCCTCCCCAGCAACTGCCAGTCCCTGCCATGGAGTTGGTGCCCGAGACCGAAATCTCTACACTCTTCAGCCTTCTGGTTCCCCATCCATGCCTCCCATTGGCAACACCCAACAGAAAGGGGGCCTGGAAAGTGTAGATTGCAGACTACCATCCCCACTGTACAGAGCAGAGCAGAGAAGGGCAGCATGGAGCTGAGAGACAGCAAGTGAATAGCACAGGACACAACACATACTCAGATCCATTATTAAATCTGAATTGAAGCGTCATCAAGATTATTTAATTATACTTCTAGTTTAAAGATAAGAGTGTAGGGACGCCTGGGTGGCTCAGCGGTTGAGGGCCTGCCCTGAGCTCAGGGCATGATCCTGGGCTCCAGGATCGAGTCCCACATCAGGCTCCCTGCATGGAGCCTGCTTTGCCCTCTGCCTGTGTCTCTGCCTCTCTCTCTCTGTGTCTTTCATGAATAAATAAATAAAATCTTAAAAAAAAATAAGGATAGGAGTGTAAATGTTCTTTTTCCTGCCCAATTTTTGTTGTTTCTCGAGAGCTGATTTTGTTTCAGCTAAGTTTCATGTTGATCTTGGCATAAATGCCACCATCTATTAGGAGTTTCTATAGAGGAATTTTTTAAAGGATTTTTAAAATGAGAGGATTCTAATGTTTGGAATATAATTTTAAAATGCCACTCTATCTGTACTACTAATCAATGCCTCTATTTTGCTGTCTTGGTAATGAGGACTGCACAGGTGGCGATAGTATCCTATCTATCTGGGTCACTGAGTAGGGCGTGGAAGCTTTTGAATAACTTCCCCAGCAAATAAAAACCATGCCAAGAAAATGATAATGCATAATGGTTATTGCCCAAAAGATATATAAAGCAGCCTTTGGAAAGCATGACCAGGGGCAAGGCAGCACAGCCTCATTATGCAGTCAGGAGAGAAAAAAGTCAAGTCACAAACTTTTCCTACCTAGTTCTTAAATAATTTTTTGTACTCAAAAGGCACAGTGGACTAATGTGGGGAGAATATTCATTCAGGTGTTTAGCAGCTACTAGATACACATTATCAAAACTGTGTCCTGATATTGGGTCTGAAGCAGTTAGTTCTTGTATTTAGAATCTGTGTTAGTGAAAGTAACATAGGGCATTAACCTTTAATTGGTCTGGTTACTTTCACATGAGAAATACAGTTGTAGGATCAGGTACCGCTAGATTCAGACAAGGATGTGGGTATATAGATTGGAAAGAATTAGCATGTAAGTAGAAGTAGGTAGCCACTGCTGTGGTAGAGACACATAAATTTATTTAAGGGTGTTTATGGTGAGACCCTCCTTAAGTCACCTCCATCCTCTCACCAAAGTCTCTCTTCAATATGACTAAGCTTCATTGCCCCAATGAAATTTTTTAAAAACCTGCCTTTCCCCTCAGCCACTTAATACTTAAGAGCAGGCCATATCAAGTAATACAGTTGTGAGGTTTACATATTGACTAGCTAAGCATGGGGGTAGTTATGTCAGGGATGCTAGGACTGAGAAAGGGGTGGAGGAGAGAGATGGAAATAATTAATTGCAAATTGTGCCTAAAGGGAAGCTCATCAAATACATTATTTTAATGGTAACATGATGTTCTAGAAAGAACTTGGGCTCTGGTGTCACATAGAAGGGCACTTAAGCATGATGTCCAGGGAAGGTTTCTCAGAGGAGGTAAGATCTGAACCTAGACTTGAGTGATAAGAAGGTATGCGATGAACTGGCAAAAGAGCCTGCCAGATGAAACAAATAGCAATTGCAAAGGCTCTGGGGCAGGAGAAAGTTCAGAGCATTCAAGGAACAAGGAGAAGGCCCACAGAACTTGGGCATCGTGAGTGGCTGGGAGCATGATTTAAACTGAGGTCCAAAAGCACACAGGGGCTTGATCATGTTGGGCTTTGGGTTTTATCCAATACTCAATGGCAAACCCCTGGAGGGCTTGAAGCACATGGAGGACATGAAGTAAATAATATTTGTAAAGACTGTTCTGGCTGCTATTCAGGGGAATAGTGTAGGGAGTGTGAGTGGAAGCGAGGAGGTTATTGAAAGCCTATGGCAGCAGTTAGGCAAGAGATGATGGTGGCTCAATCTCGGGTGGTAGCAATGGATAGCCAGAGAATGGGATGAATTCTGGCTCTATAGTGGAGTAAGATCAATATATATTTATCATATGGAAGAACTGGATGTGTGGGACGATGGAGGGCTGCTCGAAGACCACTGTGGAGCAAGCAGAGGATTGTGTTTAACCAAGGCTGGAGTTTCCCCAGGTGAAAAATTAGAGGAGAGATGGGTAAGAGTTAGGGCTTGTGCAAGACAGTGAATTTTAAAAAGTATCCTGGAATCTTAGGAGAGAAGTGAGGATACAGGTAGATGGGCGATGAGGAATGAAAAAGCATGGAAATCAATGGATTGAAGGTGTCTCTTATCAGCTATTGACACACAGGTGCTAGAGTAGTTACCAGCATTCTAACTTTTGGTAAATTATCCAACAATTTTTCAAAACCTCAATTTCCTCATCTGGAAAATAGGAGTAATAATTCCTACATTACAGAGCAACGGCTGATATTCAATTAGTTCATGTGTACAAAGCTTCCCCTGTAGGGCCTGGTACCTAGTAAGTGTTCAGGAAATGAAATCATTTATAATAATAAACCCCCTTCCAACTCCCTTTCAATTTCTCTGGGCCCCAGTTTCTTCGACTGATACTGACACAACACCCATGGAAATTATGTGTCCTTTTCAGTTAACTCTCCCCCATCTAGTGATCGGGTGAAGGTAAAGAATTTCAAACACACAAAACTATCATCACATTTTAGTGTTCATAACACTTCTGTCCCCAGTAAGTTCCATTTAGCAAAGTGTCAATCAGTTAAAAGAGGACATTGGAAACTGTTTAGATATCTTTTACTTTTAGGAAATAAGGCAACCCCTAGACTCAGATCCCCAAGGCACCATTACCAACAGAGGCCATGTGTTTGCCTCCCAGATTTTATGCTGCTCTCCTCTGACTGCTTCTCCAGAGCAATGCCCCATATCTGACTTGGAGAACCCTGCTCTCCCAGGACAGGCCTCTGGGAACAGGTCAGTCATTTTCAGAAGCTGCATTAACCTTTCAGGCACCATTTAGTGGATTAATGTTTTGAGCACTAAATAGTACCCTAGTGGTCCATTCAGATGTGATGTAGCCTTTAAGGAGAAATGAGCTAAAAATTCTGTTGTTTCCTAGAAAAAAAGAGCCTTAATATTTGCATTTGTCTTTACAACAGTTCTCTATTGGCCTCATGATGCAGTAGAACCCATTATGATTCTGGTATCAAGGGAAAGGAATAAAACCTGCACAGTAGTCTTAAGAGCAATGCAAGTCATGTGATGTACTGTATGGTTTAACAGGACAATTTATAATGATACTTTTCTAAACTGGCAAGAATTGGCCCTATTTTACAAATATAAATATGAAAAGATAGACATGTTCAGTGATCTAAAAATGTAATTCCTTCAAGTAATCAATGACATTTTTCCATTGCTAACTCTCACTTGAGCACTTTTTATGGACTAGACATATTCCAAGTACTTCGTATTGTTTTAATTGTTTCCTTCTTACAGCAACTTTATTATTCCTGCATTATGGATAAGCAAACGGATGCTCAGAGATGTTAAATGACTTGTTTATATAGCCAGCAGGTGGTAAAATCAGGATTCAAATTCAGACAGTCTAGCTTCATAGCCTGGCCTCTTAATTATGCACTCTGACCATGTTTTGCAAAATTTTTTGGTCATGATTCACAGTAGAAAGCACTACTACACTGTAAACTAGTAGAAAGAATTTTAAAGATAATACTTATCCTAACAATTGGAAGACCTTTCAGTATTTTTCTTTTTATCCTTTTTCATTTTGTTTTTAATAAATGTTGATTGAGACTCCCTGGTTTTATTTTCTGACTCAGTAATGGGTTGTGGTCTTTGGTTTTCCAAACACTGCTCTAATTATGCTGCCTCCCAAACAAAGGAGTCTGGGTTTCATAAAAAACCTGCACAGGAATTGAATGGAGGCTGAAATCGGCTTCTCTCTCCTGCGCATCCTCTAAACCTCACCTGTACTCAGTTAAACAATCAGCCAGCAAGGGAAGATCAGGGAGAGGAGGAAGAATTGATTTGCAGAAATGTCCTAATTCCTCCTCAGTTGTTTCCTTTCTTTTGTTATACCATTCAAATTATGCCTGGACCATTTTAATACAGAATAAAAAACATCACCCCCAAATCCAATTCCCTAAGTCCTAGAATAATGGCATTTTTTACTAATGAAACATGCAAACTACTGTCGAGTCCATTAATAGCCTCAATTTTTAATCTCTCAGATGATGGAACATTAAGGTTTCCATAGCAGCAGGTTCTAGCTGTTGGGGGATCCCAGGCTTTCAGTTGTGTGACAATTAGGGTGAAGCATCGCTGAGACTTTCCAGTGTTTCTGTGTCTTCATTATGCAGCACTCAGTGTCTTTTTTTTTTTGTTTTTTTGTTTTTTTTTTTTTTAAAGCACTGATTATCATGATGTATTAGTTTAAGGAGCTTGACATGTTGGTACCTACCCTGGGAGAAGATAGTAATTTCTTGCAGCCTATCACCAGGAGCTGCCTGACATATCTGGAGCGATGATCTGGGGATGATCATTATCTTCAGTGTTTGGCTTATAAATTAATAAAAGTCTTGGTGAATTCAATTATAGACAGTTTGTATTCCAGGACTATAATGATTTTTGATAAGGACAAGAATCCAATGATCTTAGACAAGACCAGGAAGCCCTTCTTCGTCTCTAATACCCATATATCAGGAGGCTGTAGTATATAAAGCCTAGTTAGTTTGATAAAAATTAACAAGTTTTTTGGATTAAGTATACCTAAAGGAAGAGAGACATCAAGAGAGTGGTAAAAGCAAATTTGAATATTGAGTTACAAGCAGCTATATCTCATGCCATTGATCATAGGATGCATAGCATATGATCACCAAATGCTAACTTTACTAATTTGAAGAGAACAACCAAAGTTAATTTTTCTAAAGAAAGGTGGGGTGGGGAAGAAGCGAGAGAGAGAGGAGGAGGAAAATAAGATTATCCACATTTTTCAAATATAAGAAAATATATCAGGAACTCAAATATTGCTTATATAAACTATAGTATTCACATATAACAATAGGGTATATAAAATATGTTATTAATGGCCTCATTTCATTGATAAGGTAACAGAACCTCAAGGATATTGTGGCAGAGTCAATGCTGCCTGTTAATCATACCTAGAAACAGATATATCCTCTTGGTCACACATACCCATAGCTAGACCACATTTCCTACCCTGCCTTGCAATTAACTAAGACAACATAATTGAGTTCTGGCCAGTGAAATATAGGAAGCAGTGGGGTCTTTCCTGTCTGTTTGCTGGATATTGATGCCCAAGATGACCTCATGAGCCATGTATTGAAGCTGGAGATAACATCTCTCAATCTGGTTCTCTAAATGACTATATAGAAAAAGATCTCCCTGAAGCCCCATACTAGAATGTGATGAGAGCAATTAATATACTTTTCATGGGCTAAATCACTGATATTTTTATGTATGGATTCTTGTTAAGACTCAATAGCAATGTTAATTATCCTGCCTGATACAGAAATTAATACTTTAGGGGCACCCCAGATGGCTCAGTTGGTTAAGCATCTGCCTTTGGTCCAGGTTATGATCCTGGGGTCCTGAGGGGATGGAGCCCCAGGTCAGGCTTCCTGCTCAGTGGGAAGCCTGCTTTTCCCTCTCCCTCTGCCATTCCCTGCATGTATGCTTTTTGACTCTCCGTCAAATTTATAAATAAAACTTTTTTTTAAAAAATACTTTTGTTGCAAGATGCTGCTGCAACACAAAATATGTAGTATCAGCAAGGAAACTAAACATGCCAGAAGGATGGCAATCAGTGTTATACTGTGGCAAAACATTTGGGAAAACTGCAATAATATTGAAAACAGGTCATGTGCCTACTGAAGTAGCTGCCATTCTGGAGGAAATGGTTAGAAAGAATGAATAGATTAGTGTGTGTTGATGAACTTGGCTGGGTTTGGTATGAAAGTGGAAAAAAAAAAAAAAAAGACATACATAAGAGAAAACTGCCCAGTGTCTAGAAATTTGGCCAGGATTGGAAAAGCCAAATGCTTTTCTATCCCAATTTAAGATTTAAGGATTAAGATCAAAACGGCCTTTGTGCCAAAGAAATCTTTAAAACCCAGTCGCACAACAAAATCACTTTAAGAATGTGGCCTTTCCTCTCAAGATTAATGGCCTCAAAATATTCATTATTTAATTGAGAGAGAAAGGATTGGGGAAGGATAGAGGGGAATCCAAGAAATGAAATAATTTGAGTATCATATCTAGTAAAGAATTTGTAAAAAAAAAAAAAAAAAAAAAAAGAATTTGCTGTGAGGTTACTGTCATGTGGAGTCACTGGAAGAAAACAGTCATAAGTTTTTAAGGGTATTTCATTACCAAAGAAACCATAGCATGTACTTAGGAAGTCTTTGACTCTTTAGGATTAAAATAGTCCTTGAATCTTTGATCTTCCACATACAGGGAGCTCTATAGCTTCCAACAAAGGCATACCAAATGCCCCTTTCAGATGTGGCCAAGAAGAGAAATGAAAAGGAAGAATCCCCTACAGAGTGGATTGAGGAGCCATGAAGTACCTACTGAAAAACAGAAACAAGTTTAATCAGGGGCTAATGGGGATCTGAAAAATTTCATAATGCCAACTCCATGGGATTACCACATTGCTCTACACCAGTGACTGCTATGACTTCCATTCTTCCCTTTTCAGAATGGGAGTGTTTATTGTAGCCATCTTTCCCCAGCTTTACCATTGCATGATGTCTTTTGAGTTCAAAAGTCACCACACCATGAAATGTCACATCCAAATGCTCATACCAGTCTGAGGTCCTAGACTCTGGGTGGATATAGTGGCTGGATAGGACTATAGATTATGTAGCTTTGGGTCATGCAGCTAGGTAGAAGGAAGAGTAAAACGGGTATTTGGTAACCAAATGGGAATACTAAGGTAAAGGCAATGCTGTGCTCACCAAACACATTTTCTTTTCTTCCTGGGCATATAGTCCAGACTCCTTCATAGTGAATAGGCTCATTCAACAGTCCTGACCAAAGAAATATTGGAAGAATTGATGTATACACTACATTCAGACTTTGCTCATAAAATCTATGGCACAATCTTCTACTTTCTCTCCCCTGCCCCACCTCTGCCACTCAGAGGTCAATATCCAGGGAAAACATTGAAGATGACAGATTATTTATCAACCTAGGTTATAAGGTTGTATGGAGAAGAGCTCCCACTCCTGCACTCTAACACACACTGAATTGCACAAGAATGATTATAATTCCCCCAAACTGGAAGCAACCAGGATGTTCCTCAATAAGTGAATGGATAAATAAACTGTGATAGACCCATACAATGGAATATCACTCAGCAGTAAAAAAGAATGGGTTATCAAATTGTATAAAGATATGGATGAATATTAAATATACACTGCTAGTAGAAGAAGCCAGTCTGAAAAGGTCAATCTATATCATTTCATTTATATGTCATTCTGGAAAAGGCAAAACTATAGAGATGATAAACAGATTAACTTGGATCCAGATCTTTTCTAATACCACTCTCCAATAAAAAGAGCCAAGATTATTTGGAGAAATGGCTGATTCTAGAACTGGAGGAGGAAACATGCAAGATGAACTACTAACATTTAGTAGTGCCAGAAAGTTAGGAAATGCTTAAAAACAAAACAAAACCCACAATGCTGAAATTACATCAAAAGAAATTGTAGTCAACTGAAAGAGCTCCCAATGGTCAAATCTGGAACAATTTAAACCACAAAATAAAGAACTGGATTCTATCTCAAAGTATAAAATAAATATCCACAAGTCCATAATGATATAAGGAAGTGACTGAATAAAAGAAAAGAATCACATCTCCCATGCAGAAAAATCCCAAATAATCTAAGTAGACACTCCACTCTCAAAAAAGGATAACATAGATCCCCACTCCTTAAACGTGGGCTGCACACAGTGACTTCCATAAAGAGAACAGTCAGGAACAAGGGAAGCCCACTAACTACAATGGAGAAACCTGAAAAACTACCTGACCTAGGTGATCAAGGTCAACATCAATAGTTATGTTGATAGTATATATTCTTAATATGATGCCATAAAAATGGTAATTTACCTTTGTGTTTTTCCCAAAATACCTAACTCCAGCCTAATCATAAAAACATCAAGTGAATCCCAACTGAGGGACATCTACAGATTGAATACCTGACCATAACAATGTAAGATGACAATAATAAGGAAAGCTGTTTGGGTATATGGAAATTCTTTGTCCTATCTTTGCAAGTTTCTGCAAATTGACATTCTAAAATTACAAGTTTATCTAATTTTAAAAAATGTTCAAGTATGATATTAAGATCACTTATTCTTTTATTCTTTTGTTAACTTTTTCAAGCTAAATTCATGGGGTTGAATAGGGGGTTTATAAGATTACTTCTATTTCCTTTTATTTTTTTATTTTTATTTTTTAGATTTTATTTATTTATTCATGAGAGACACACAGAGAGAGGGAGAGACACAGGCAGAGGGAGAAGCAGGCTCCATGCAGGGAGCCTGACGTGGGACCGGATCCCAGGTCTCCATGTTCGCACCCTGGGCTGAAGGAGGCACTAAACCACTGAGCCACCCGGGCTGCCCAGGTTACTTCTATTTCTAAAATTCTGTGATTTCATGACATATATCTGCCAAGAAATTTATCACAAGCAAAAAAATCCTAAGAATATTGGCATTAACAGCAGCAATCTTACCATTAACTTTTTTGCTCAATTCAATGCCTATCTAATAACCAGAGAAAATCCAACTTAATTTCCATATTTCCTCTTGACAATAATCAATACTCAGTGTTTGCCAGATCTCTCCTCTAACAATCATCACAAAAAGCAAAAAGTCTCTTCCAATGCAGAGTGGTTACTGAGAATGAGCTAGCTAGCACAGCATGGGAAAAGAGAGGTTATTTTTTTTTTTAAGATTTTATTTATTTATTCATAGAGACACAGAGAGAGAGGCAGAGACACAGGCAGAGGGAGAAGCAGGATCCATGCAGGGAGCCGGACATGGGACTTGATCCCTATTCTCCAGGATCATGCCCTGGGCCGAAGCTGGTGCTAAACCGCTGAGCTCCCCGGGCTGCCCAAAAAGGGTTATTTTTAAGCAGGCCCATTATATTCCTCTCAAGAGCAATGGTGTACATATTCACGTAAATTCATTAGGATGCAGGGTGGATGATGAAAGAATGTGACAGAAGGGCACTGCTGTGGTATCACATTAGTAAGCTGGGTGGCCAGTGGCAGGCTACCCCTGTGGGAATATCCAGAATGGAGAATGGAAGGGAGAAAGGAACCTCCTACTTCTCTAAAATGAGAGTTACCATTTCCTAATGCTGTGCTGTAAGTAACGGATGGGGGACAGGCAGGGCGTGGTAATGATCATGAAGATTCTCAGATGGGGGTTGGGGGAGGGAGGGCCGATCTGCATCAACACATGGTAGATGAAAAACTGTTGAGTAGTTGGAGCCAACACAAAATACGTTCCTTTTTAGTCAACTGAACAGCACTAAAGTTCAGCCTGCGACTAACTTACAAACAAGGATCTGCTTAGTGATGGGGTAAAAAGACTCAGTGAGCTACTGTTGGTAACATGTCTGCTTCTGGCTGAAAAGGGAGGTCTTTTTTTTTTTTTTTTTTAAGAAATTGGCAACTTTAACACGTCTTTTTTTAAAAAACTGTCAACAGGAGATTTAAGAAAAGCTGAGAAAAAACTGAGTTGAAATCAGAAGAATCAGGGCTCCTGTGCAGCTCAGTGGTTGAGCATTTGTCTTTGGCTCAAGTTGTGATCCCGGGTTCCTGGGATAGAGTCCTGCATCAGGCTCCCCATGGGGAGCTTGCTTCTCCTTCTGCCTATGTCTCTGCATCTCTCTGTGTCTCTCATGAATAAATAAATAAAATCTTTAAAGAAAAAAAAAAAAAAGAAATCAGCAGAACCTTGTTCGATCCATGTTATCAGTATTTTAAAATTCCAAACAAGCAATACATTTCTATGAAGCACTTGTTTGTGCCCGTATTATAGTCTACTCTTTAGAGATTATAAGAAAGATTTAAAACAAGGTCCTGCTCCTGTGAGGGAGCTTGACCCCAATCTAACAGCAGAAACAGAGTAGGTAACCAGACATGGAAAATTAGAGAACCCAACTGTTTGGAGATACCAGGTCAGAGATGGGCTTACTGAAATGAAGCCCAGTAAAAAATAATTAAAAATCTGATTCCTAAAATATGTTTAAAGAAATACATTTTTATTGTTTATGGGTGCTTAAAGAGAATTATACGATAAAGATTACCTTTCACAAAGAGGTATGTGCAATCCTGCCTAAATGACCAGTTACCTGGAAGGGCATGCTGGTAAATCTCCAGTCAGAAAGAACACAATCTTGTAAGCAGCCAATTCCAAACATTCCCAAATCCAAAAGATAGTCACAGCATCCCTTTACTGTCCTCTAGGTCCCTGTCAGGCTGTTGAGCATTATCCACAGATGGGCATCCAAAAATTTATCTTCTCTGTCTTCCCGTAGAATCTCAGCTTGTTCTAGCTACTGCTCATGCTGTCAAAGCCATGGTAAGCCATTCCTGGATCCACTCTGGGAGAGCAAGGGTGGATTCTTTATTCTTCAGAGTAGAGTATGTAAAAGACTGTTTTTGCCAATACTCATCACTTCTAATGGCAAGATCTAATGCATTATTTTTCTGGAAGATCTCACCACCACTTATAATGAAGAGATGAAAGAATAAAAGAGGTAAAAGGAAGAGTATGTTATGCCATGGATATATAGGTTTGTGGTGCTGAGGTACATGAAAATGCTGTGTTCATCAAATAGGTTTTATGTATTCTTTCTTAACGATCATATTTATGCCGTCTCTTTAATAAAGAAATCTTGGTTTTCTATAGAAGCACACAAGATATTTTCAGTTTCAGTTCTATCAGAATTATCAAAATTCATTATTATGGGAGACCCCATTAGGGAGATATCAAACTATTAAGACGCTCTTTTTATAACTCTGTTCTTTTGAGTCATCTGCTTGCTCTCTGTAATATTTTTATCTCTCCAGCAAATGCTCACATTTCAGTCTTAAACTAGAAATATTTTTTAAAGGCATTGTTTTAAGAATATATAAAATGGTTTTCAAAATATAACTTTTTAAAGATTCTACTTCATGCAAATGAAAAGCCCAAATATAGCTTTGCTGTTATAACGAATAAAATGAGAAACTCCCACAAAGAAATAAAAAAATCCTAGTCCCAAATGAAGACCTGCTTATTTGTGGCAGCACAGTGAAAGAATGTGCTCACGCCCTGGAAATTCTCAGTAGCCAGCTTTTCTCCATAACACTTGTTATAGATGCTCTCTTCAGAGAAGAAAAGATTCTTTTCCCAGAAACAGCCTTCTCTTTAGAGACAAATCACTTATTTGTATGTGGTGGCAGCAGAGGGACAAGGGGAGACCTCTGCATCCTTTCCCTCGAAGAATTGATTCATCCCATTCGAGGGCCGCTTTATTTCTATTGAGCCCATGGTAACAAGGTAAATGACTAACACAGGTATATTGTTTTTTCCAAATAGGATTATTCTTTTGCTTTTATCTTACTGGTTTACTATTAAGATTTTATATTACAAATAAAAATATAATGCAGCACATTACATTAAATATTAGAATAAAATGTTGTCTGTTAAATATATTCCACCTCCATACACACAAATTTAAAGTGGAATGTGTGATTTAGTGAGATTAGTAAAGAGATAAGGAAGTAGCTCTTCAGACAAATCTCAAACATAAAGATAGCTCCCAAATAAATTCATCATGCATTCATTTGAAAAACATTTATGCCAGGCACTATTCTAGAGAAACAAAGCTCAATAAGGTCTAGTGTTGGGCCCCATTCTCAAGAAATTTACTAGCTGGCAAAAAAGATCTGTAAACAATTAATGATCATATCATGTGATATATGCCATCAGACAGCCATAGAAAAATCACCCCAAATTGCAAAGTTTGACAGGCACATTGAATCCTCTGTGCCGTGGCTACTGGCAAACTGTTGCCAGGATGTGCTGATGAAAGGTTATTCGAGCTCTTTGTACATGGAAGCTCAATAGACATTGGCTAATGAATGGATGGATGTTGATGTCTTCATTAGGAATTCTTAATTCATAGAAACAATATCTGTTCTGACATAGCTGGCAAAATAAGAGTTATGTTTGTAAATATTCCTTAGCTTCAAGTTACATTGTTTGAATATTCTAAGAGTTTTTAATGAGGACACTTAAATTTAGAAGGAAAGAATCATCACATGAGGTTAAAAAGCACATGGCATTCCATGGCCTTAATGATTATGACACTGACAGATGTGCTTAATGAGCTTAGAGCAGCAAAAGGTAGAAGGTTCCTGGTTCTGCCAGGGATTAGCAAAAGCCATACAATTTTCTACAAGGAAAGAGATAAAAAACAATCACTGACTTTCAAATGTATGTTTTTAGAACAACATCTGAAGTGATTTTAGAAACATCTGAAGTGTTTTTAAATTAATGTTTCTATTATGTCTCTTCAAAACCGTGTGGTGAAGCCCTGAACTCCAATACCTCAGAATGTGACTGTTTGGCATTCCAAGGAGTGATGAAGTTAAACTGAGGTCCTTAGAGTGAGCCCTAATCCAACCTAACTGATGTCCTTAGAAGAGATTAGGATATACAGATGGACCCCAGGAGTACGTAAGCACAGCGGAGGTAGCAAGGTGGCAGCCATCTGCAAGCCAAGGAGAGACACCTCAAGAGAAACCAACCCTGCCAGCACCATCTTCTTGGACTTCTAGCCTCCAGTATTTGTGAGAATATAAATTTCTGCTACTTAAACCACCCTGTAGTATTTTGCAGCCTGAGCAAACTAATACAACTCCCCAGTCACCCCTGCCCTCCAACCAACAGAAAATTCTGATGCAGCTGAGGCTAGGCAGCACAAATCCAAATGCTTTAAAAGCACACAGGTGAATCCCACGCCAGTACTTTTAGGGCTACATCTTGAAAAAGGCAGCTACTAAAGAGAACTATGTGTTTTGCCAAAGAGATCTCTTTCCTGCTACATACCTTCATCTGTCTTCCGCATGTGACCTCAACTGCCACTGTGCTGCTGTTGTCTCGATTTGGAGAGGTTTGGGACTAAAGATGACTGCCCAGACCGGACCTCAGTCATCACACAGATGGAGCAGAGCAAAGAAACAGGAAGCCACCTAGACCGGTCGATTAGAATGGGCATCCTACATACTTCCGCACTATGACCTTGCAATTCAAATTTCATGTATGCCCTGCTGCCCCAAAGTTATTTCCATTTGGCTGTGCCTCTCTCTTGGGGCTCCTTTCAGTTCTCTAACTCTGGATTATAGTTAAGTTTATCAAGCACTCCTGGAAAAAAATCACTTCCATTATCTGGGAAGTTCTTGCAGAAACAGTTCTTTTATAGATCAGGGTCTTCAAAATCTGACACTAATGATGTAAACTTGTCCCAAGGCACCTTGGTACTTGGTAACAGAGTGAGCCCTCAAGCAAAATTGTGAGGTTAGAGAAATCTGTCTTCAACATTTTAGCCTCTTCTGTTTGCCATTATCTCAGGCCACTCACTAATCCTAGCTCCAGATGTAAGTGGCTCTTCTGCATTCTGCTGACATCTGATTTGGAGAAAGTTCTCCTAAAATTCATTTATTCAGTCATTCACTCACCCAGTACTTACTGAGTTTCTTCTATTGCTGCTAGCTATTGAACTAAGCCATAGGAATACAATAATATTTTCTGCTCTTAAAGAGATGATAGTTGGAGACAGGGAGAGGGGATTCAGCAAATACTGTTACCAAAGAAGATATAATTACACAGAGACAAAAAAAAAAAAAAAAAAAAAGAGCAAGGGTAGAAACAAAGGCATGGGGGAGCAACCCAGAAACCCAATTGAAGGAAATATCCAGGGGAAGGGGAAAAAGTCCCCTTCCAGGCTTAAGCAAAGCTGGATGTGGCTAGCTCTAGAAGCATCAGCTGAGAGTACGACAGACATCTCTCTGGAACATGAACCCTAAGAAGGAGGTAGGAACTAGACTATGTGGGGCCTTCGTCATGAACTGGAATGGGGGAGGTTTCCTTTTCATGAAATCACCTGGTTCATGAGAAATAAAGATAAGCACACCATTTGGACTCTAGTGTGATCATTAACAGCCACAGTAGATTTGCTAACCAAGTACATTTCAAATTCCTATTGTAGGTGGTGATAGAACCTGGCTTGTTGATATGGCTGTTCTTTAGCACAAAAGCGTATTTGAAATTAGCCCCAAGCATGATAGATTTTTTTCCTTAAGTAACCCACATGGGACTGTTTTTTACTGTATCAGATGTCACCAGGATGGTATCTTTTTATCCACCATCCAAATGGAATATTAAATTTTCCACCAGATTTAGCAACTGGAAACTATATACATTTAGGAATGTAACTTGTCTGAAATAGCAATACTGAAAGTAGATATGTTCTATAGAGAGCTTTTCTGAGCTGGCCTTTTGTAGAAGACTTGTCTGTACATGCCTGGCTCATCTCCTCCTGGAAGACAAAAATAATATCTAATCCTGGGACAGGAACTCTTTCAGGGCTGACTACACCCGATCCCCACCTCTTTCCTCTTAGAAAGCAAAACTATACATTTCCACATAAACAGCCAGTTAGCAGGCGCAAATGCTAAATGGGAAATTAACTTAGAGTGGGTGAGACAGACTACTAAAATTTTGACTATCCTACTAAATTTAGCCAAGGGAGATCCATCTATGCCAATTTAAAATGGTTTCCAGGAGCCGCCTGATCACACATTTCAGCAAAAGACAGAAGACCAAAATAGAGAAAGGAAATGTAGTTATTCACTGCATCTAAATGTGCTTCTAATTAAGGTGTCTATCCACACCCTGCTTTACAGAAGAAATAAATAGCTCTTTTCTGCTGGACAAGGATTACTATGTTTTGTGATGAATTCACTCTGGCTTGCTGACTCTTTCCTTCACTTAGCCATACAGATCCAGATGAGCTGGGGCAGCAGCAGAAGAAGGAAATCCAGAACTGCCATTACATCAGGGGAGAAATCCCACCAATATTGTTTTTCATGAATTTCAGTTCGATATTAAAATGCATCAGGTATACATTTGTTAAATGTATTAAGTCAATTCCTTCTTCTATAGTACTTCTCTCTCTAGCTCCAGTTCCGTGTTGCAAAGACTGCTTTATCAATATAATTAGTAGTTTCTTTTCACAAATATGTTTTCTTTCATGCTTCAACTACCACCAGCATAAATAATAATGTTAGAAATAAATAATTACACAGGTGTGACTTTGATCTGGAGATCTTGAAGATGATATTTGCATTATTCTATTTTAGAAACAACCACCATACAGAGTGTGTCTTCAGTTGTTTTGCGCATTGCCATAATTATACAACCTACGGCTTTGGAATCAGGATTCTGAAATAAATGTGTAGTTTTACCCCTGACTTTCTACATAACCTTGACAAAGACATTTACCATGTCTTGGCTCAGTTCCTCTACCCGTAAAACAGGGATAAAAATATTGACTTTACTAATAGGGCTATGATTCAGATTAGTTATCCTAGCTTTGCAAAGTGCTTTCAAAAACCATCAGGTTGCAAAAATCACACTCTAGCAAAGGATATACATTCTGCTCATCCTTCTAAATACCATCCTTTCCCACTCAAATCATTCATTCCCTTCTCTCACATAATGGATTCTCTCAGGTGAGAAAAGAGCCTAATAGCAGATGTCATCAGGCACTCTTTCTGCAATAAACTCATGAAATGCGAGGGGATACATAAATCAGCAATTAAAATAAAATTAGAATTAGATTTTGATACCAATGGCCTCTTTTTATTTGGATGACACTGAGGTTTTAGACTCCTGGGTTTTTGTATTATGTCAACATTATCATCATACTCATCACCATTAATGTTTATAGAATGTTAAGTGCTGCCAGGCATTGTGCTTAGTTTTTTTTAACATGGGCTACCTCATTTTTTCCCCAAGATTTTATTTATTTATTTGTTTATTCATTCATTCATTCATTCCATTCATTCATGACAGACACACAGAGAAAGGCACAGACATAGGCAGAGGAAGAAACAGGCTCCCTGCAGGGAGCCCAATGTGGGGCTTGATCCCAGGACCCTGGGATCACACCCTAAGCCAAAGGCAGATGCTCAACCCCTGAGCCACCCAGGTGTTCCATAGACTACCTCATTTAATCCTTAAAACAGTGTGGTAAGTGAATTGTCGTTATTATCCCCATTTTACTGTAAAGGTAGTTGAGGCATACAGGGATCAATAACTGAAGGTACAGGACTTGTAAGAGGTAGAACTGGAACACAAACTTGGTTCTCACTGACCTCAGAGATCCAGCTTTAAAAAAATTTTTTTTTAATTTTTATTTATTTAGTTTTTAAATAGGCTCCACACCAGGGCATAGCCCAACATAGGGCTTGAACTCATAACCATTGAGCCAAGATCAAGAGTCAGATGCTCAACTGACTGAGGCACTCATTTTTTAAAAAAAAGATTTAGTTATTTACTTTAGAGAGAGCACAAGCGGAAGGGGCAGAGGAAGAGAGAACCTCAAGGATACTCCACGCTGAGCATGGAGCCTGATAGGGGGGCTCAATCTCATGGCCATGAGATAATGATCTGAGCTGAAACCAAGAGTTGGCTGCTCAACCAATTGTGCCACCCACATGCCCCAGAGGGCCACCTTTTCATAACTTTGCTATATTCCCATCATGCCAATCTTTGTGACTAAATTACACAGTAACCAAAAGTAGGAAATATTTATGGAAATAAAGAAGACATCAAGAAACTGATATTACTGCAGGTACAGAAAATGCCCCAAACAAAAGCAGCTTTTAAATTGAAAGAGTCAACCAAACCCATACTCAGCTGAAAGGAGGAAAGTCAATCCTCAGAGAGAATACAGTTAGTTAATTCTTCCAACCAAATGGTAGTAGCATGAATAGGATATACTCTTATACTGGGTATATCTGACATATTATTTTTCACATGTCCCCTAAATTATTTAAAAATATAATTAATGCTTTTAAAATAAAAATTAAATCTGTAAAGGGTGTTTAAAAAGACATTTCATTAAGTTGAGCATTAAAATAAATGCATTTTAAATTTCCTTCTATCTCAAAAGTTCAATGATTCTCTGAATGATTTGTGATAATATAAATGAATTGAATGGCACTTTTCTGTGCATATACTGTATGAAATCATTTTCACATTTCTCAAGGAAGCTTTTTAAAACTTCTCCACTCCCCATTAGTCTTCTATAATTACTCAGAATTCCTTCCTCTCACTAGGTAACTTTCATTTAACTTTCACAATTTGTCATCTACACCAGGGGATTCTTTATAATGAAAGGGGACTATAAAATTTGAAATCATATATTTTTCTGGAAAACATTTGTTTATTGAAAATAACTTGTTCTTTTTAAATTTCATTGACAAATTTATAAATAGTTCTACTTAAAAGCTGTTTCCAAAATTAAAATTCTTTATGAAAATTGAAAAGACATAAGTATATTTAGAGCCAATTTTTCAAAACTTCTTTATATTGATAATCTGAAATTTTAAAAATAATAGAAGCAGAATGATCAGCCAGTGATTATGCTATATTTGTTCTAAATACTTACTGTATTGCTTGTATTTTCTAAAAAACTTCAACATCCCAGAATTTCTTCATGAAATTGCTTGCAATCTTCTTCAAGATGCATAAAATTTATTCAGTTTACATATTTGAAATTGTTGACACTTCCGATTGACTCTTCTCTGTCAATCACAGTAATTTTCATCAAATTAGTTGTCTAAATTAATGATCCTTTTTAAAGTTTCTGCTGGTTTAGACACCACAAAATTTGAGTCTTCCTCAATTTTATTCCATTCTGGCAAAGAATATAAAATCATTGTTAAGAGACAATTCTCCATGGGTATCTCACATTATTATATATCTTCAGAGTGACAAGTGACTACCTTTTGTTCTAGACTACCTTTTCAAGGATGTTTATATAGAGAATAGCCCTGAAAGATAGAGATAATGTCTCCCTCCAGAGCAGAGGAGAGTATTAGAATAAAGATAGTATCTTTCTCTAGAGCAAAGTTCAGGCATATTTACTGCCCAGTATAAAAGATTCAGGCCCTCTAACATCTAAGATTTCTCTCCTATAAAATAACTCATTGTGCGTGCAGGTGTTATCTGGGGCTCTTTGTATCAGATATGAGAATTGGGGCTCAGGGAATTAATGCCAAAAATGCCAATACTCTGGCTATTACTATTGTTATAAGAACTAAACTGTTCTTCATCTCTGACCCAGGAAGTTCATGAAACTGGCAGGCCAACATATGAGCTTGAAAATAGGGTCAAACTTCAGACTTGTTATAGTTCTTGCTAGTTGGTGTGATGAGAACATCATGCTGATAGAGGCATGAACTTTTAGAGGAAAAAAAAAAAGGAGAATCTTTTGGGCCAATTAAAGAAATTTGAGGGAAGCCCATAACTTATTTGGTCAACTGTGCAACAAATGGTCCTCCAATTAATCACCTGATAATGAGGAAGGATTGGGGAGTGGTTGTGGACTGACTACTGGGAAATCAATTCAAAGATAGCTGCCTAGAAGGGAAGATGATGGCAGAGTAGGGGAAGCCTAAATTTGCCTCATCCTGTGAATACAATGAGATAACTATCAAATCATCTAGAAATTGACCTGAAGACTGGCAGAACAAACTCTACAACTAAAAATAAAGAAGTGACCACATCAAATAAGACACAATTTAGGAGAGAACAGATTGTGGCCACTGTTGGGGAGGGGAGGGAACCATAGTCATGGAGAAAGGTGAGAGACAGACTAACCACACATGGGAATGCACAAAGAAGATGAATCCCATAGCAATTGGCTTAGAAAAAGAGAGGGGTTGAATTTCATGAGTGCTTGAAATTAGTGTGGCTTAAAGCCTGGAGTTTTACATGTCATTGGGCTTGGCTCAGGGAGAGCCTAGAGGCACTGGGGCTGCTCTTAGAGAAAAGGCAGAACAAACAGCCTGTGGACATATAACAGAAATGGTGATCTAAAGAGCACTTGGGGCACACAGTAGGGTGGTCATTTGCTCGTCTTGGCACATGTCCCAGAGAGGTAGCATTCATGGAGACACTCCTCCCAGAACAAAAGAATTGGGAGGTGCCATTTCCCTCCCCCAACCTCCAACATAACCACAGGCCACCTATGTGAACCAGTGCAGTGCAGACACTTGATACCTAATTTGCTTACACCAAGCCCTGCCCCCATACCCTACTGGAAATACCCCTCCCAGGCACATTTGTCTCAGTCCTAGTGCAGTGGACCCCTTCCCCCAGAAGACAGGCACAAACCCCTGCCCACACAGTATCTTCTAACCCAGGAATTTTGTGAAGCTTCAGTTCTGGTGGTGGTGGTGACAGGCCTCATTTCAAAAGCAGATCAGAGCCTACATAGTTCAAATATGCCACTTTCAGGCTAGGTACCACTGCCTACAACAGGCAAAGAGACCCTCTGCACTTTATCCTGAAGGATAAAGTGGCTAGGACACAACAGCAGAGCACACACAGCATACATTGGAGATAACTCTCTGAAGGGCAGGACACTGAGGAATGGGGGGCACTATATGGTGGAGCACTACATGACCTCTTCTTCATAAAGCTATTACCTTCAAGAGCAGGAAACATAGCTGATTTTCCTAACAGAGAGAAACAGTCACGGAGACTTAGAAAAAATGAGAAGACAGAGAAATTAGTCCAAATGAAAGAAAATAAAAAGGCCATGGCCAGAGATCTAGACAAAACAGATATAAATAACATATCTTATGGAGTATTTAAAACAATGATCATAGGGATACTCATTTGATTTGGGAAAAGGATAGAAGACATCAGTGAGATCCTTCACTCAGAGATAAAGAACTAATTGGAGAGGAAGAGTGAAATAAGCAAGATTAGAAAAATGCTTGATGTAAGGAATAACAGGCTGGAAGAAGCAGAGGAAGAATTAATGACCTAGAAGAGAGAACAATAGAAAGTGATTGGGCTGACAAAAGAGAGAAAAAAGAATTATGCAAAATGGGAATAGACTTAGGGAATTCAGTGACTCCATCAAATGTAATAACCTTCATATTATAGGAGTCCCAACAATAGAAGAGAAAGAAAAAGCGGCAGAAAATTTATTTAAAGAAATAATAGCTAAAAACTTCCCTAGTCTGAGGACAGAAACAGATATCCAGATCCAGAAGGCACAGAAAACCTCCAACAAAATCAACAAAAGCATATTCACAAGACATACTGTAATTAAACTGGCAAAATATGATAAAGAAAAAAATGTAAAAGCAACAAGACAAAACGCCACACACACACACACACACACACACACACACACACCACAGTAACATACAACGGAAACCCCAAAAGGCTAGCAGGGGATTTTTTTTTACCAGAACTTTCCAAGCCAGAAGGGAGTACCATGATATATTCAACATGCTCAATGGGAAACATCTGCAGCCAAGAATATTCTATCCAGCAGGCCTATCATTTAGAACAGAAGGAAAAACAGTTTCCCAGACAAACAAAAACTAAAGGAGTTCATGATCACTAAACCAGCCCTGCATTAAGTATTAAAGGGGACTCTCTGAGTGGAAAGGAAACACTACAAGTGACAGTTTGAATATAAGAAACACAAAAGCAGTAAAAATGAATATTTTCATAAAATATCAGTGAAGGAACTCACAAAATAAAATGTAAAATATGATAACATATACCTAAAAGGTGGGGAGAAAGGAATAAAAAAAAATGGGTCAAATTTAAACAACCAGCAACTTAATATAGACTTCTATATGCAAAGATGTTATATACAAATATAATGATAACCACAAATCAAAAATCACTAATACATAAAAAACAAAGACAGAGAAATCTAAATATATCACTAAAGAAAAGCAGCAAGCCATGAAAGACAGAAAGACAAGAAAAGATCAGAAAAAATATTCAGAAACAACCACAAAACAGGTAATAAAATAGCAATAAATGCATAGCTATCAATAATTACTTTGAATGCAAATGGACTAAACACTCCAATAAAAAGAACTAGGGTGATAGAATGGATTTAAAAAAACAATAACCAGCTATATACACTCCTTACAAGAGACTCATTTTAGACTTAAAGACACCTGCAGATTGAAAGTGAGGTAATGGCGAAACATTTATAATACAAATGGATGTCAAAGGAAAGCCAAAATAGCAATACTTATAGCAGACAAAATAGACTTTAAAACAGAGACTGTAGGGATCCCTGGGTGGCGTAGCGGTTTGGCGCCTGCCTTTGGCCCAGGGCGCGATCCTGGAGACCCGGGATCGAATCCCACGTCGGGCTCCCGGTGCATGGAGCCTGCTTCTCTCTCTGCCTCTCTCTCTCTCTCTCTATGATGACTATCATAAATAAATAAAATTAAAAAAAAAATAAAATAAAACAGAGACTGTAACAATAGACAAAGAAGGACACTACATACTAATAAAGGGGACAATCCAATAAGACGATATAACAATTGTAAATATTTATGCACCCAACATGGGAGCACCCAAATACATAAAACAGTTAATAATAACATAAAGGAACTAATCAATAATAATACAATAATAGTAGGGGACTTTAACACCCCACTAACATCAATAGACAGATTATCTAAATAGAATCAACAAAGAAACAATGGCTTTGAATGACACACTGGAACCAGATGAATTTAATATATTCTGAACATTCCATTATCTTAAAACAACAGAATACACATTCTTTTCAAGTGCACATAAAATACTCTCCAAAACAGATTACATATTAAGCCATAAACCAAGCCTTGACAAATTAAAAAAGACTGAAGTCATACCATGTATCTTTTCTGACAATGATGCTATGAAACTAGAAGTCAACCACAAGACAAAAATCTGGAAAGACCAGGAATATATGGAGGTTAAATAATATGCTACTAAACAAAACCAAAAATCAGCAGAAGAAAGGAAATAACAAAAACTAGAGTAGGACCTATGAAACCAGGAGCTGGTTCTGGGGGGAAAAAGTCAACAAAATTGATAAACTGATAACTTCTTTATCAAGAAGAAAAAAGAAAAAGGACCCAAAGAAATAAAATCACAAATGAGAGGGGAGAAATAATAGCAAACACTACAGAAATACAATTATAAAAGAATATTGTGAAAAACCATATGCCAACAAATTGAACAATATAAAAGATATGGATAAATTCCAGAAATACATAACTTACCAGAACAGAAACAGGAAGATAAAGAATTTTGAACAGATGGATTACCACCACCAAAGGAATTAAATCAGTAATCCAAAACCTCCCAAAAACCAAAAATCCAGAGCACATGGCTTCCCAGGAAAATTCTAGCAAACATTTAAAGAAGAATTAATACCTTTTCTTCTCAAACTATTCCAAAAAAATAGAAAACAAATGAAAACTTCCAAATTTATTCTACAAAGTCAGTGTTACCCTCATACCAAAACCAGATGAAGATCCCACAAAAAGAGAGAACTACAGGCCAATATCTCTGATAAATATAGATGCAAAAGTCATCAACAAACTACTACCAGACCAAATCAAACAATATATTTTTAAAAATCATTCACCACAATCAAGTGGGATTTACAATATTTACAATATTTACAAATTAACCAATGTGGCACATCACATCAATAAGAGAAATGATAAGAACAATATGATCATTTCAATAGATGCAGAAAAGGATCTGACAAAGTACAGCATCCATTAATGACAAAACAAAAACAAAAACAAAAACAAACTCTCAACAAAGTAGGTTTACAGGGAATAAAACTCAACCAAATAAAGGCTATATATGAAAAACCCACAGCTAACATCCTCAATGGGGAAACACTGAGAGCTTTTCCCCTAAGCTCAGGAACAAGGTAAGGATGCCCACTTTCACTACTTTTATTCAACATAGTACTGGAAGTCCTAGCCACAGTAATCAGACAACAAAAAGAAAAAAAAAAAAAAAGGTATCCAAATCAGTAAAGAAGAAGCCGAACTTTCACTATTTGCAGATGACATGATACTATATATAGAAAACCTGAAAGACTCCATCAAAAAACTGCTAGAACTAATAAACAAATTCAGTAATGCCATAGGATACAAAATCAACATACATAAATCGGTTGAATTTCTTTACATCAATAGTGAAGCAGCAGAAAAAGAAATTAAGAAAACAATCTCATTTATAATTTCACCAAAACCAAAAAGATATCTAGGAATATTCTAGCCAAAGATGTGAAGACCTATCCTCTGAAAACTATAAAACCCTGATAAAAGAAACTGAAGATCGCACAAAGAAAGAGAAAGGCATTCCATGCTCGTGGATTAGAAGAACAAATATTGTTAAAATGTCTACACTACCCAAAGCAATCTACACATTTAATTCAATCCCTATCAAAATACCAACAGCATTTTCCTCAGAGCTAGAACAAACAATCTTAAAATTTGTATGTATCCACAAAGGACACCAAACAGCTGAAGCAATTCTGAAAAAGCTGAAGGCATCACGATTCTGGACTTCAAGTTAAATTACAAACTGTAGTGATCAAGACAGTATGGTACTGGCACAAAAACAGACACATAGATCAATGGAATAGAAAACCCAGAGATAAACCCACAATTCTATGGTCAGTTAATCTTCAACAAAGCAGGAAATAATATCCGATGGTAAAAAGAGTATCTTCAACAAATGATGTTGGGAAAATATAGGTACATACAAAAGAATGAAACTGGACCACTTTCTTACACCATACACAAAAAATAAATTCAAAATGTATTAAAGACCTAAATGTGAGACCCGAAACCATCAAAATCCTAGAAGAGAGCACAGGCAATAATCTCTCTGACAACAGCTATAGTAACTTTTTTCCCAAATAGGTCTCCTGAGGCAAGGGAAACAAAAGCAAAATAAAGCATGGGGGCTACATCAAAATAAAATCTCTGCACGGTGATGGAAAAAAATCAACAAAACTAAAAGGCAACCTACCAAATAGGAGAAGATATTTGCAAATGACATATCCAATAAAGGGTTAGTATCCAAAATATATAGAGAACTTGTAAAACTCAACACTCAAAAAACACAATAATCCAATTAAAGAATGAGCAGAAGACATGCACAGAAATTTTTCCAAAGAGAGGGAGAAGAAATGTGTGGGAAATATCAGAAAGGGAGACAGAACGTAAAGACTGCTAACTCTGGGAAACGAACTAGGGGTGGTAGAAGGGGAGGAGGGCGGGGGGTGGGAGTGAATGGGTGACGGGCACTGGGTGTTATTCTGTATGTTAGTAAATTGAACACCAATAAAAAAAAAAAAAAGAAAATTAAAAAAAAAAAAAAAAAAGAAATTTTTCCAAAGAGGACATAGAGATGGCCAACAGATACATGAAAAGATGTCCATCATCACTTACTGTGAGGGAAATGCAAATCAAAATTACAATGAGACATCACCTCACACATGTCAGAATGGCTAAAATCAAAAGCACGGAAAACAACAGATGTTGGGAGGCTATAGAGAAAGGAGAACCCTCTTGCTCTGTTGGTAGGAATGCAAACTGGTGCAGCCCCTGTGGAAAACAGTATAGAGTTTCCTCAAGAAGCTAAAAGTCAAACTACCTTATGAACCAGCAATTGCATTAGTGAGTATTTACCTGAGTATTTACCCAAAGAATACAAAAACATTAATTCAACAGGATACATGCACCCCAATGTTTATAGAAGCATTATTTACAATAGCTAAGATATGGAAGTAGCCCAAGTGTCCATTGATTGATGAATAAAGAAGATGTGGTGTGTGTGTATGTGTGTGTGTGTGTGTGTGTGTGTGTGTGTGTGTGTACATACATACTGGAATATTATTCAGCCATAAAAAGAATGAAATTTTGCCATTTACAACAACATGGATAGAAAACTAGAGAGTATTACGCTATGTGAAATAAGTCAGAGAAAGACAAATATCATATGATCTCACTCATATGTGGAATTTAACAAACAACTAAAAGGGGGGATGGAAGAGAAAAAAAAAAAAACAAGAAACAGACTCTTAACTAGAGAGAACTGATAGTTACCAGAGGAGACATGGGTGGAGGATGGGTTAAATAGGTGATGAGGATCCAGGAGTGTACTTTTCAGGATGAGCACCAGGTGATGTATGAAATTATTGAATCACTATATTGGACACCTGAAACTAATATAGCACTGTATATTAACAAACTGGAATTAAAACAAAGACTAAAAATACTAAGATGGTTACCCAAAATGTGCCTAGGTTGTTGTGAGTTTTCATCCAGATGTAAGTACGCATTCTTAACAGTTAGGCTATTAACCCAAGTCCTCCACATTGTGACAACTAGTATTAAGATTCATCTTGGAATTGCAGAAAGTTCCATCCCAACACTTACAGAGATGAACATCTATGTGGAGTATAAGAGAAGGCACATTTGCAGAAACTGTGGCAGAAATCAACTAATTATTAGTGCTCTGCCTGGATCATTTGGGAGAGAAGGGTGTGAGATATTTAATGCTTGTTTAAAAAGAATGCAGCAGCAGCTGTGACATCTTCTCACTTCCTTCTGCAGGTTCTCAACTCAAACTTGAATCCATTTAGATATGATAGAAAAACATCTCAGAGTTTTTGCATGGGTTTTGGTTGGCTTTGAGAGATCTTTGACCCTCATGGAGAGATTTCTCTGAAAACAATAAACTCTTAGGGGAACCTATAGCTAAATCACTGACTAGCATTCAGGCTTTTACTGCCCAGTTGGGTTTACAATGCTGATGAAAGTGAATCAATGGGAAACAAGAAAGTAACCCAAAGGACTCTACGTATATTTTTACTGTCAGTCTCATTGCCCTGGAAAACTCCCCTATCTCTACTGTTAAAATTGGGCAAAAACTTAAGAAATTATACCATAATAATGGGCAGGAAGTGACCCAGATCAAGGCTGATTTCTTTTTTAAAAATTAAGGTATGAGTCAAGCACAAGTATGCAAACCCCATAGCCCTAGCCTAAAAACAATATGGCCGTGGTTGCTAAATCAAGGAGTCCTCAAGGCAGAAATAGACAAATGTCTCAAATAATAACCCTGTTACTCAACATGGGGCTGTGGAGGAGATGGTGGTAGGGAGGCAAAACTTTGAAAATTTGTCTGGTTGAGTTGCTAGCAATGGCTACACCACTTGAAGCCAAACATAAATCTAATGCCTTAAAATCATAAAGCTGTCTTCCTAGGTGCTTCTGGATCACTTCCTCCCCACTCTACACCACCTCAGTTGTTTTAAGAAAAATGATTATGGGTGAGACTAAGGTCTCTCAGTCCCCAAAGGCAAATCAAAGGCCAAATACAGTCATTTGAATATCCTGGGGAGTTTCAGAGTGGGAGTGATTCAAACTTGTATGGCTGTCTTGGCTATGGACAACCAAGTCACTATCCTACTTGGACATGTGGAAGGAAAAGGCACTTAGATTTAGCCAATGGGATTTGAGTTAGGTTCACCGTGGGGAAGAACAGATTTTGTGACACCCTGGGGAACTTTGGGCCAATTCAATGTACTGTTGCTATCTCTTCTATATCTGCATATATAGTAAGAGTTGAGGTATTCTATCGCTATTCTTCCCTATCTCAAAAGGCCAGACAGGAGGGCCTAACAAGCCTTGATTGTCACATGGAAACGGTATATTCAAGAATACAGCTGACATGACCCAAGTCACATCTCAGCTTTACATGGAAAAAAAAAAATGACAGCTTTTCCTTTGAGGGGAATTTTATCCACTACTTTAACACCTAAAGGAAACTGCTGGCTCATTGAGACCTTCAGTTCACTGAGGTTCACCTAAGCACCTGTACCTAGTTGAGTAATGGTTTGGCTAAGTTGAAACCTAACAGTGTGTGCTGGGCTGCATAGCTTTTCAACCTCAATACCAGCTATGCAAACTAAAAATGGACATGGTTGCTCCAATGAGTAAGTAAAACTCTAAATTCTCATAGCTTGAGCCCATGTCCCTTTTAATGAACTTTGTAATATTTTTATTAACTCTTGGGCTGTTGCCAATGGCTTGGCTTTTTGGTCTACCACTTGAAAAGCTACAGACTGGACAACTAAAATAACCCCCTATTTTCCATTCCGGTTGAATAGGCAATTGTGTAAATACCATTTTTGAAAAAATCCATCCTTTTCCCACTAAATTGAACACCCATTCATAAAATATAAACTTCTCATAGAACCTTGAGATTTCAAACTATTTGTCCCTCCCTGTGCCCATATTGATTATGATATGTGGAACAACTGGTAATGAAATTTCCCCCTCACTGTTCATTTATTTCATACTTTCTTTCTATTTTAGGACATTTATATTTTTGGTCTTCACTTTAAGATAATTTTATCTAATGCCCCCTAAATTTTGTTTTTGGGATTTCATTTAAGTTATATGTTAATTTTGGAGAATTTAAATTTTAAATAATAACTAGTCTTTCCATTTGACATGTTTTTCCATTTGTCCAAATATTCTTTGTATGCTTTCTAATAAGAGTATAGTTTTCTTTCTAGAAGTCTTGTGCTTTTCTTATCAAATTTTTGCCAATTTTTAAAACTGTTTTCTTCGTAAGTGTATGTATATTTGTCATATATGTGACTGTTAAGAATGAAATACTCCCCCATATTTCTATTTCTAGGTCTTTATTGCAAGAGTAAAGGAAAACAATTTGTTTGTCTTTTGTCCAGTTACCTTACTAAATTTTCTTATTAATTTTTGTGGTATTTTACTAGATGGTCTTTGGTTTTCAAGGAATAAATCTGCAAAATAAATCTGTTTATTTATTCTTCTCCAACACCACTTCTTTCATTTTATTATTGTACTACAGTTGCTAGTTACTCAAAAAAGTGCTGAGTAGTAGCAATCATAACAGGAATTGTTGATGTAGTTACAGAGGCTATACAGCATAGGGCTAAGAGCATGATTTCTTAAGCATTAATGCATAACTTTGATTTACAAGCTTGCCACTTGCTGTTTGTGTGTTCTTGGGCAAGTTATTTAAGCTTTCTATGTCTTGGTTTTTCCATCTTTAACATGGGAATTATAATAATAACTATCAACTATGATTTCTGTGATAATTATTATATGTAGAGTGCCTAGAACTGTCCTTGCACAGAGTAGGCACTATAAAAGTGTTAGCTATTATATTTTTTTCTTGGTTTAAGTGAAAGTCTTAGGGTTTCTCTAATTAGAATGGTATTTATTGTAAGTTTGTGGTAAAACAACATACCTAAGTAGTTTCTTATCCAGTTTTACTGTGTTTTTATTAGGAAAAATTGCTTTATTAAATGACTTTTAAACATCTATTTATATGAGCACCTGGTCTTTTTACTGCTGTCATAATGGATTATACTGATACTGAATCACCTTTGGATATCTGAGCTACTTCTTAGTAATAATGTATTATTATGTCGGTATATTCTATTTACCAATATTTTAGAGTGTTAGCATATATTGACAAATGAGTTTTGTTTTGTTTTGGATACTATATTGGTAATTGGTAAAATTTTGTTATTAAGTTTGTGGGATTTATATAATAAATTAGGAAGATTGCTAGCTTCCTCTATGGTTTGAAATAGTTTAAATAACCTGGACTAAACTTTATTCTGTAAAGGTTAGATAGAACTTGGCTGAGAACCCATCTCACTTTGGTGTCTGAATGGTACATCTTTATTCACCTTTTCAAGCTTGTCTTTGGTAATTGGTCTTTTCAAGGATTTTATATCTTCTTCGATCAAACTTGATATTTTATCTTTTGCTAGAAAACCATCCATCTCCTCCAGGTCTCCAAGTTTGTTGTGAAAATATGTGTGTGGTCTTTTATAATTCTTGTAAATCTCTTCTATATCTGTACTTCTGTCTACTTTCTCATCCCTAATCTTGTATATATTTTGCTCTCTCCCTCTGCTCTAATCAGGTTTATCTGTTTTATTAG
Source organism: Canis lupus dingo (assembly GCF_003254725.2). Taxonomy (NCBI): domain Eukaryota; kingdom Metazoa; phylum Chordata; class Mammalia; order Carnivora; family Canidae; genus Canis; species Canis lupus. Next base: position 43,243,028 of record NC_064254.1, read on the forward strand.
TCTTTTCTAAAAACCATATTTTAGGCTTATTTTTTTCTTTACTATAGAGTTTTTTTTTTTTATGATAGTCACAGAGAGAGAGAGAGAGAGAGAGAGAGGGAGAGGGAGAAGGAGGCTCCATGCACCGGGAGCCCGATGTGGGATTCAATCCCGGGTCTCCAGGATCGCGCCCTGGGCCAAAGGCAGGCGCTAAACCACCGCGCCACCCAGGGATCCCCGCCACCCAGGGATCCCTTGTTTTTTACTTAATTAAATCCAGTTCATCTTTTAAGTATTCCTCTTTATCATTTCTTTTGGTCTCTTTTGTTATTCCTTTTCTAATTTTTAAAGATGTTTTCTTCCATTATTTTCTATTTTTCTTCAATATTGAGGACATTTAAGACTATTGATTTTCTCCTGAGTGCAACTTTTGCTGTGTTTTATAGATTTGGAGATGAAGTAGTCTCATTTTCTCATGCTTCCCAAATGGCATGTTATTTCTTTTCATTTCCTCACTGGCCCAACATAATACTTCTAGAAGTATGATTCTAAGTAGTCAGAATTTCTGGTTATCTATTTACTATTCATTTCAAGTATGATTGATTTATGACCAGAGTTTGTGAACTATAAAAAGCTGAAAATGCCATAAGTAAATTTAACATTTTATGGCCAAAGTCATGATTACTTTTTGTGAAATTTCCAGAAATGTATAGAAATTATTATTCTCTTCATAAGGAATATAAAGGCCTATTTATACCAATAAGATTAAATGTATCAATTGTATGATTCAATTTATCTATGCCTTTGCTATTTAATTCTGTCTACCAGAATTTTTAAATTCTGAGAGAAGTATACTAAAGTTGCACACATTCAAATGAATGAATTATAATCATTGTATTCGGGTACACACATGTGATCTAGTAAGTATTATTTGTAAAGCATTGAATACGATTGTATTCAATAGTGAGTATGAGAAAGCCCAATAAATGGACTAAATAGCAACTGATTTACGTAATGAAAGGCTGTAGGTAGGCAGGCAGATAGATCTACAGAGTGTATAAGAATTCAAGAATGCCATCAAGAAAGCAGGACTCTTGCTTTTCTGTTCTGTCATCCTTACTAAAGACTGATACAGTTCTGGAATGGCTTCTATGTTCTGGGCAGCAGAAAGGAGGAGCAGAAGTGGCAGCACTGACAGATATGATGGCTTATGTCTCATTGGCTAGAACTGAGTCCCAGAGCCATCTGTAGTGAAAAGGGAATCTAGAAAAAAAAAAAAAAAAAAAAACTTTTAGCTTTAACATTTCCAAAATGGAAGAAGGCAAGTGAAAAATAAAATGGAATGGGTGTTGTGGTAGTCAGCCAATGGTATCTGCCACACATAAGAACTGTTAAGACATATATTCAGGATTCAAAGTTTTAATAGTTGGGGCCTCTTGCTTTCCTCAGGGCTGCTCCAGCTTCCCTTTATCACCTCTCTTTTTAAAAAAGTTCTAAGAGTTAAAGACATTATACCTAACTTAGGTATTCTCTGGTAATGAGAAGAATTGGAAAGATGAGACCTCTACTGAGTTACACAAAGAATCCTTCTGGGAATTTGAAGTTACATTGAATTTATAAATTGGTGTAGGAAGAATTCAGGTGTTATGACATCTTCACATGATGAGCATGGGCTACTTCTCTATTTTTAAGATATTCTTCTAGAAATATTTATTCAAAAATGTTTTTATAGTTTTCTATATATAGGTTTTACACATTCATCATTAGGTTTATTCCTAAATACTGTACTCTATATTTTTATTATTATAAAGGATATCTTTCATAGTTGTTATTACTCTAATTGTTTCTGGTTTATAGAAGTAAAATCAAGTGTTTTTGTGTATTCATCTTATGTTTAGCTATTTTGCCTAACTCCCTTATTATCATTATCATTATTGTTATTATTAATATCACCTGGGGGATTTCAAGTAGACAATCATATCATCTGAAAAATGACTTTTTTTCTCTTTTCCTATCTTTATGACTTTTAATTAATTCCTTTTTCTATACAACTGGTTAGGGATACCTGGGTGACTCACTGGTTGAGCGTCTGCCTTTGGCTCAGGTGATGATCCCGGGGTCCTGGAATCGAGTTCCACATCAGGCTTCCTGCATGGAGCCTGCTTCTCCTTCTGCCTATGTCTCTGCCTCTCTCTGTGGGTCTCTCATTGTAAATAAAGAAAATCTTAAAAAAAAAAAAAAAGAACTGGCTAGAATCTCCCATACAATTGTTGAACAGAAGTAGTGATGAATTGTTTAAAAAAGTTTAAAATTTTAAGAGGAAAATATAGATGAATATCTTTCTGACTTTGCAAATGATTCCTTAAACTACCACAAAAATATTTACTAAGAAATAAGAATTAAAATTGTAATATTATTTATAAAAACTTTTATGTCAATAATAAAAATATAAAAAGAAATGAAAAATGGGCAAAAGACCTAAATAAGTATTTTACAGAAAAGAAAACATATATCACTAAAAAGCATATCAAGTTAGACTCAATCTAACTATTATTTGGGGAAATGTAAAAAAAAAAATAAGAGTGGGAAAGTTATCTTACATTCATTCAACGGGCAAAAACTAAAATGTTGACAGTACCAAGTATTGCAGAGATTGTAAATCAATGGGCTCTCACATATTGTTGATGGGATGTAACTTGGAATAATCGCTTTGGTAAACAATTTAGCATTATTTTCTATAGTTGAATATTTGCACACCAAATAAATTAGCAATTTCATATTAGGTATTTATGCAAGTGAATTTAATAAATATATACCACAAAACACCTAGCAGTAGCACTATTAATGATAGCACAAATGTGGAAACAATCCAGATGTCCATTGACAGGAGTTTGACTAAACTATAACATAATCAGATAATACTAAATACCAATGAAAATTAATGAACCAAACTACATTTAACACATGGATGAGTCCTATTGTAATAATGATGAGTGGAAGAAGGAAGTCCCAGAAGATACATACATTATGATACCCACTTTGTAAAATTCAAAAAGAAGCAAAACTAAATAAAATATTTTTAAAATATATGCATATATTAATGTTTCTTTAAGGCAGAGCAAGGATAAACAAAAAATTCAAAGTAATGGCTATTCCAGGGCAGACAGAAAAACCGAATTCGTAATAGCATATAGACGTATTTTAGATTACAGTTCTTAAATTGGGCAATGGATTCATATAATTTCATCATATTGTTAATGAATATATAAAATTAAATAAATAAAATAACTGAAGGCCATGAATAAGCAATGATGACAATACATCATAAACCAAGGATACTAATTAGTCCTATGTGGTGCCTTAAGGTAAAAAACAAATGATAATAGTTATAACAAAAACAACAAACACATAAATAAATAAAATGAATTCCACTTATAACTTCCATTCTGCTAAACTGATGGAAAATTTAACTTAAGTATCTGGAGGATACTTGCCCCACCCAATTCCCGTAAGGGCCTAGGGTTTTATCAGAATAAAGGCATTGGGAAGACCCTTCTTCCCAGCCACTATGATTATCACTGAGATTCCCATTGCCCAAACTAGCTCCATGTTGTTCTTTTATCTTTTTGTCATGCTTTGTAGTCTATAAGCAATTTTTCCTTCCATCCTGTGACACAGTCCTTCCTAGAGGCAAAGGAACACAATGTCTTTGATATCTTCTAGGAACTGAGCAAAAAAAAAAAAAAAAAAAAAAAAAAGGGAAACACACACACACACAAAGGAAAGGTAACAAATTAATATCTAAAAAAATATTCTAAAGAGAAAATGTAGTCTCTATTGTATTCATTCACCTGTGAGACATAGTTTAGTAAGGCTAAACTTCTTTCTCCAATTTCAGATTTTCTTGGTCAGATTTATTGCATTCTTCTGAATGAGTTAATATTCTTACTTGCTATATCACTAAAACATCTTTTTTTGCCTCTAAACCCAACTCTTTGGTGATTGAACTTGAGGAAAAATTTAATTACAATTTTACATGTAATTTTGTTTACTTCTAGAATCAGAAACTGTTGCAATAAATGAGAAAATGAGTAAAGGCATAGAAAACAAATTAAGAAAACTGTCGTATCAAGTGGGAAATGGGCCCTTTGGCAAATTGTTTTTATTGCTTTTTTCCCTATTTATCTGAACACAAAATTTATTAGTATTATATTGTCAAATGAAGCAGCTGAGTCTAGTTCAAGTTTATTACTAATATTATCATTCATTAATAATAAATTTATAAGTCAAATAAGTATTTTATAATATTTGCATGATTCAAATTGTGACCTACATTACAGCTATTTAATGAAGGATGATCTTGGGTCAACTTGCTAAAAATCAACAGCGCTTGCCCTTATAACATAACTTCATTCTCTCAGCCTGACATGTTTTTCTTACATCGATTAATGAGCTCTTCTATTTTTGTCTTTTCCATGTTTAACTTGCAAAGAGAAAAAAAAACATCTAAGTTGATACATCTGAGTGTCAGGTAGAGAGTAGCTGTGGAGCAGAGAGAATTTTGAGCAGAGAATTAAATTTACAGGGCAGCTGTAGAAAGATAATGGTCTAAGCTATAAGAATAGAAGAACTCTCCTATTAAAGGAGGAAGCAGGAAGAAGAAAACAGGGAGGTAAGTGCTTTCCAGGATCTGATCATATACAAAAACTCACTTTCATTTACCAAGTGTAGGATACATCAATTTCCAGCCCAGAACAGAACATTAATAATAAATACAGATTTTCTTCTGTCTTCAACATAAATATTTTCCCCTTTTATTTTTGTATCTCTCAAGCTGACAGAGGAAAACTCCAGAGTAAATGTGGATCAAAATGCTGTTTCTTGGATTAAAGTTACTCTTCAACATTTGAAGAAACAGATTCTAAAATTTTAAATAAACATAAGCACATAGAATATGCTTTTAAAAATCTTTATGGTATGAAAAATTATACTGCAAACAATAGGCTTGGCTCTTGTGTGAAGACATAATGTAATCTAGTGATATATATGCTATGTTAACTATATATGTGAATATGTTTACATATATAATAATATAAATATCATGTTAACTGTCAGTCTTCCTTTTTATAACATTAGTGCCCTGACCTTTTATGCCATTTTCCATGGTGTTTAATTAATTAATTGGGATAATTAAAAAAGAAGACAAACACACCCTAAAAATTGGTCAATAGTGTGTCTCAAATTTAAGTCCATGCATTCCCAAGCCTCTCCTTCTTTCAAAAGTAACAGACCACTTTTAAATCCATCAATACAAAATTACAATTGTATTTCATTTTTATAACTACCAACAAGTGCACCAGGTCCATGAGATTTTGCCTCATTTATCAAGCATCTCGTTAATAAGGGCTCCAAGTGTTCCCGGTCAAACTGTGCCTCTCCCAACTTTAACACTACCTGTCTCTCTAGCACAAATGGCACAAAACACAAATCTTGAGAAGGAAGCTATGATCAGAACTGACCACTCCCTTGCCCTTGAGAATAATGGAAGGAAACTCATTATTCCCCTCAGACACTGCCAGAAGTCCAAAATTCTCAGACTGTCCTCATAGCCACACAACACTTGATACAGCTCTGTCCATTCTCTAATACAAAATCTTTGACCTTCCAAACTCTTGCACTACATTCTCTGAAACTTACTCTTCCAACTCTCCTCTAGAGCTTCTAACTCTTTTCTAGATTTTAATTCCAACTTTTTCATCTAACAAAAATTTAGCTACTCCCTCTATATGCTGTCTCCTCACAGCCCTTAATGGAGGCTTTTTTCTCTCACATCCCATGTGACACCACAGGCCTAGATAGCAAATTAGAGTCTCTGATCCTCATTGCTGTTTATAGAAAATGTCTTTTCTTCCCACCTTCCATAAAAACCCGAATCTTTGAAGCATAGTCCATTAAACTGTACTCTAGGATACCATTCTATAGTGGTATAGATGGTGACGCTATGGGCACCATCAACCTTTGGATCCCTCTCTCTTCAGTTGTTGTCCACTCCATTACTCTCCACCATTACCTCTGTCAGCATTCTTAGTGACCTCTGTATGTATGTTGATATTTATTTTACACCTAGGCCTCTCATTCATTGACTTCCTTATCTTCGACATTATTTTTTTGTCCTTTTCACTTAAGCTATCCACTCTCAAGGTTATGTTTTGGAAATTTTCATTAGCAATTACTCACTACATTACTTCCCAAATCTTTAGTCAAAAGTTTACTAATTTCTGTCTTTCCAGATCATGTACGGGCATATCTTTGAGATACTGTGAGTTTGGTTCTAGATTACCACAATAAAGTGAAAGTCATAATAAACAAAATAAAGTTAATTTTTTGGTTTCCTAATGCATATAAAAATTATGTTTATACTATATATTGGCAATTAAGTGTGCAATAGCATTATATCTAAAAAAAGTACATACTTTAATTTAAAAATATTTTATTGCTAAAAAAAGAATGCTAGCTGTCATTTGAGCTTTTAGCAAGTCATAATTTTTTTGTTGGTGGAGGGTCTTGCCTCAGTGTTGATGGTTGCTGACTGATCAGGGTGGTAGTTGCTAAAGGTGAAGGTAACTATGGAGATTTCTTAGAACAATTCAACAACGAAGTTTTCTCCATCAACTGACTCTTCCTGTCATGAATGACTCTTCCTTTCTCTGTAGCTGAGATGCTGTTTGATAGCATTTTACCTACTGTAGAATTCTTTCCAAATTAAAGTCAATTTTCTCAAACCCTGCCATTGCTTTATCAACTAACTTTATGTAATATTCTAAATCCTTTGTTGTCATTTGAACAGACTTCATAGCATCTTCACCAGGAGTAGTTTCCATCTCAAGACACTCTCTTTGTTCGTCCATGGGAAGCAGCTCCTCATCCCTTCAAGTTTGATCATAAGATGGCAGCAATTCATTCACATCTTCAGGCTCCACTTCTAATTCTAGTTCTCTTTCTGTTTTCCACCACATCTCCAGTTACTTCCCCCACTAAGGTCTTATACCCTTCAAAGTCATCCATGAGGGTTAGAATCAACTTTTCCCAAACTTTTGTTAATGTTGATATTTGACTTCTTCCCATGAATCATGAATGTTCTCTATGGCATCTAGAATGATAAATCCTTTCCAGGTTTTCAATATACTTTGCCTAGATCCATCAGAGGAATCACTATCTATGGTAGCTATAGCCTTAAAAAATGTATTTCTTAAATAGTAAGTAAGACTTAAAAGTCAAAATAACTCCTTGATTCATGGATTTCAGAATGGATGTTGTGTTAGCAGGTATGAAAACAACATTAATCTCGTACATCTCCATCAGAGCTCTTGGGTAATCAGGTGCATTGTCAGTGAAAAATAACCTTTTTTTTTTTTTAAATTTATGATAGTCACAGAGAGAGAGAGAGAGAGAGAGAGAGAGAGAGAGAGAGAGAGGCAGAGACACAGGCAGAGGGAGAAGCAGGCTCCATGCACCGGGGGCCCGACATGGGATTAGATCCCGGGTCTCCAGGATCGCGCCCTGGGCCAAAGGCAGGCGCTAAACCGCTGCGCCACCCAGGGATCCTGAAAAATAACCTTTTGAAATTAACTTTTTTTCTGAGTAGTAGTTCTCAACAGTGGGCTTAAAATATTCAATAAACCATGTTGTTAACAGATTGTAGTCATTCAGGCTTCATTGTTCGCTATCTAGAGCACAGGCAGGGTACATTTATCATCACTCATTAAAGTCCTAGAGTTTTTGGAATGGTACATGATCTACTGGCTACAACTCAAAGTCACCAGCTGCATTAGCTACTGACAAGAGAGTAAGCTATCTTTAAAAGCTTTAAAGCCATGCATTGACTTACATTGACTTGCAACAGGCATCAACTTCTTTTTTGCTATGAAAGTCCTATATGGCATCTTCTATGACTTCTTTTTTGCTATGAAAGTCCTATATGGCATCTTCTATAAATATAAAGCTATTTCGTCTACATTAAAAATCTGTTGTTTAGTTTGTTAAGTGTCTTAACTAGATTTTCTGGGTAACTTGCTGTAGCACTAGCACTTGCTTCACCTTGCATTTTTATGTTATGGAGAAAGCTTTTTTCCTTAAACTTCATGAACCAAGCTCTGTTACCTTCAAACTTTTCTGTAGCTTCCTCACCTCTTAGCCTTCATAGAACTGAAGAAAGTTAGGCTTTGCTCTGGATTAGGCTTTAGCTTAGTGAAATGTAAAGGCTGGTTTGATTTTCTAACCAGACCACTAAAACCTTCTCCATATCATCAATAGAGCTGTTGCACTTTCTCACCTTTCATGTCTTCACTAGAGTAACACTTTTACTTTCCTTCCTGTACATTCACAATTTGAATAACTGGCACAAGTCTAGCTTTTGGACTGTCTCAGCTTTTGACATGTCCTTTCACTAAGCTTAATCATCTGTAACTTTTTATTTAAAGTGGGAGACATGTGACTCTTCCTTTCACTTACACGTCAATAACCTTATAATGACGGTTATTGATTAGCCAAGTTTCAATACCATTGTGTTTCAGAAAATGAGGAGGCCCACAAAGATAGAAAGATGAGGGAATGGCTGCTTGGTGAAACAGTCAGAACATAACATTTATCAATTAACTTTGCTATCTTATATGGGCATGGCTCATGGTACCCCAAAACAATTACAAGAGTAACATCCAAAATCACTGATCACAGATTAAAACACATTTAATAATAATGAAAAAGCTTGAAATATTGTCGGAATTACCAAAATGTGACACCCAGACACAAAGTGAGCAATAGCTATAGGAAAAATAGTACCAATAGACTTGCTCACTGCAGGGTTGCCATAAATCTTCAATTTGTAAAATAAATAAATAAATAATTAATTAATTAATTAATTAATATCAGTATCTGTGAAGTACCATGAAGTGAAATGCTATAAAGCCAGGAATGCATGTATTTTAATATCCGAACTCCAAAGATGTTTGAATCTCAAGTCTATTGGCACATTTTTAAATTCTCTTTATATTTTCACTTCTCTCATCTTGGATTCCACAAAACATCACTGTAATCACTTCATTGCATGTATTGTCCACTCTCTTCCCTTTGTCTCCTTCTCTGGCATTCTTGCCAGCAAAACGAAAAAAATTCAGTGCTAGTGAAACATAACTCCATGCCACCTCTACATTTACTCTCTAACAGATGAATTTGGCTGCAGTAAAATTCACAATCATTACTTACCAGTTCATAATCCACATTTCGAAGTGCCCAAGCAATACTGCTACATTTCTCTTGTACAATTGCTTTCTCACTTCTCACAAGAACTATTTTATAACTTCTCCTTTCTTCAACATTTATTCCATGCTTTCTCAAATAATTATTTCAAGTCTTGTTCCTTGAGAAAATAGAAGCAATCAAGTGAGAATATCTCAAAATCATATTGCAAAATTACCAACAAACTTCTTGCTATATTTGAAATACACCAGGTGTATTTCTGCCTGTGGACTTTTTGCCTATAAGGCTCTTTTTTAAAGTTTTTGCTAGGACTTGTTCCTTAACATTATTTAAGCCTCTGATAAATTGTTACTTTCTCAGAGAGATGCTTCCTGACTACTCCAACAAAGATGCGCCTTCAGGGATGCCTGGGTGGCTCAGTTGATTAAGCGTCCAACTCTCGATTTCAGCTCAGGTCATGATCTCAGGACTGTGAAATGGAGTCCCATATCAGGTTCCACATTGGGCATGGAGCCTGCTTAACATTCTCACTCTCCCTTTAGCCCACTCCATCACTCTCTCTCTCTCAAAAAAAAAAAAAAAAAAAAAAAAAGCACCCATTCATTACTCTCTATTATTCAGAGGATTAGTTCTGTTATAATATTTATTAAGATGTGAAACTATATTATTTTGTTTTATGTCTTGACTTCTAGAATGAAAGCAAGGGACTTGCTCATCCTGTGTCTGAAGCACCTAAAACAGTGCATGAAACATAGATGCTCAGATACCTTTGAATAATTAATTAAATTATTATAAATAATTAACTAAAATAACATAATTAGTAAGGTAGTGAAAGATTCTCAAAACCTCTGGACTGAAAACAATCTTAATGAGAGAAAATAAATATCCAAATAAATAGATAGATATACCATGTTCATGGATTAGACTATATTGTTAAGAGGTTGATCAATGGATTTAACACAAGCTCAATAAAAATATATGCAAGCTTTTTTTTAATCTAGATATTGACAAGTTGATTTTAAAACGTGCATGCAAATATATAATAGCAAAAACAATCTTGAAAAAAAGAATAAAGTTGGAAGAAGACTTATATTACTGATTTCAAGGCTTGCTATAAATCTACATTAAACAAGACAGTCTGGTATAGATATAGGGTGGGGAAAATAGAGCTACCTTGGGGATCCCTAGGTGGCTCAGCAATTTAGCGACTGCCTTCAGCCCAGGGCGTGATCTTGGAGACCGGGGATCCAGTCACATATCGGGTTCCCTGCATGGAGCCTGCTTCTCCCTCTGCCTGTGTCTCTGCCTCTCTCTCTCTCTCTCTCTCACTCTCTCGAATAAATAAATAAAATGTTTTTTTTTTAATAGAGCTACCTTATGATCCATCAATCACACTAGTCAGTATTTGCCCAAAGAATACAAAACACTAATTCAAAGGGATATATTCACCCCTGTGTTTATAGCAGCATTATTTATAATAACCAAGATATCAAAGTAACCCAAGTGTGAGATAGATATAGATACACACACACACACACACACAATGGAATATATTCAGCCATGAAAAAGAATGAAATCTTGCCATTTGCAATGACATGAATGGAGCTAAAGAGTATAATGCTAAGTGAAATAAATCAGTCAAAGAAAGACAAATACCATATGATTTCATTCCTACATGGAATTTAAGAAACAAAAGACTAAAGGGGAAAATAAAAGAGAGAGACAAACCAAAAAACAGACTCTTAATTCTTTATTATGGAGAACAATGGTTATCAGGGAGGAGGGGGTTGGGGGATGGGTAAATAGGTGAGGGAGATTCAGGAGTACACTTGTCATGGTGTATGGTGTTTCGTGTATTGTATATCTGAAACTAATGCAACACTTTATATTAACTAACAAATTTAAATACAAACTTAAAAAGCAAAAAAAGAGAAAGAAAATGGAGATTAAAATAAAAATAAGATATCACTACACACCCACTAGAATGGTTATAATTAAAAAGATTGACAATACTGAATGTAGCAAAGGATATAAAAAAAAACAAGAATTCTCACACATTGCTTGTAGAACAATAAAATTATGTAATGGTTTTGGAAAAAGATTTGGCAGTTTCTTATATAGTTAAGTATATACTTTCCATATGACCCTGTATTCCCACTCTCCGATATTTACCCAAGAGATATGAAAACATATGTCCACACACAGCTTGTACATGAGTGTTCACAGCAATATTATTCATAAGAGGTGAAAATTGGAAACAACTCAAGTATCCTTCAACATCAGAAAGAATAATTTATGGCATAGTCAGTTAATGGAGTACTACTCAGCAATAAGAAGGAATTAACTACTAATTCATAAGTTGATAGCCATAATGAAATTGATATATCTTTTTAAAAAGTATTTAAAGAAGTCAGATTTTTAAAAGTACATATGGTAGAATTCAATTTATACAAATTTTCTAGTTATCTATTACAGTCTATTTCAAAACTTCACAGTTTAAGAGAAATTAAAATTAAGTATTTTGATCTCAAATCTGCAACTTGGGCACTGCATAGCTCCACTGGGACGGTCAGACACACTTCCAAGGTAGCGCATTCACATGGCTGGCAAATTGGTTTTGTATATTGAAATTCAGCCAGGGCTGTTGGTTAAGGTTCTCAATTTCTTTCCATATGGATTTTTCCATGGGCTACTTGGACTTCTTCACAATACACTAGCTGGGTTCTTGGCGTGTCCCAAGATTCAGAAAGCAGAAGCTGCCCATCTCATAAAGCATGGTCTAAAAGTTGGCACAGCATGACTTCCATCATTTCTATCAGCTAAGTTTTTATAGAGTCCTCCTATATTCAAAATTAGGGGTACAGATTCCTGTCTTGATGGAAAGAGTGTCAAAGAATATGTGGTCATCTTTAATCTACCAGATATGCAGTACTAGAATACAGAAAGCTAACCTATGCTGATAAGAATAAGAATAGTATTTGCTGTGGGGTAGAGAAAGTAGCAGGCATTGACTGGCAAAGCACATAAAGGAAATTCCTCAAGTGGTAAAAATATTCTCTATCATGATTAAAGTAGTAGTTACAGAGGTGTATAAATATGTCAAAATTCATCAGACTGTAACACTAAAGATCTATGTATTTCACTGTATGCAAATTTACCTCCATTTAAAAAATAACTTCCTTATGTGGAAGCAGGTTTCTTCTAAGCAAACATAGTCACCCTAACAGAAAGTTTAGAAGTAAGTTTATTATATGCTCTGAGTTCCATTGAGAAACTCTTCTTTGCTGATTATTTTTAAATTGCTCTAGTAAAAGAAATCAGAAAAATCCTGTTTCTTAAGTCATTTCAAAGCCATTTTTAGGTCAAATAAGCTCAAAACTGAAAATTCTGGGGAAAAATACTTTTACTCAGCATATATGTTAAGGTGACATGTATGCATATGTATACATGTATTCACACATACATAATTTGATTTGGATTATTTTTATTCTGTTTTTGCATTTGAGGCTTGAGAAAATTGAAGAAAAAAAATCCTAGCAAAGCCATTTAAAAATCAATTCAATTTCTCAAGTATATTCTTATGGTGACATCAGATTAAGAACCATTTTTTACATCCTAAACTTGGTGCCCTTGATGAGCTTTAGGAAGGATGAGTTCTTCAAGAGTTTCTTAAATCACAAAGTAACTACTGGACTATTAAGTATATTTTATTATACTTAATTCTTAATAATCATTGATCTGTATATAGTGCTAAAGGCAATTCCTTTAAAAAATTCCATTAACCAGAATATTCTGTTTTTTAGGAATTCTGGATAAAGAAAGAAGATAGCATAATAGAACTTTAAAACTGTAACCAGTTTTCATGACAGTTTACTTCAGTTGCAAAACTAAATTGGTATATATGTTTACTGAGGTCTTTAGCTGGAACCTGTGTGCCTTGGGTTAAAATCCTAGCAAGTTCTCTTTTGCTGAGCAAGTTTTCTTCATGCGATCCTGCCCTCCCAGCTAGGCAACTCAGTGGTTCAGAAATCAGTGTTGATGAGTTAGCTATTCACTATCTTCCAAGAGATTCTCCATTGAAACTATGCTTAGAGCTCTCTGTGACTCCGTCTTCCTTCTTTCGTAGGATCCCTTCCATCAAGCGACCTTCCTCTGAATACAGGTTCCTGCTATTGAATGTCATAGGTGAGTCCATGCTTGTGTTTGCAATTAGAGAAAAATAACACTTTTAACTCCATTCCATCATCTGTATTTGCAGACAGTGCTGCCCAGCACAAGAACGGTCATGTGCATGTGACTGTCTCCCTCTAATGCTGGAGCCCACATTATCATCTGCTGCTATGAATGCCCAAAGCAGGGTATGTATACCAAGGGTAAGCCACCAGAGAGAAGGCCTCGATGCCTCCTACTTCTTGGGAATCCTTTTTCATAACTCCTAGGCAGCCAGTAACTTCAGGAGTGCTTCATGAATATGCCCTAATGTAGTGTGCTACCATGTCTGTCCACTTCTAAAGTAAACCATCCCTCAAAATAATCTCTTTTCTCTCTTCACATCCTAATTCCTAGGGGAGTCCCCTGGTCCTCAGCATAATAAACTAAATAAGTCCTTCTAAAATAGAATGATTGATAGGTTTAGACTTCACAGGACTGCTTATAGAAATTGATTCCTAATTAATGGAAGAGTATCAAAAGTGTCAAAAGAAGGGTATGTATATGCATATTTTTTATCACAAGCCATGTGTTCCACACATATCTGGGATCCCATCTAAAAAGATTTCCCCTGTTTTGCCCCCATTCTGTTGGTTTACCAAAAGAATATGTTTCAGTGACTTGAAAGCCCATTCTGAAATTTGCCAATCAATAAAATACTTGGTTGAGAGTTGGTGTTTGGAGGGAAAATGGGTGGTGTAAGGATATTTTTATTTGTTTATATGAGATGATTGTGAAGTTCTGAATGAGCAGGGGTACTCAGTATGTCTGCATGTGTTTAGCCCTCCACTTTTTAAAATATCAAAATACCTTCATACTAGTTAATAAAGATTCACTGTCCCAAATCCCTTCAAGGACTTCCTGTTTCCCCCAGCCTCTGTCCCAGATCCTTAAACTTCCCTATGATCCAACAATTCAAGGGTTAATGTCTGGCATGTCATAGTAGGGTGCCTCTGAGCCCCTACTTCAATCCATTCTAATTGGTCAGTGCCCCCATGGCACTGGTTGGTTTTGATGAAAGCTGATGAGATCATATGATTGTATACTTTTTCTGCTAATCATTTGTGCATATAGAGTCAACTCTGAATTAGCTATATCAATGATTGCTAATATAAAACACAGCAAATCCAATTAAATGCTCTTCCATTTTACTTTGGAATGCATTATGTGATTTTCAGCAAGTTCAAACCCTTAACTATGGTTTTAAGCTAGTATCTAAAGTCAGTAATAGAAACTAATTTATTATTGTGTCCCAAATATCCAAGATAGCCAACACCCAAGGGAAAGTAAGGGAACGGGAATGAACAAGTAAGTATTGAGCATTTTCCTATATCAGGCTCTGTTATCTCATTAAAGTCTCATAAAACCCTCTAAGTATCATTATTCCCATTTTACCTATGGCAATTGAATGCTCAAAGTTGTATTTAATATCACACAGCTCTCTAAGCACAAGCACAGAAATGATCTATTTTATGCCTTTCCAAAAAAAATGAGAAATATGACTATGCCAATTTCATTTGAGGAAACTCAGACTCAGAGAGGTTAACTAGCTTGCTGAGGGCTAAACACCAATACGGAACAGAACTTAGGTGAGAATTGAGATTTTTAGACCCTTACTCCAGACTCCCACTTCCTGGGGAAATGAACTTGACAGTATCAAAATGACACTATTTGAGAAACATATTCCATTCAGACTACCTCCCCTACTTCAAGATAATGTCTTGGCCATACCAGAGCTCCTGCGTGCTTCCTCCCACCTTCCATCACCTTGGCATCAGTCCTTAGCAGAGCCTTATTATTGTCTGGCTCCTCTGCAGAGATTGCCCATGACAGTCTCAGAACTGTGGGTCAGTACACACACACACACACACACACACGCACGCACACACGCACGCACGCACACACTCCCCTCTCCTCACTGCAACAGGATTTTTATTAGTTAGAATTTTAAAAGATCTTGGAAGCTTTCCCTTTTTTTTAAGATGGGATGTCATCTTTTGTTACGGACAGACTCCACCAGGCAGAAAGGAGAGTTCAATGTTCTCAGGCCGCTGTGCACTGGGAAAGGAAGCCTGTTCTTACCGGTATGCAAACTCTCATTCACCCCCTTCTCTGCGTAAACAAATTAATCTAATCATGAAAGGATGTGTTAAAAAGAAAGGAAGAGAGAGAGTGAAGGCGGGAGTAAAGAAAGACAAAATTGAGGAGGGGGAAGGTTAAGAATAAAGACTCCAAACAGAGATTGCCATGGAAGAAGAAAGAATGTTTCCCAGTGTAAAAGACTCTTCTTTCAGAAGAAAACTACTTCTGGCTGCAAAATAAGCCTCCTACTGTTAGACTATTTAACTCTATCCAGTCTCCAGGGGTCCCATCCAAATTAATTTCATTCCTTTGTCAGGATCCTCCCATCTTTAGTTACGGGTCTCCATCTGTCCCCTTTGAAAGACTGCTGGGCACTCAGCTTCAATATCCTTCTTCCCAGCTGCCTTGGACTTTAAGGACCAATCTCTCACACAGAAGCAGCTCATCCAGGGACTCCGGGAGTGAGAACTAATTGGCAAGGGCCATCCTCTATATTCCCAAGAAAACCCCAAACAAATGGAAAATACCAAGCCCGTTTTAAATAAAAAGCTATTCTTATAACTGTTAATTCCACAATTACCATGTTATGAGCACTGGCAATGAATCTGAATCTCTCCACTTATATTTTTCTCCAGCAAATCTGCCTTTAAGGAAGCAATCACATGTCAAATAATTCAATAAATCAAATTTGTATGAAATTATTATTTAGTTATTTAGCTAGCATCCCCAAAACAATAGAACCGTCTATAGTGTTTTAGTTTGAGGGCATAATTGAGATCATCTAGCCAGTCTCTTAATTTTGAGGTGAGAAAACCAAGGCATACAGACCCTGAAAGTTTTCCTGTTTCACTATCCAGTAAGTTAGTGGTGAAGCTAAGAATAGAAACCAGACCGGAGTTCTGGTCCAATGATCTGATCTCTTTGTTGTAAATCTGAAGATAGATAAAGCCAGAACAAGTTTACATTTCGAACAATGTGAAACACTTTTATATTTATAATAAGCCCACAAATATAAACACGCAACCACTTTTCAAACACCAGTTCTCTTTCTTTTTCACCACTCACATTTTGTGTTAAGAAATAAGAGCTATTCTTCATATAAATCTAGCAAACATTGAAAGGGAAATGTGCTGCCTCAGAAATCGTATACAATGGGCTTTATAGTCAATTCTACATGGAGTTTATCCACTCTTCTGTTTACCTTAACATTTTTCTTTTTTCCCTTACTATAGATAACTGTGTGTTGGCTAAATTAGAATAAAACAAAAAACTTCAACAACTTTGTAAAATGTTTTTTTACATGTATTATACATATAAATGTATTTTTCACAGTTTCCCCCAAATATCCACTGGTATTTAATAATGCCCCTATGCATACCCTCATTTAATTTTCTTCACCCACTTTTAAAAATCGGCTTGCTATCACTCTATATACTATCTTGTTTCTTCTACTCTATTTACATTTAACTCCCTTTCTCCTTTTCTGAATTATCTTCTGCCAAATACCCTCTAAATGTGATTCTTTCACCAAGTCTTTGCTCTGAACCCACTCTGGACAACAGTAATTTCATTTTCTTTCTTAGCTTTGCCCATTTGAAAATAAATTATCGCCTTTTTAAATTCTTCTTCCCAAAATTCTGTACTTAATAATTATCCATGATTACTTCTCCTTTGTCGACATACATAATTAATTACACAACCTGAACGCTCTGTCTTCCATTTAGTTTCAGGTTTAAGTTAATTTTGCAAACATTTACTGTCTCCTTATCTTATGCAAACCATTGTGCTAGGTTCTCTGTGGCATAAAAAAATAAGCAAATTGTATTCCTTCATCTCAAGGTAGTTATCTGTCAGTCTTCTCCAGGTAAAGCAGAGTTGATAAAGTGTCTACTTTATAGAGGTAGTTTGAGGAGTAAGCAAACTAATGTATGTAGTTCCCAGCATACAATAAGTTCTTAGTGTGTATTACTTGATACTATGTTACTTTTAGTGTTATTGACAAATCAGTTTTTGATCCTCCCAAGTCTGAAAACGCCAGGACAAAAATATATAGAATATAAGGCTAAATGTGTCAAGAGCAATAGGCAAGCTGGCAGACAGCATTCTAAACTAGTAATTAAACATCACCAGTAATGAGACATACTGATATCATTTACCTCTTGATAATGATGCGCTGAGAAGGGCACTTTACCTTTGTGATATTCTTGCTATATATAAATATATAGCCTGAATAAAATCATAAGCAAATATCAGATAAACCCAGAAAAAGAGGCATTCTACAAAATAACTGTTTAGACTCTTTCAAAAGTCTCGAGGTCATGAAAAACAGACTGGGGAACTGTCTCTGAAGAAAATTAAAGGAGCATGCCAGATGAAGGACCAGATAAAGGACATTACTAGGATAACTGCTGGAATCTCAAAAAAGGGTATGGATTAGTTAATGGTAGTATATCAATCCAATTTTCTGGCTCTGATCATTATGCTATAACTATTTAAGTCATTAAGATTTGGGGAAGCTAAATGAATGGTGTACAGAATTCTTTGCGCTATTTTTGCAAGGCTGAAATTATTTCAAAATAAAAGTTTTTCATTCAAAAAAAGAGCAAATAAAATACAAATGTAAGAAAAAGGAAAGTGAGAATTCTTCCTCAACACATGGATGAAAAGGAGAGAATGAAGTGGGTAGCAGAAGGATTCTGGAAGATAGAAGCATCTGAGCTAGGATTTGAGGCCACTGATATTGAGGAAAGGTATTCTATGCGAAGAAAAGAGCAGAATTACAAGCAGCTAACAAGCAGAAAGGAAGGTGTGTTTGGATAGAAGTAATCATATTCTTTTGGAATTCAATGTCTTTGAGGGGGAGTAGTCTGAGACAGGAGCCAGACTTGCATATTTTTCTATCTCTGTTGTAGGCTGTATAATGTGCCTCCCTGTCAAAATGTCCATATCTCAATCCTCAGAACCTGTGAATGTTACTTTGCATGTTATAAAATACTTTGTACATCTGATTAAATTAAGGATCCTAAGGGATTCCTGAGTGGCTCAGTGGCATGATCCCATGGTCCTGGGATCGAGTTCCGCATTGGGCTCCCCACGAGGAGCCTGCCTCTCCTTCCACCTGTCTCTGCCTCTCGCTGTGTGTCTCTCATGAATAAATACATAAAATATTTTTTTAAAAAGATGCCCTAAACATCTTTAAAAAAAAATTAAGAATCCTGAGAAGGGGAGAGGATCCCAGATTATACAGGTAGGCCCAACAGAATCACAAGGGTCCTCATGAGAAGGAAGAAAGATTCAGTGCAGGAGGATATGGAACAAAGTGAGCAGAGGTTGGAGCAACAGGCTTGGAAGATGGAAGAAGAGGCCATGAGCCCAGGAATCATATGGCCTCTTATAGCTGGAAAAGACAAGGAGGCAGGTTTCCCTTTGAAGTGTGCAGAAGAAATACTGTCTTGCAAGCACTTTTATTTTAGACTTCTGAACTCCAGTACTGTTAAGAGAATAAATTTGTGTTGGTTTAAGCCACTAAATTTGTGCTAATTTGTTACAGCAGCAAAAGGAAACTAATACAGTCTCTATTACCTTCCTTGGGGCCCATTTTGTTTTTATTTCCATTTGGACTACTATTTTAGCCTCCTATCTGTTCTCTCGGCTCTGTTTTCCATCTCTCCTTTCTATTAAATGAGGTTTAATTTATTTTTCTGTCAAGCCCTGGATTGATCATGTCATTCCTCTAAACCAAAGCTCTCAAGGGTGCCTAGTACTTGCTAAAAAACATTCATGCTTACTATCCTGGCATTTAAGAATCTGGCCCCAACACATACTTTTAACTTCATCTGGGTATCTCTGCAGCATTAACTTTTCACCCAGGCAAATAAATTTTGTCATGGTCTCTGGGGCTCTCTTCCTGCATTTCAGAATGCCAGTTTTAAAGGTCCAGATCATGTTCCCACTCATTCATATTCTAGCCCATAGTGATGTCTGTCTCCACCAAGTGACTACAGTCTTTACTGATTGTTTTCCAAAACCCTCATATTGGAGGGCCCAAAGTAAAGAGCCTTCAAAATTTATGAGCAGCTTAATATCTGAGAATTGAAACATGGAAAAAATCCAAGTAAATTGCCATTTGAAGACATGATTCAGGATTTTGTAAATATGTATAAATCTGGGATGCAGATTTAGAAAACACTCAAGGCAATAGAAGTCTGTAAAATATGGTGGGGAGAAGGGCTTGGGGCTAGGGTAACTGAGTAATGGGCATTAAGGAGGGCATATGATAAAATGGGCACGAGGCATTATATACAACTGATGAATCACTGAACTCTACCTCTGAAACTAATAATACACTATATGTTAATTAATTCAATTTAAATTAAAAAAATAAGTGCATAAAATAGAATTCGGGAAGACTAAAACTAATAAAGAAAAATGTTCCAGACAACATGCTATAATGCTTAAGTGGCTCCGTGCTCATGTTTTCTGGATTCAAAACCTGGATCTATCACTGGGCAGTTTTACTTCCATAACTGGGATCACTGTCCATTATAATAACTGATTGTCATTGTCAATAATATAATTATAAGCAAATTTTCTGATTATAGTACATAGTTTCACACATAGATCTTCCTACCAAGAGAGAATCTACCAGCAAGAAACGTGGTTCCTGGGATCCCTGGGTGGCACAGCGGTTTGGCACCTGCCTTTGGCCCAGGGCGCGATCCTGGAGACCCAGGATCGAATCCCACATCGGGCTCCCAGTGCATGGAGCCTGCTTCTCCCTCTGCCTGTGTCTCTGCCTCTCTCTCTCTCTCTCTGTGTGACTATCATAAATAAATAAAAAAATTAAAAAAAAAAAGAAATGTGGTTCCCATTATAAATTTCTAAACTGGCATTTGGGTTCATACATTACCCTTTTGAGAATTTAGTTAGGTAGATCACTTAGGCTAAGTTCGAAATCACATAAACCAGCTAGAAAAAAATCAGTTGGAGAAAATTCAAAAAGAGAAAGCCCTTCTCCAGGAGCTGGAAGATTTGGAATTGGGTATTTAAAGATTCACAGAAACCAAGATGTTTCCAGAAACCAGTGCAGACACATTTTCTGTTAAACACATTGGTGTACATGAAATATCCATGTGCCCACATTGAATGCTCACCTGTAATTTTAACCATTTAGCCAAGATTGTGCATATATGCAAAATTATTTAATAATGTCTATTAAATTGATGTTTACATCCTGCATCCTGTACCATGTCCACACATGATATAGAAAAGAAATACATTAATTTTTTAAATAAGTTTGACCGATTGAAAGGCAATGTCATTGTTTTTTAGTAGGGGACAGTATTTACCACATATGTAAATAAAAGCATTTAAATCTTAAAAAAAAAAAAAAAAAAGCATCAATTTACTGCATCACTCTGGCCAGTGACAATAACTTTGCATTATTTGCATCTGAATTATTTATACTGGTTGTCTATAATGATCAAATCCACCAGATTATCACTCAATTTCTCACTGTAATTTGCATAGATAGCCTCTTTGTGCACCTGGCATTGTGCCTGAAAGTGTGGGGCAGCTGCTCCATTGAAAACAATAACAGCTGTGAAGCTTAAATCATTTCATGTTTTAGTAAGATGACAACAACATGATATGCAAGCAGCAGACGGGAAATTCCTTTTGGACATTGCTTGTTGAAAATGCAGAACAGCAAAGAGCCATGCAATACAGTGATGTACCTTAAACTCTGCAGATGGAAGCCAGTGATACTCTCAGAAAAACCTGGTGATTCACAGATTCATAGAGTTGTCAAAAGCATGTTATCTTAGCACATACCTTAAATCCCTGAAATCTCATGCCTAAATGATACCAGAGAGAACTAAGTAGCACTTCTTAGCCTGATTCATAATACGCTCATATTATGGTATTGAGTCACATTAATTAATGTAGCAATGAACACTTTTGAAAAGATTTTATTTATTTATTCAACAGAGAGACAGAGATACTGACAGAGAGCAGTATCAGGGAGAAACAGGCTCTCTGCTCAGCAGAAAGCCTGACTTTGGGCTCAACCCCAGGACCCTGAGATCAAAAGCCAAGATACCTAACTGACTGAGCAAGACCTGAGCCAAAAGCAGATACCTAACTGACTGAGTCACCCAGGTGCCCCTATGAACACTTTTTGATGAAGTCCTTTTATATTTTTTTTACTCAAATTCTCTTTTTGGTACATAATATCCCAAACTCCAAGATATGTACATAATGAAAGAAAGAAAGACAAAGAAAAAAAATATCCCATGCTTATTTGCATAATTTCTCATTGCATTATAGTAGCATATCACTGCAAATGAGTACAACTAATTACATGAAATCAAAGTCATAAAATTCTGTCTTTAGAAAGAAGGTCACTCAACACAGAAACCTACAGATTACCAGGAATTCAGAGGCAGTGGAGATTGACAAATTCAACAAGTGCTCTAGCTGACCTTTAAATGATTTTGATGAAGAAAAGGGCAGCTCCCTTAAGTAGGAGAAAGAAGTGCTCACCTAACTGAAATTATTTGGCAGGCACTGAGCTGGGTCTTCTGCCTCAAGTGAATCTCAAGTAACCTGTCTGAAGGCCTGTCCTTCTATTTTTGATTTTGAAAGCAAAAGACCACTGTTTCTATCCAAATATCTCAGTCAGGACACTACCTCCCTAGGTATCACCAGGATCCTTTGAAAATCTAATCTTGAATTCTCTCTAATCCAGTATAAGTTATTTTTTTGTTTAAAAATCACCAATGGATTCCCATTGTCTCTAGCATGGAATCCTAACCCTTCATGACATAGTCTTCGACACTCTGGCCTTGACATATCTTTTCTTCTTTCTCATTTTTTAAACTTTGTTTAATGAAGATTTTCCAATTATAAAAGTAACATTTATGTATAATAAATTAGAAACACAAAGAAGTATATATATTAAAAAATTAAAACCCAGAATTAACCACTATTATTCATATTTAATTTTATTTCCTAACAGTTGCTTTTTACAATGTATATATACATTCTTTCTCTTACTGTCTTTATTCTTTTCTATATCAGGTTTTACTCTAAGCACTTTCATGAATATTTTCAGCCCAACTACCTGGGAATTCATTACAAAAAATCATAATAAAACCACTTTAGTCTATAAATTATTAAAGAGAATAATACTTTTTATGTTAGCCAACATTCCCCACTATTTTCTTTTCTTCCTTGGGATATGAATGTTAGAGAAAAATCCAGGGAAAAAGTCCAAATCTTGACTTTTGAGCTTAAAAACCCCAGTTTTTTGAGGATCTTATGATATAAACTTATACCATAAAGTTCTAGAGGTTTATTAGGGCAACCAACTTGCCTGGTTTGCCCAGGACTATCCTGGTTTAAAAAATGAAAATCTCATCTTCTAAGAACACCCTCAGTCACAGGAAAATCAATACAGTTGATCATCCCAGCAAGAGCCAGCTTTTCTGTTTAAGTGAAATATCCCATGGTCTTGGAAAGCAAGAGTCCCTGAGACAGGGCCATGTGCCTTGCCAGCAGTCAAACCCTAGAAAGACTGATTCAATTGCAGGTAGGTGAAGGAATTTGAGAGCGGAGAACCTACTCTTCTCTTCTTTCCTTAGTAGTACCCAGAAAACAGTTAGTGGTCAAGAGATCAAGAGGGAAAATTCTGATTGTCTGCATTTTTCTGCTTGAGAAACAGGAAATGGGAAAGTTTAGAAGTATGGGGAGAACAACAAAGGAAATGGTGGCTCAGGGAAATGTGAAAGGCACTGACAATGGACAGCAAGTACAGCATAGCAGTGGCCCTATTGAAGGTAGAAGCCAAGGCCAGTCAACACAACCATATCCCTGCCTCTGACTATCCAACAGCCTCACTAAGGGGCACATGACAGGGTCCTCAAAATGATTGGCCATGGATTCTCTAGAGGATATTTGAAAAATACTGATCTAGTTGAACCTTCTAATTTTATAGATGAAGAAAGAGTCCCAGAGGAATAAAAAGTTACTCAAGATTATTCACTTATTAGAGGACACAGAACAAAACCCAAGATTCTATACTGATAATGGTCACAAATTGCTTGAAATGATATACCTTATAGGACCTGTTTCATGGGTAGAAATAGAAATATATCCAGGGTACTAGGAACAGTGTGGGATCTTAAAATTTTACCCTACTTACTAACAAATGAGCATGTTACTATTTCTTGGATGCATGAGGTCCCTGAGTTGGAAGCAAAGAACTCTGTTACTCACAGTAAAAGTAGTGGCAAGCTTCATGGCTACTTGCTTCAGGTCCTCATGCTCCCAAGTTTCATGAGGGCAACTCAAAGGGCTCATGATGGATGCCTGCAAACAAAATGGCTTGCATTTAGAAGACAGAAATGCTAAGCTTGGGGATTCACCACTTTTGTAGTAAACAGCAGTAAGCCAGCCTTGACTTTGGGGAATATGGTACCTCATCTCTCAAGATTCCTTGCTGCAAACACAACTCTGATAAATGGTCTGTTAAAGAGTGGGAAAAGCCTTGCCTTCTTGGTATACCCAGCAAGAATGTAAAAGGAAGCTCAAGGCCCATGCCAGATTTTCTCTCCCAATAACTATCATCTAAACTAAATGGAGGAACAAACATGCATGATTATACGGCATAATACTGCCCACTAGTTTTCCCATTCTTCCAAAGACTGAGATTTGATTCACCACATTATAGGAAATAAATGTTTCCCAAACATTGTGGTACTTTCTAAATACTTTATGTATTTTATAAGCACTTATTCCACATATCAGTCTTAAATGATGGCTGTTTAACAAGGGTGATATTCCAAATATCTAAAATGGGCACCAGTCAATCAGAACAGACACTTGCTATAAATAACAAGTATACATCATGATTATAGTAGCTACTAAGTTCTACTAAGACTGAGCTTATGCTTAACTTAGAATACAGAAAATTGAACACCAAAAATTTGTTAGAGTACATAAAAAATGTATAGCATTTGCCTAGGGATAAAGCAGATATGTGAATGCCTGTTAGTGATCACAGTCCCAGTCTGTTTGATCTAATTCAATTGGAAGTCAATCCAGAAAATAACTTTGTGGCTCAAAAAAACCCTGTTATTTTCCCAACTTTCAAATGAGTATGAGGAAACCTGTTTGCATAGAAATTAGGTTGTTTGGAAGGCCAGAGTAAAGTATGACTTCAGCTAAAAGGAATATTCTAGGGAGCAGCTCTTTGAAAAAGGTCAAAACATTCTTTTAATTAACAAAAAGGTAAAATAATTTTTGAAGATGTTTTTATAGTCTTGAGGAAGTATTATGAGGGACTAAAGCTCTAGGGACAACACAATGGCACTTAAATGCTTCTTTTACATATTGTCAATGGAGTCTATCTGGTTATTCTCTCCAGGAGGTAAGATATAATTGACAGTGTGAAAAATTTCCTCCCAAAATTCTGTTATTTTCACTCTCATTTGGAAGAAATGCTAAGGCCCACACATGGCTCACAGCCACTCAATCAGCCACTTACAATCCTGGAAACATCTCAAGGAGAAAGTTCTTGCTTACTTTCCTCTAATCCTCTCAAGGAAAATTATTTTACCATTTGTTTCTTTTTTTAAAGTTTTTATTTTAATTCCAGTTAATTAACATATTACCATCTGTTTCTTGGGAGTAACAGCAACTACATCTTGCCTCATGGCCCTACGATCCCAATGACAAAGTCACAAATGACCTAATTTGGTGAGTGGAAAAACCACGGTACAAAAATGAAGAGCTTTCAGATGCATTAAGTGCCAGCTAGATGGTAGAATGATTTCTGAACAATGATCTGGAGGGCTATGTGAATTCAAATTATCTGGACAATTATCTCACGTTTCTAATGCACAGATCTAGAACCTCTGAGTCAGCAGAGAGAGCCAAGAAACAAATCAAAGTATGTCTCAAGTCTTCATTATACCCTTGCCACTACTTTATTACCAGTCCTAAAATATACAGAAGCACATTTACTAAGTAATGGGCATGATGTAAGGCATTTTCACATGTTGTATCATTTTATCCCCACAATAACCCTATAGGGTGGCTTATTATTTCTCTTATGCTGATAACAAAAACAAAAGAACAAATCATACCTTATGAACTCTACAGAATTTTATAATTGTAAAAGCTGAAAGGGAACTATTTTAATTTCAGCATGCATATTTGGGTTTTACTATTTTTAATTTATTTTATTTTAAATTGTGTGTTGCAACCTAGGGATGGAAGAAAGGAGACTATAATCTTTTTAGTATTTATGAATTCTAAGGATCTTAACTAGCCCTGGTCAACTGCAAAGTTTGCTGATATATTGGTTTCCTGTGGCTTTTGTAACTATTATCACAAATGGGGGCCTAGGACAGTAGAATTTTTATTCTATCACAGTTCAGAAGGCCAGAAATATGAAATCAAGGTGTCAGCAGGGCTGCACTCCTTCCAAAGGCTCTAAGAAAGAATCTTTCCTTGCCTCTCCCAGGAAGATCTGGTGGCTCCAGGTATTCCTTGCCTTGTGGCTACCTTATTCCCATCTTTGCTTCCATCTTCACAAGATCCCCTTCTCTGTGTCTGTGTCTTCTCTTCTGTCTCTTATAAAGATACTTTTCATTGGCTCTAGGGACCATCCAGATAATCCAGGATGATTTTAACTCCAGATCTTTAACTTAATTACATCTGCAAAGACCCTTCCCAATAGGGTCGCATTCATAGGTTCTGGGGGTTAAGACCATGGACATACATTCGGAGGTCTACCAATCAACCCACTACAGGTGGGGTTAGACAAAATAATTTGGCTTCTGCTCTTCTATTATAATATTTACAAATAACTAATAAAAAGGCAATCTGAAAATCAACAAGTCATGTAAACAAAACTCAATGAAGACAGAGGTACTGTGCTTTCTTTTTTTTTTTTTCTCTGCTGAATCCTAAGTGTCTGGCACATACTAGATGCTCAATAAATATTTGTTGAATGAAGGAGCTTAGGGCTCATATATGAATATCAGGGTGGAAGGAGAGTTCTAGAAGCATTTGAGCTAGCTTTCATTGATGAGTTGTTTCTGACTATAGCTATGAAGCAAACTAGGATCTCAATTCTCAGTGACAAGACAGAGAATAATTAGGAATACCTGGAAAGGCAAAAAAAAAAAAAAAAATAGGTTGGCTGTAAAGTTTGTTTCTGTGAAGCCAGAAGTCAAAATTGTAATGTCCAAAGAGGCATGGTAGATACCAGAATTGTGATCCACTCCTGAATGTAGTTTGTAGAATGAGTTTCTCAAGTGAGGATACCTAGATAAGTTAGGTGTGATATCATGTGTGGGTTGATTTTTGCAGATGAAGATGCCAACGAGAGATAGTGACATTCCTCCAGAGCTATCAAGAATTAAGAAGCATCAGGATCCCAGTCAAGAGTACTGGAGCCCAGGGCTAAGATGGCATTCCCAACATTTAGGAACAATTACAGTGCTGTTAAAAAACCAATACAGAATCCCAATTTTGCATACTGGAGAAATTTGGTGGGTGTTCAGATAAGTCTATGGCTTAATAGGCTGAATACCTGTAAGTTACCACACATATATCACTAGGATGAGGAGTGTATTCTTTTATGGCCTGCTCTGTCCAGGATCTTAGCTTTTTTTTTTTTTTAAATTAGTTTCATCAAGCTTAGGAAATGATGGTGCTAAGCCACCAGAAGAAGATCCTCCATGTTAGCAGCTAGACTGGACAAGGAAAGAACAGATACCTTCAGCAGACGAAACTATAGAGTCAAGTGTATTCCAGTCTGAGAAAACACATGATAGAATAAGAACCAGGAAGAGACAAAACTTGTTTGAAAAATGGTAGCTAATGCAGCTAGTAGTTTGGGAAACAAAGCTGTAATGTTCTGTAGAAGCCAGTTGTGGATAAGGAAATTAAACTAATTTAAAAAAA
The DNA here is from genome assembly GCF_003254725.2 of Canis lupus dingo. Classification (NCBI taxonomy): domain Eukaryota; kingdom Metazoa; phylum Chordata; class Mammalia; order Carnivora; family Canidae; genus Canis; species Canis lupus. The sequence continues at coordinate 43,270,529 of NC_064254.1, forward strand.
AAAATCTCATTGAATTTTTCAGCAACCTTTCAAGGTTTCCTCAAAGAATAAGAAATTAAAGCTTAGCTGGGTTAAATTACCTTGCTTAGGTTTAATTCAGTGAAGCAGACAGAATTCTAATCCAGGGCTGTCTTGACTTCAAATGATAGGCAGTCTCCATGGGATGTGAGATTAGATCTGTGTTTCCCCTTCAGAATGTGAAAGAGACCCCCCCCCCCCCCCCCCCCCCCCGCCAGCTGTGATTAGTGAAATTAACAACACAACAATGCACATATGAAAAGACAGCATAGATAGGTAGACCCATTAGAAGATTATTGCAATGATCTAGGTATAAGAAGAGAAGTCCTATACTAAAATAACAATAGGAATAACATAATATGCTATGTTGGCCAAAGTCAACACTCTATCCCAGAAATCCAAGTGATATATTTATTTTAACTTTTCTTTTTTTTTTTTTTTAGATTTTATTTATTTATTCATGAAAGACACACAGAGAGAGGCAGAGACACAGGCAGAGGGAGAAGCAAGCTCCATGCAGGGAGCCCGATGTGGGACTCGATCCCAGGTCTCCAGGATCACACCCTGGGCCGAAGGTGGGGCTAAACTGCTGAGCCACCCCAGCTGCCCTATTTTAACTTTTCAAAAAACGTTTATTTAATGTTTTTGGGAGATAAGATAGAAGAAAAGAGGAGCCACTTAAAAGGATTCAGACATTTAAGCCTCATTCCTGTTTTGGAAAATCACTGCTTTGTTTTGTTTTGTTTTGTTCTCTATTAATGAATATGGAAAGATTTTAAAATATCAGAGAATTCAACATTCAACTTCAAATTAATGAGGGTCATGTATTAAGTAATTCTCCTGCTTCCCAAAATGGCTTGATGATTTATGAATGACATAGAGACAGTAAAGTTTTCAAATGAAAGGTGCTATATCAATTGAAAATATTTACAGTATCTTTATTGAAATAAAGCACAGCAGTGAGGTGCTCTGTAGTTCATAAATGTGGACTGTAATTTAGGAATTGAAATCTGTTTTTATAATTGATTTTTTCTAATGTCAATTGTACAGACGGATAAAAATGGCAATTCATGAGCAACTCATAGTTCATTCAAATTTCTTAATCATTAAAATATAAAATTATTACAGAATCAGAAATATGAATATTAACCACTATTTCCAGACTCTAAAGAGAAATCTCACTGAGTGAATGAAGCATTACTGTGGACCTGACCCAGAAGAGCAAGGCTCAATAAGAAGGAAGAAAACATCAGTTGGGAACATGGGTTTTGGGGTCAGAATGTCCTCAGTTTTAATCCCAGCTCTGATACTTACTAGCATTGTGTCCTTAGCTATTTCCCTAAGTTTTATATCCCCTTATCTGTTATTCCTATCTTAGAGGGTTGCATTAAGAATTAAATGTAGTAATACATTTACAATATTTTTTTCTTTTTTTTTTTAAGATTTTATTTATTCATGAGAGACACAGAGGGAGAGAGGCAGAGACCAGGCAGAGGGAAAAGCAGGCTCCATGCAGGGAGCCCGATGTGGGATTCAATCCTGGGACTCCAGGATCACGCCCTGGGCCAAAGGCAGGCACTAAGCTGCTGAGCCACCCAGGGATCCCTACATTTACAATATTGTTCAGCAAAGTGCCAGGCACATTTTAAGAGATTAATAATGGGAGTTGTCATGCTTAGTGAGATTTTTCTTTCTTCCACTGCATCACTGTCCTTGGAGATGCAGGATATTTGCAAAAACTAGCAATTACACTCGTACTGGGATACTTGTTTTCTAAAGTATTCAATGAAATATCCTTCATCCCATGCTTCAGTAACTTTCTTTCTTCATCTGTTTTAGAGACTGAAAGTCTAAGTAATTCAGTGCATCTAGGAGTAAAAATTAAGCGAGGTGTATTGATTGCACCTAGGGTGTGCTGTCCATAGGAAGAAGGAGTAGAAATGACAGAGGAGCCATGGGAATGATAGATTCTGGTGGTTTCTCATACATGAGGTCAGACAAGGGGAAAACACAGATGGGTTCAAATTATCAAGAGTAATTTCTCTTCACATACAACAGAATCAGGCAAGAAATCAGAAACAAGTTCTTTTCCAGCCCAGCAGATACACAGCAGGTAAGTAACTAGTAAGCTCTATAAATCACATGCCCTCTAAGAGCCAAAGACATTCCTCCAAGTCCTAGGTGAATGGTGAAGGGGGCCAAGGGAATCCTACACTAGTTGAATACAAATATCAGGCCTGGTTGGCATTTCCTCACTTAGAGAAGAAACCAGAAAAAGAACAAGCTAAGGCCCAAGAAAGAATCTGCAAGATAAGAAAAGGGAAACACTACCCAATTAAAAAATGAGCAAAAGATCTGAACAGACATCTCACCAAAGAAGATGTACAGATGGCAAATAAGCATATGAAAAGATGCTCAACATCAAGTGTGATTAGGGAAGTGAAAACTAAAACAACAAGGAAATACTACTACATAGCTCTGAGAATGGGTAAAATTCCAAAATTTAACAATATCAATTACTGGTGAGGATTGGAACAACGGGGGCACTCATTCATTGCTGGTGGCAATTCAAAATGTTACAACCACTTAGGAAGACAGCTTGGCAGTTTCTTAGAAAGGTAAACATAGTCTTATCATATAATACAACAATCACACTCCTTGGTATCCCAGTACTCATATTCCCATCTGACTTAAAAACTTATGTCCACACAAAAACCTTTATGTAAATGATGATAGCAGCCTTATTCAAACTGCCAAAACCTGGATACAACCAAGATGTCCTTCAATAGGTAAATGGATAAACAAACTGTGATATAATTATTCAGTGATAAAATACAGAATATTATTTAATGATAAAATAAGCTATAAGAGATATTGAGCCATATAAAGACATGGGTGCATATCTTAAGTGCATAGTGCAAAGTGAAAGAAAACATTCTGAAAAAGCTACACACTGTATGATTCCATTATTAAACTACAGAAACAGTAAACAAAACAGTAGCTGCCAAGAGTTCAGGAGCTTGACAGAGAGGGTTAAATAGGTAAAGCACAGGGGATTTTTTAATGAGAGAACTGTTCTGTATGATATTCTACTGGTGAACACATGGCATCATGCATTTGTCAAAACCCATAAAATTTTACAGTACACAAAAAAAAAAAAATTTTACAGTACAAAGACTGAACTTTGATATATACAATTAAAGGGGTGCCTGAGTGGCTCAGTCAGCTGGGCATTTGACCCTTGGTTTTGGCTCAGGTCACAATCTTGGTTGTGGGATCCAGCCTGCATCCAGCTCTGTGCTCAGTGCAGAGTCTGCTTGAGATTCTTTGCCCCTCGCCTTGCTCATGCATTCTGTTTCTCTCTCAAATAAATAAATAAGATATTAAATACATATATTTTAATTTTTTAAACTATACAATTAAAATAGTCATTTATATTATAAGGGGATCCCACGATGAAATGCAGACTACAACAAAATGATCTAACTATATTATAAATATATGAAACAACCTCATTGAAGGGAATGAGGGAAAATACACTGACCTAAGTAACTTTGAAAATGAGTAGATTCTCTAAAACTAAAGGAATAAGGTGCTTCACAGAAGCACTATACTCTGATAAAATTGTATTCATTAGAGTTCTATAAACAATTCTGGAATCACTATGCACATACACTGGAATTGAACAGTTAAGTAAATTAAAAGCAGATAGTAGGATTCAGGTGTATAACTTTTGAAGTAGGAGATTACAGACAAGCAAGGAGAGAAGTCTAGAATGATCCATAAGGTAATGGATTGTAGTTGAAATCATCAGAATGAATTCATGTCTAGTTTAATATGTAGATACATCTGGATATATAGAGAAATATATAGATGTAGATATAAGTATGGGTTAGCAGGCACACACATATATCTTCATTCCATACCTGAGAAGGCCTAGAAGCATTGACATCTTAGTAACAATGAGCACATCTTGTCCTAGATTTTGTTTTCTATTACCATTCTCTTAAGAAATTTACAAAAGAACTTGGAGTACTCTGTAATACCAGAAAATAAAAAGTGCTAAAAAATAAAAACCCCACAATGATGAGATATGTCAAAAAGACATGAGCCAATTGAAAGAGTTCCAATGATGAAACAATTTTTACAACACAAATAGTATTAAATCATAACCTAAAGTATAAATGAAATAAGCATGAGTCCATATTGATATAAATTGATGGACTGGATGGATGGATGGATGGATGGATGGAGAACAGACAAGTCATCCATGCAGAAAAATTCCAAATAATTTGTGTAGATTCTTCCTTTGAGGAGAGGCAACTACACCTTAAGATAGCAATTTCCTTCTGAAGAATACATTATGAAAAGGGAGGAAAAAGAGAAGTTTTGTAGTGGAAAAATTGACAATTACCTCAGCCAGGTTATCAAGATTAATATCAACAGTAACAAACCATGTTGATGTACCCTTGATACAGTATTATCAGAATGGCACTTCTTCCTCAGAACCTATAACCTCAATCTAATCATAAGACAACTCTCAACTGAGAAACATTCTACAAAATATCTAACCAGAACTCTCCAAATATGTCAAGGTCATCAAAAACAAGGAAAAACTGAGAAACTGGCATAGCCAATAGGAGTCTAAGGAGACATGATAATTAAATGTAATGTGGTATCCCAGATAAGATCCTACCCTGAGTTAAACATTTAGCCTCCACCTACATCTCTAATCTTGGGAGTTAAATAGAGTTCAGGGAATCTTCCATGGTTCATAAAACACCAAACCCTGCACCTCAGGCTATGTAGGCTGCCAACTATGAGAATCTTGCACTCTGCACTTTTTATTTGAGACTGAAGAGACAAGTTTGCCTCTTGGCATCCCCTGTGCCCACCACACACACACACACACACACACACACACACACACACTTACTTGGGATGTGAGTGCACTAAACACTGTCTGCCCACTGTTTACTGCACTTAGCAGTTTTGTGTTTATTTTTCATTCCAGAGTTTGGAGTATTTTCTAATCTCATCAAAGAAAAGTTTGTTATTTCTCATCCTCCTCTTTTTTGCAGTTGGTTTTAATATGTACATAGGGACAGAAAAATCCTTATTTCAATGTCTTTAACCAGAAAGTCCAATATTACCTTATTTCAAAAAAAAAGTAAACATAAAAAAGTTACCTGCAATGCACAGCATCCTTTCCCCTCATTTACACTATTGTATTAATTTTTACATTTTAAGACCAAGTAGATTACAATGGTATTTTGTAGTACATTTTGAACTTTAAAGCAATGAGAATAGTAATTCATATATGCATTTTAGCATAATAGCAACTGCTGAAACAAAAGACAAATTGATCTATGTTTCCTGTAAAATTTTGTCAAGCTTTTGCTTAAAAGCAAGGAATTCTAAAAGATTGACATGTAATTTCTTTGAGATTCCGTGTAGGCTTTCTAATAAAATTCCCATATTTAAGTGTTTGCATTATCTTAAGTAGTACTTTTCCATTAAGTTGCTTATATCTACTATGTGTGAGGTATTGAGTTTCAGGAACCAATTGAATTTGACTTTTATTTACTTATTCATATATTTTTTAAGTTCAATTTGCCAACATATAGCACATCATTAGTTTCAGATGTAGTTTTCAATAAGTCTTCATTTGAGCATAGCACTCAGTGTTCATTGCATTACCTCCTTTATGCCCTCCTTAATGCCCATCACCAGTTATATCTAAAATTTTGTTGAAAATAGCACTTAATATTTGATATTGCCATCAAATCCTCCTCTCCCACAATTCTTTTTTGGTAAAACCACTTCTTTGCTTTCCCATGTGCCCACTTGGTATACATTAAATAAGAAGTCTTAAAAAAATAATGTGCTACAGACACACTGCAGCAAGTTTGTGATTTATATTTACAGCATTTATCTACTAAAGATGCTTTGGAAAATAAAATAGTAATCAAGATCCTTTTTTATTTTTATATTTTTTAAAGATTTTATTTGTTTATTCATGAGAGACACACAAAGAGAGAGGCAGAGACACAGGCAGAGGGAGAAGCAGGCTCCATGCAGGGAGCCCCACATGGGACTGGATCCAGGATCACACCCTCATCTGAAGGCGGAGCTAAACCGCTAAGCCACCATGGCCGCCCTCAAGATCCTTTTTTAAAGCAAAGTATACAGTCATGAGGCTCAAATATCACAATCCTCTGTAAGAAAGATTTAACTGAAAAGCTATGAGAATTTTTTATAACTTTCTACTTATTCCCAAACCTTCTATCCCCTTTAATAAGTAAAGTTAGCTCTATGTTAGCCTTCTTCACAATGTTTGAGCAGCAAACACTGCTGTCAGAGCAGTGTTGGATGCATGGACCTCTTGGGGCTAGGGGAGTGTGTGTTCTGGGTAGATGGTGCAAGTCTGCATGGTCTCCTGGGGAAGGGTACAGAATGTTACCCAGGCCCTGCCCTCTGACCTCGCGCATCTGTGCCCATGCCTCGAAGTTTCACTCCACCACAGTAGACATTGCTAGTTCTATCGTCTTGGTCTTTGTGTTCTTCCTCCTCCTGTTTTCTTCATCAGAATTTTATTTTAAATACGTTTCAATTTCAGAGGGAATATTGTTTTAGCAGCATTTATCTCTAAGATCACCATTTCATCTAAACTTAGTCATAGTATGTATGATCAAGTGGTCAGGAAGACTCTAAGATCTGGAGCCCGGTGAAGAGTTCAAGCCCCAGAACCACCCCCTCCCAGGCAGCACCTGCAGGTGTGCCTTGCTTTCTTCTCGCTTCAGGGGAGGAGGAAGATAATAGCATTGACCTCGAGGAGTGAGGGAAAGGATAACATGAATTAATATAAAGTCCCTGGTACCTAGTAATCTTCTAATATAAGTTGGCTATTACAGTTCTATCATTACACATTTCTTCTGAATTGTCTTATACCTTCTTTTAATTTTTAAGCTTCTTGATTTTGCCATTTTATTTTCTTTTAAATCATTTTAATTTTTTCTTATTTACTATTTTTATGCCTTTGTAATCTTTTAGTCTACCCTTTCAAAGTTTTAGGGTTTTTTATTTTTTGTTTTTTTAGTTTCTTTTGCTCATTTTTTAAACTGCATCATTGTAGTTAACTTTAGTTCTTTTATGGTTGCATTTGTTTTATTCCTGAGCCTTTTTGCATTTTTTCCCTTTATATTTTGCCGCTTTATTTATTGAACACTTAATTTTTAAGCTTCTAGGGAATTGTTGTTTTTATTTTAACTGTATTTTGTTTAATCATCGGTATCTCCATGTTTTAAATATCCTCTATTTGTCCTTTTATTCTTTCTCTTTTTTACACTTTAGTCTCAATTTCTGTTCTCAACCTTTTGCTTCTGTGAGTTCTTCTATTCCTAATGTCCTCATTATTTTTTTAAGATTTTATTTATTTATTTATGAGAGAGAGAGAGAGGCAGAGACACAGGCAGAGGGAGAAGCAGGCTCCATGCAGGGGGCCTGACGTGGGACTCGATCCTAGGTCTCCAGCATCACGCCCTGGGCTGAAGGCAGCGCGCTAAACCACTGAGCCACCCCAGCTGCCCTGTCCTCAATTTTTTCACTTTGAACCTTCAGTGCTCATTTCTTACAGGTTCAGGAATGTAGAACAGGGAGAATTATGAAGTAAGGCACTTAGCAGTGGAAGTGATTAGTATATTCTCTTTTAACCATCCTCTAACTATCCCTCAGGCTCTGATTAATGGGGTCCATATTCCCTTCAATGTTGTTTTATTTTTTTTTTTTTAAGATTTTATTTATTTGTGAGAGACACGGAGAGAGAGAGAGAGAGAGAGAGAGAGAGGCAGAGACACAGGCAGAGGAAGAAGCAGGCTCCATGCAGGGAGCCCGATGTGGGACTCGATCTCAGGTCTCCAGGATCAGACCTTCGGCTGAAGGCGGCGCTAAACCGCTTAGCCACCCGGGCTGCCCTTCAATGTTGTTTTAAAAAAGACACACATATGCACACACGCACACACACACACACACACACACACACACACAATGGGTAATTTGAAATACTCACAGACCAAAAATCTTCCCTAGTTCCATAATATTATTAGAATGGTATACTTAGCTGTTAAAATAATGTCATTTAATTTTTTAATTACCTCTTATTATAAAGGTAACAGATATTCAAAAGAAAATTTAAAAATTCAAGAATGCATTTTAAAAAGCCCTAAGAAACTAAAAAATTGTTTTCAATCCCACTAGCCAGAGATTACCACCTTCAATACATTTCCTTCCTTCCAGAATTTTTGATATATATATATATATAAAAGAACATATATATATGTTCTTTTTTCTTGTAAAGTTAGTTATATCATATGTAATGATATAGTCTGCATTTTTCTACTTAACATAAAATGTTTATTTTCCTTTGCCCTAAAAATCTTCCAAAAATCATCTTTAATGGTTCCCTATATGGCACCAGATAGATCATCCATGCTTATAGTTGGTATTATTTCTCTTCATGCATAATCTGGGCTTCTTATGGGAAGTTTAGTGTTCTTAGTCCATAGTCTGTCACATGTACAATAAGAAAGGAAGTAGATTAGATGTAGTCTTTAGAGTAACATCACACACTGCCTATTTTTAGTAAGTTAGAAACTTGATGATTTGGGATCTTTGGACTAGGAATCATAAACTCAAGTGACCACCATAGGGCAGCCCCGGTGGCGCAGCGGTTTAGCGCGGCCTGCAGCCCGGGGCATGATCCTGGAGACCCGGAATTGAGTCCCACATCGGGCTCCCTGCATGGGGCCTGCTTCTCCCTCTGCCTGTCTCTCTCTCGCTCTGTGTCTCTCATGAATAAATAAAAAATAAAATCTTAAAAAAAAAACAACAACAAAAAAAAACGTGACCACCATAAACTCAAGGAACCAAGAGGTGATATAAATACTGGCCAGGTCTGTGCATGGAGACAAGAATAGGAAGTGATAAGGCTTGTGGTGAACCTGAAAGTACAGGCTCCTTTAAAGAGGATAGCCCCACTCAGCTAAAGATAATTGTCATTATGTCTGAAATCAGGGCCCATTCTTCTCAATTTTTTCAAGAGAAGCTAGAAATCCAAATTTTTAAATATATTATCTAATTTTGAAGAACTGACCATTAATGCACAGTTTTAAGGAACACTATTCAAGACAATACTATGCAAACAAAACAAAACTGTCTGTGAGTTAGGCTCAGTCCATGGGGGTCATAAGCCTAGACCCCTATGATTATCATGGAAGGAGCCAAATTAAAATTTGGAAGACTAGATACTCTTTAAATTATAAAATCTGATTGAGGTTCATTACGCCCATATCATTTTAGTCTTGTCCACCTACCTGTTTCAACCAAACATGTACAAAGGGTGTGGGCCAGACCCAGGAACACATCCATGCACAGATATCTATTCAGGAGACCCAGAAGCACTTGTGAGTCTGTGATCCTCTCCCATCTTGAGAAAAAAGCTTATATTAAGGACAGGGGAGGCAGGGGAAGAGTCTTCTTTCCCTTGTCTTTACTAGTAGTGCAAACTACTGTTTCTGGCATAGCTGAGGAGCAAGGAAATGCTGGCTTCCAGAAAGTTCTGAATCAGCATAAAGATATGACTGCACAGTTCCTTAGAGAAGAGTTGAAGGGGAAGAGTTTCAGAGGAATCATAGGAAATAGAATAGATGCTATAAATCAAGGTTGACATTCCCACATACTTTCCCCAGCCCTGATCAGCAAGGTCTTAGGATTATGTCAAAGCTCTAGTATTTCAGACTGGTAAGAGGATGATTTGGGCCTAGATAATACAAGGTCAAGGAGAAGTAAAAATGGTTTACAGAGCTGTTATTTTTTTCAAGGGCAGCTGGATATTCAGTTGCAGGAGTTTGGCAAACCCATACTTGGTTGGAGCAAGCATTTATTCACTCAACAAGTTTTCATCAAATGCTTAATGTATGCCAGGCTTAATATACACTAGGCATGGAAATTCAACTGTGAACATAATAGACATGATCCATTAAAATCTAGGAACTGGGGTAACAGGTAAGGAAACAGGTAATTATAATGTGGAATAATAATGCTAGGGAAAGTGCAAGATGTAATGAAAATACATAGAAAAATACTCAAACTGGAATGTCTTGGAAGACCTATAGAACAATTTAGGGTTGTAAATCTTTGGAGAGAGGAAGTAAGAAACTGTTCCATACCAAGGGATATGCACATGAAAATACTCAGACACCAAAGAGCGCCTAAAGCCTTAGAAGTACTAAAGGAAGTTTAGTATGGCTGGAGTATCGAGTTCCAGGGGTCAAGCAATGAGAGATGAAATATCTAAGAAGATCCAACATGGTCGATACACTTAAAAGGAATCTTGGTAGTAGCTATGGATTTAAGTGATTTCTCAATCTCTCTCTATTCTTTGATTAGTGGATTGAGATGGTGCAGGGAGCAAGACTTTATTGCAGAAAAGGGGAAGGGCTAGAGCTTGGCAGGGTATCAGGAGCCTCCCAAGTGGGCTTGGGCTGCGGATGGTGAAGAATTAGGTGCTATTCAAGGATGGAAGCCAAAGTTCTATCACACAAATTAGCTCTATAGGGTTCACTGCAGGTATAGCACCAGGACAAACTCCCAACCCCATGTGGACATGACTGCATGGTTAAGATGTCTGGGAAAACAAACCTTGGATTGGAAAACATGAATTAGTGACTTCTTCTGTGAGGAAAAGACAGGAAATAACAAGTGAGAAGTGTCCTCCTCACTGAGGCCTCAGTTGAACTTGCTTTTAAAACATTTTAAATAGAAATTAAGCAGAGTATCAGGTTCCTGATGGGGACCTCCTTGAAATCAGTTATACTTTAAGAAAGCCTATATACACTCTATCAGTAATATTTCAGAAATTCTATTATGGAAAATATTAGTTCAGCTGAAGCATTATAGGGAATAAAATCTCCATTTGGCAATAAATCTTAAACAAACAAAAAAAAGGCACACATGAAACCAACAAATAAATTCAGGCCTCACTTCTTCATGATGAAAGATTTTTCAGTGCTTCCATTATATATTCACTAATTAGAAAAATATCTGTAGCTGAGAATTGAAGTGAGTTTATATTAGACAGATGGTGTAAGCCCAATAGCATGAACTCATGCTACAAAAATAAAATGTGTCTTTGTAAACATCCATTAAGCATTAATCTCAAATTCTACAAACTAGTAAAACAATGTGGAACTTTTTTATGTAAGCCAAGTAAAACAGTGAAATCAGAATTCACCTCTTCTCTAAACAGAAATGAAAAAGTGGACTGTGTGTCAGAGGCTGCTCTGTTTTGTATGCACATGCTCAGACAGTATTTTTCAAACAGTTATCTGTGAATGAATATTTGATGTCATTGTACTCTCACCCTTAATAAAGATTTAATGGAAATATTTAATAGCATTTGTAAAGCATCGTGTCTCATTGTATCCTCACCATGATCCCGGTAAGGTATTATTTAAAGCTTAGAGAAGATAAGTAAATTGTCCAAGACTATGGAGCCAGAGTCATGTCTAGATTTCATAACCCAAATATAGTATTATTGTCAGACTACACACATTGATATATTATTTTTTCTTTAGTGAGTAGGAGTTTTGATTCCAGAGAACTGTTTTCTTCCCTTTTCCTCTTCTTTTTAAAAAGGCTTCATCCTTGATATCAATTTATTCAAACTAAAACATTAGACCACAAAAATCTCTTCCTCAAGCTGTAACTAATGTGCTCATCCACTCCCAAACAAATATATAATAAGTGTCAAGTATACTTTTGGCACTGTGCGGAGACCAATGAACAGAATGCGTACCTCTACACTAATTTTTTAATGTCAGAAAAACATGTTGAGACAGATATATACTACCACATGATTTTCTTACAAAAGTTTGGCATGCAGTAATGAGGAATTAATTCAAGTAGCATTGCTAGTTGTCCCTTCCCAACAGGTAAGATCTGAGGAAAGTGGATTGAGTCCAGGTATCAGGTTTGAACTTGCCCTGGCCACAGTACATAAAAACAGGGCTAGCAGAATCTAAGGTAAAACTGAGAAGCAAACAGAACATTTGGTTGGGACATGCTGTCAAACTAAAGGGGTGTGGAGAGTCAAACTAGATATGTTTTAGCAAAAAAAGATGAGGAGATAGGCAAAAACTGATAGAACTGCAAAAAAATTTAAAAATGAAAAGAAAAAAGAAAGAAAAGAAACACAGGTGAATCCACTATTATAGTTGGAGATTTCAACATCTCTCCATCAGTAATGGACAGATCCAGCAGGAAAAAAATCAGTAAAGACACAGCCTCATCAATCAACTAGATCTAACTGGTATCTAGAGAACATATCATCTAACAATAGCAGAATGCACATCTTTTCAAACTCATATGGAACACACTCAAAGACAGACATTCAAAACTATAAAATACACCTTAACAAAATTTTAAAAAGAAAAACCATAGAGTGTATTTTCTCAGACCATAATGGAATTAAACAAAAATTGCTTTAAAAAAACCTAGAAAATCCCCAAATGCCTCAAGATTAAACAACACATTTCCACATAACACATAGGTCAAAGAAGAAATCTCAAGAGAAACTTTAAAAAACACTCTCAAGTAAATGAAAATGTAACTTACTGAATCCTATGGAATACGGTGAAAGCAGTACTTAGAGGGAGATTTATAGCATTGAATGCATATTTTAAAAAATAAAGATCTAAAATCAACACTCTAAGCTGCCAACTTAGGAAATAAGTAAAAGAAGACAAATTAAATCCAAAGTAGGCAGAATAAAAGAACTAATAAAAATTAAGGAAGAAATCAATAAAATGAAAACAGAAAACCAATAGAGAAAAATTAACAAAACCAAAGCTGGGTCTTAGAAAAGATCAATAAAAGTGACAGGTCTCTGGTCAGCCCAACTAAAAGGGGAAAAAAAAAAAGAGAGAAAAGAGACACTAGCTACAAATATCAGAAATAGAAGAGAGGACATCACTACAGATTCCATGAACATTAAAAGGATAGTAAAGGAATATAATGAAAACACTATGCCCACAAATTTGATAACCTAGATGAAATGGAGCAATTCTTTAAAGACACAATCTATCAAAATTCACACAAGAAGACATAAACAATCTGAATAGGCCTGTATCTATTAAAGAAATTGAATCAATAATTGATAACCTTCTAAAACAGGAAACACCAGGCTCACATAAGTTCACTAGCGAATTCTATTAAATATTAAAGCAAAAAATTATATCAGTCTCTAAAATCTCTTCCAAAAGATAGAAGTGGAGGTAATTCTTCATAACTTTTTCTATAAAGCCAGCATTATTCTAATTCCAAAATAAGACAAAGACATTGCAAAAAAACTATAAGCCAATATCCCTCATAGACATAGATGTAAATTCTTCAACAAAATATTAGCAAAAGAAATTAAAAAATATATTTTAAAGTATATACACCATAATCAAGTAGATTTGTTCCATGTGCAAGTCTGGTTCCAAATTTGAAAATTAATTAATGCAATCCATCACATTTACCAGCTAAGGAAGAATTAATCATATAACTATATCAATAGATACAGAAAAAGTATTTTACAAAATGCAACACCCATTCAGGATAAAATAAAAACTCTCAGAAAATAAGACAGAAGGGAATTTTCTCAACTTGATTAAAAAACACCTACAAAAAAACCCCCAAAAGCAAAAAATAAATAAATAAATAAAATAAAAACAAGGACAAACATCAGACTTAATACGAGAAGCTTTCTAGCTAATATCAGGAAAGAAAAGATGTCTCATTTTACCACTGCTTTTAAACATCAAACCAGAAGTCTTAGCTAATCCAATAAGACAAGAAAAGGAAACAAAAGGTATATAGATAGGGAAAGAAGAAAAAAGACTATCTATTCATAAAGTTTGTTTAGAAAACCTGAAAGAATCAACACAAAGTCTTCCTGTAATTCATAAGTGATTATAGCAAGGTTGCATGATGCAAAATTAATATATAAAAGTCAATTGTTCTCCTAATACTAACAAATGAACAATTGGAATTTGATATTAAAAACAAAATGCCATTTACATTAGCACCTGAAAGAATGAAATACTTCAGTATAAATCTAACAGAATGTGGATAAGTTCAATATGAGAAAAACTACAAAACTCTTATGAAAGGAACCAGAGAACTAAACAAATGGAGAGCTATTCCATGTTGATGGACAAGAAGATTCAATATTGTTTAGATGTCAGTTCTTCCCAACTTTGATCTACGGATTCAATACACTCTCCAACAAAATTCTAGTGACTTATATTGTAGATAACAACAAGCTATTCTCAAGTTTATATGGAGAGGCAAAAGATCCAGAATAGCCAACACAATATGGAAGAAGAACAAAATCAGAGGACTGCCATTACCTGATTTCAAGACTTACCATAAAGCTACAGTAATTAAGACAATGTGGTATTGGTAAAAGAGAAGACAAAATAGATCACAAAATAGAGTATAGAGGTCAGAAATAGACCCACAAAATATAGGCAACTGATCTTTGACAGAGGAACAAAAGGAATTCAATGGAGGAAGGACAGTTTTCCCAACAAATGGTGCTGGAACAACTGGACTTCTACATGCAAAAACCAAACCAAACCAAAAATTAATCTAGACACAGACGTCACACCCTTCACAAAAACTAACTCAAAATGGATCATAGACCTAAGTGTGAAATGCAAAACTATAAAAATCCTGGATAACAGAAGAAAATGCTGATGATGGCAATGAATTTTTAGATACAATACTAAAGGCATGATTCATGAAAGGGAGGATTAATAAGCTGGACTTCTATAATAAGTTCTCTTATCCAAGAGACACTGTCAAGAGAATGAAAAGCAACAAACTGGGAGAAAATTATAATAGCAAAAGACATTTGATAAAAGTCTGTTATCCAAATTTTACAAATAACTCTTAAAATTCAACAATAAGAAAATGAACAACCTGATTTTTAAAATGGGCTAAAAATATCAATACACACCTCACCAAAGAAGATATACAGATGGCAAGTAAGCACTTTAAAAGATCCTTGGCGTCATACATCATTAGGGCATTGCAAATTAAAGCAAAAGTGAGATATCACTATACATCTATTAGAATGGCTAAAATTCAAAACACTGAAAACTTCAAATGTTGATGAGGATGTGGAGCATCATGTACTCTCAGGCATTGCTGGTAGCAATGCAAAAAATGGTAGAGCCACTTTGGAGAACAATGTGTTAGTTTCTTATAAAACCAAACAATAGATCCAGCAATTGCACTCCTTGGTATATATCCTAATGAGTTGGAAACTCATGTCCACACAAAAACCTGCACATGAGTGTTTATAGCAGCTTTATTCATACTTGGAAACAACCAAGATGTCCTTTAGAAGTTGAGTGGATAAACCATTGTACATCCCTATGTAATATAATTCAGTACTGAGAAGAAATGAGCTACTAAGCCATGATAAGACATGGAGGAAACCTAAATGCATATTATTAAGTGAAAGAAGGCAATCTGAGAAATCTATATACTGTATAATTTCAATTATATGACAATCTGGAAAAGGCAAAACTATGGAGACAATAAAAATATCAGTTGTTTCCAGGGATTACTGAGGAGACAGGGATAAAAAGGTAGAGCACAGAGGATCTTTAGGTCACTAAGCTATTCTGTACTATACTACAATGGTCCATACATGTCATTATACATTTGTGAAGACTGTAGAACATACAATACCAAGAGTGAATCATAATGTAAACTATGGACTTTGGATGATTTCACAATGTGTCAAATGTTGGCTCCTGGATTATAACTAATGTAGCACTCTGGTGTTGAATATTGATAGTTGGGGAGGCTATATGTATGAGAGAGAAAGAGATATATGGAAACTCTGTATAACCTCCACTTCGTTTTGCTATAAATCTAAAGCTGCCCTTAAAAAGTCTATTTAAAAGAAAGAGATGAGTAAAGTGGTAGGTCTTGGAGCATCCCCTGAGATTCAAGAGACAGTCACAACTTGAGTATAGAATCATCTGTTATTACTACCTGGAGAGAGTCAGGCATGGAGACACATTAAGAGCACTGACCAGACTCCAAAATTACATGACTTGAAAGAGACTCCTTGGATCAAAAAGACCTAGAGATTTGGAGTCAGGCAACTTTGTCTACCACTGCATAGCTATGATCTTGATGTGACCTTCAGTTTCTTTTCTCATTACCATTCTTAGGAGGATCAAGTGAATTGGCAGGTATGAAAGTCCTCAGTAATAAAAAGCACATTCTTGTAGAAGATTGAAACCACAAACAGGTACAGTGCAGAGATGGGTGAAATAATCCACATCTGCCAAGAAAAGTGCCAAAAATGCCTAGGTTGTGGGAAAAGATATTGGGAGACAGAGTTAGCTGGTTCTGATGAGTAATTACTTTTGGAGATGTTGGGGATAGGAAGAAGCCAATAGCGATCTTAGGGTGTCTTTTTGGTCGTGCAGGAAAAAAAGGGGGACGGTGTCCTTTAGAAACAGGACAAGTTAGGAGAGGCAAGCCGTTTTTCATGGAAGTTGGCGAGTTAGGTTTATAAGGGCCAAATTTTAGCCTCCCACTGGAAACATCCAGTGAGTAATTTAATATGTGTGATAGAAACTCAGAGAGAGAATGAGGCCAGAGATACAGAGGTGGAAACCATCTGCTTCGAAGGCTGATAGGTGAAGACACAGGCATGAGTAAGATATGGAGGCATTGGACAGAGAGAGACAAGCAGAGGGCTGGGCATGAACACCTCTATGGCTGACTCTGCCTCAGATGCTTGGTCTCCTGGATGGCTGGTAGGCTGTAAAACCAAGTCCCCAGACATCCATCACTTTCAAGAACTGCCCTTTAAATCTTCCTCCTCCAATTTAAACCTGAGGTAATTAATCAAATGAGACAAAACTTCCAGAGATTTGTTCTTCTCTATACTAACCATCTCTTGTCTCTAGGGCCTTCTCCAAAGTCTTCATTGAATAGTTTAATAAGCCTGTTGGAGTTTTTCCTAGCTGTCACCTTCAGTAAATATCTTCCAGAGAAAGTCTCCAAGTATGTGATACCTAACAAGCTGAATACTTAACGCAGTTATTGAATAGGCCTGCTGACATGACAGCTTGTGATAATGGCTCCAGAACTATTATTGGCAAACATTGCAAGGCTTCAAAAAATTCTTTTTAATTCCTCATTAGCTCTGAGGCTCTCACCACTATGTGAGCTCAATTCCTCACCCCATTGTCAGAGTCAACAATAGCCTGCCTTCTCTGGTCCAATTGTCTCTCAGGTTTTCTGTCATGAATACATTCACAATCCTTTACATTTCAAGGACAATGGATGTCCAAAATTTGACCAGACAAATCCAGAGAAGTTTGGATTTTCTTTTATTACTGATTCTTGTCCCTTAAAACTTTGATAATTTAAAGTCATTCTTTGAGCTAACAAGGCTTTTGGGTTTTAATTTGATTTGATTTGTTTGGTCCCTATCTCGAGCAAATGAATACAGCAAGCCATCCACAAGTTTCATTTCCCTGTGCCCAAGCTCACATCGATTACAAATAGGTCTCTCAATGCCAGCTGCCCTGGGTCTCTAAGAGAATAGATGGGCATGGGATGGAGATGCTTAGAATGACTGGAATGAAGCACTCTTGATGCCTACCAAGGCAACCACATGGGGACTTCAGTTCTCATCCACAGAGATAAACCATTTCTCCATGTGTCCTCAGTAATATCCCCATACTTCCTATAAACGAAAGATTCACAAAAAGAGGCTAAGAAGCATCATGCGAAATATGATCTTTATTTTAAGTGACTAAGAGCCCTTTTCCACTTTTCAAACATTGTCTCATTATCCAAGCACATTTAATAATTTCCTGTGTGGAGAGTTGTGCTAGGCATTTTACAAAGCTAATTAAACAGACACAGTATCTAACCTCTAGGCATTTATGATTTAAGGAAGACAAAGTCAGTAGAGACAGAGGAACTAATTCAGGATATAAAGGAAATTAAATGAGTACCATGCAACCGTGTGGATGAACTATAAAGTAAATGTGACACTGGTATCTACTGGCAGTAAGAGAACCAGCCAGCCTGCCTGGGGATTCCAAAAGGTTCTAAAATAAGTTTATTAAAGTTCATTGTGACTATTATTTATCTGTTCAATTCTGTATAGTCAAGAGCTAGCTAAGTCAAACAAAAGCAGATAGCTGACAATACATTCTTGTCCTTCCATTCTGCAGAGAGAACTCCCCAGAAGTAGATAGGCACCTTCCAACACAGACTCCACACCTTCCTTAACTTACATAATTTCAGTTCTATATGTTTTTACTTGCTTAGCTGTAGTCTGTTTTGATGAGTCTGACATTGGGTCTATTCTGACCTCTCTAGACTTCCTTCCTGGAATCATCTGCCTACTACAAAGGCCAGGTTTGTCCACTTCATTCCAGTAACTAAGGGGGCAATAGCTGGTCACAGTAACTAAAGTCAATGAAAGGACCAGAGTCACTAGTGTTACTGTTTAATATCAGGTGTCCCAAGGTCGCCAGAGAACCAATAATTGTATTCAGACAGAATAGGTTGGATAACTTTGCAAACTAGGTTAGGAAAAAGAATGCCTGGCAAAGAGTTTAAAAGTAGAGGGTAAAGTTCTTGTTACTGCTTTGTGGGAAAGCAGAATTACATTTTTTATTAAAGAGGTCAGTTCTGCTGTGAAAGTGCTGGTTACTCTATACTGGTAAACAGAGGACAGTATCCGAAACTGCTGCTGAGAGTAACCCAGCAGGGCCAGCAAAGACCCGGGATCTTACATGGGGCCAAAGCACCAGGAGATCCTTGCAGTCAAGGATCCAATTGGTCCACAGCTTACCCTGGTGCTGCCTTAGCAGGAATACATTGTAGTCTGCATGGGCCCTTCAGATCCAGTGCTCTACTGTTTCTGCACCTATGTAGGAAAAAGGCACCTTCAACAAGGCTGGGAACCTCCTAGCTGGGCCTGGACCCTGCTGAATCATGCCACCTTCAGAGGGCTGGGCCTCTGCCCTCTGAATCATGCCACCGTCTCAGGTGCTGCTGCAGAGCAGAATGCAAATTGCTGCTCTTTCTGGTACCTACGCTCAGATTCCACTAAGTCTCCCATCCTTAGCTTCTCAAAGGTCCAATCCCCTGTATGGTGCTATTGACCTCCGACATACCTTGCATACTTTCTCAATGGGTTTAGGCTTTTCAAGAACACAGAAGGTGTGCATCTTGCAGGAAACTGTGGCTTTTGGCTCAGAAACTTAAACTATCTTTGAGATAAGAAGGCCAAAATGCTCTATTTGCTTGAAATGAGGAAAGGGGAAAATGTAGGAAGAAGAATTATTCTTAAGAGGTAGACTGTGGTTATAATGCAGACACAAAGGCCACGGGTACTCTGCCCAAGGCAAAGACGAGGCCCAGAGGTGAATTAACACAGAAACAATTTTAAGATGAATCTTCACATATATAAAACTTATATTTAACTTTCAAGAATACACATTTTGTAAATAGGGGAAAACCTGTATGAATCATTTTTTCTTCCAATTCACAAATTAAACTCCAGGTGGTCTAAGAGTGTAGCAAAATCACATTTTTTTTTAGCATGTGGTAGATTTCCTAGTGATGACAATAACAGCAGTGACAATTATAATGAAAACACAGAATGGCATGAACTAATAAGAATTCTCTGACATCCAAGTATACACACACACACACACACACACACACACATATATTAGGTTCGTCTGGAGGGACTGTGGAGATCAAGTTAGTCCTTACTTTCCACTAGCCTTAGTCCCCATGCCTAATTGTAACATGCATAGAGACTGACATGACTTTGAATGATTGAGTGAAATCAGACACATTGAACTTCCCAGGTCTAGTAATTAATACCTTGTCAAATAGGAAGACAGTGGTGCACTCAAGGGGAAAAGCCCAGGAGTAATTATACAGTGGCCAGGTTAGGACTCAGTAAGTGACACTGACTTATTGGCCCTGAGCTTCTGACATTGCCTGTCAAGATCAATTTATAACAGAAATGACTCATCTACCCTTCTCATTCTAAGATCAAGTGTGTGTCCTCTGTTCAGGGGAGTCTAACCTTCTTTGGCAGACTGATGGAGTCAAAGTCTAATTAACATGATGATAAATCACATGGAAGCCATTGCCGATTCCCTGATTCTCAAATAACCCATTCCATGTTCTACAATTGCTGTTTGCCTGATCTCTGTGCCTTTCGAGAGGATCAATACAAGGACAACCCTAAATCAAATGATAGTGTTCCTTGGTGAAAAAAAAAATTAAAAACCTGTATCTTCTATAAAACAAAAAATAGGAAAGAAGGATAAAAGGAGAAAGGAAACATACATTGAGTATCTTTAAACTAGAACTAAGCTCTTTCTCCTACACAGCTGGGTGTATTTTTCACAAGTGTTGGATCCCACCAAAAAGCCAGGTCACCAAGTAGAATCTGCCTTGGACATAATTACTCAGGGCGAGAATGCCTTGGACTTGGCCAAAAAGGGATTATTTCAAATATGTGAGGAACCTGTAGAGAGCCTATGCCAGCGGTATATAAGCAACTGAATTCCAATAAATGCTGCAAAAATTGAGAAAAGCAGAAGTTTGTTTGGCCAATCTATACATCCTTGTTCTACAGCTGACAGACCCAAAATCAAGTCCTCGACCTCTCTAAGCCTCAGTTTCTTCACCTCTAAAATAGGGAATTAAATGGCAAAATGTGTTTAAAGTCCTAACTACAATACTTGGTAGATATCAGGTGCTTGGTGGTACCTTTTACAGAAAAAAAAAAGACAGGAAGAAGAATAGGTTTGGGACAGAGGATGAGTTTGATTTTAGACTGTGAGCTTGAGGGTCCAGAATCACGATCAGGTAAAAAGTTGGAAGTATGTTAAAACAATATTGAGGGCAGCCCAGGTGGCTTAGTGGTTTAGTGCTGCCTTTAGCCCTGGGGCCTGATCCTGGAGACCCCGGGGTTGAGGCCCATGTCGGGCTCCCTGCCTGGAGCCTGCTTCTCCCTCTGCCTGTGTCTCTACCTCCCTCTCTCTCTCTGTCTCTCATGAATAAATAAATAGAATCTTTTTTAAAAAATTTTTAAAAAACTATTGAAATTAGGCCAATTAAGAACTCTGCAATGGCCTCTACATGTTTAAGACAAAGGAAGTGTTGCGCTCTCTCACTCTAAATTAAAAGCTAAAAATGATTAAGCTAAATGAGGAAGACAGAGATAAGCCAAAAGCTAGGCCTTTTGAACCAAAGAGTTAGTCAAGTTATAAATGGAAAGGAAAAGTTCTTGAGGAAATTAAAAGTGCTACTCCAGTGAACACACAAATGCCAGCTATCTTCACCATCCCCAGGACAGAGGGACTCAACAGAAGCAACTCAACAGAAGCAGGATGGGAGAATAGCCCACAGTTGGAAGCCAAGTGCTATTGTCTGAAACTTACTCAAATAGGAAGTTCAATAGTTTAAAATTTACAATACATTTTTCGTTATAATTTCTAGGGTCCATGAGATTTACATCTTATATAAAGTTATGACTAATTTAATTCTTAAGAAACTTAGTTACACATCTAAAACTTCCATAAATTGCATAAACAAGGTATTTATAATACTAACAGATAAAGTTATACTTCATATCCTGCTACTTTGTTATTTGTGACTTGATTTTACTGTGTTTTCTACATAGCTCTCTGTTTTGTTTTTTTTTAAAGAGTAAATAAGTCAGTACTGTATAGAACAAAGCTGAGCTTATATAAAACAGCTCAGTCTTCAAATACTGGATGAGGCTAAATTTAATTTTGGCCAGGTCGCATCTAATCAGTAAATCACTTCCAAGAACAAAATACAGAAATAATGGAATAAATCTTTATCGTTAACATGGATTTTTGAAATAGTGTCTAGAGTCAGTCAAGATCTCAGTAGTATTTCTCAATTAAAATAGTAATTTACATGTCTATGTTTATTGTTTTAAAATTTGACATAAAATATATATAAAATTTACCACCTTAACCATTTTTGTTATACAGTTCAGTAGTAGTAAATACATAGGCACTTTCTCAACCTATCTCCAAAGCTCTTTTTATCTCGCAAAGCTCAAGCTTTAAACCCCCTAATCAACTCTACATTCACCCTCCTGCTAGCCCCTGGCAATTACTATTCTATTTTCTGTCTCTATGTTTTTTACTATTCTTTATGTAACTCTCATAAGTGCAAGCATACAGTATTTATTTGACTTTTTCTGTGATTGGCTTACTTAGTATAATGTTCTCAAGGTTCATCCATGGGAAGCATGTGTCAAAATGTATTTTTTTTAAAATGAAAAATATTCCATTGTATGTATATATCACATTTTGTTTATCCATTCATCCATCAATGGATACTGGAGTTGCTTCCTTTTTTGGTGTATCATGAATAGTGCTACTATGAACAGGGATGTACAAATATCTCTTCAAGGGGGACCTGGGGGAGCCAGTTG
The DNA here is from genome assembly GCF_003254725.2 of Canis lupus dingo. Classification (NCBI taxonomy): domain Eukaryota; kingdom Metazoa; phylum Chordata; class Mammalia; order Carnivora; family Canidae; genus Canis; species Canis lupus. The sequence continues at coordinate 43,293,141 of NC_064254.1, forward strand.
GTTAAACCTTCGACTCTTGATTTTGGCTCAGGTCATGATCTCAGGGTCCTGAGATCCAGGCCCATGTTAGGCTCCTGCTCAGAGCAGTTTGTTTCAGATCTTGAATTCTTTCCCCCTCCCTCTCCCTCCTCCTCTGTTCCTCCTTTCCCCCTCTGCCCCTCACCCTCTCTCAATCAAATAAATTAATTAGTTAAATCTTTAAAAAAAAAAAAAAAGAGAGAGAGAGACTGTTTACAATTCTTTTGGGTATATACCCAGAAGTGGGATTGATGAATCATATGGTAATTTTATTTTTAATTTTTTCAGGAACTACCTTACTGCTTTTCCTAGTCTGCTTTATCTCTTGCCTCACGCCCCTCCTCTGCAGCCCCACTATCACCATAGAAGGTCGACCTCATTACCTACCTCTCCCCTACACTACTGCAAAACCTCCTGAACTCAATTCCTGTTCCAATCCACTGAACATATTAATTTTCCTTTAAGTGAATTTCTGATACCATTTCTCTGCTGAAACCAACAAACAAAAACAGAAACAGGAAAACCTTCAATGGCCCTATTGCCTGCCAGTTGAAGCACTAACTCTTGGACCAGATTTTCAAGGGCAGTCAAAATATAACTTCAACCCATGCTCTGGTTGTGTCCTTCCCTCTTTCCTTTGCCCATGCTGTCTTCCCTCTTGTCAACATTTGCTCCACCTGCTGAAACACCTTCACCTCTTAGACATAATTTCATTTGGCACTGGCACTGAGTAGTCAAAATGCCCCTATCAAATCTGAGTGTCTGTCAGTCTATGATTCACCTATGCAGCTTTCATGCATCCATGTACCTGTCCTCAGAAACATTCACCATATTCATAATTTCATATTCAATGTCTTATTCTCCACTAAACTAAAAACTTTAAGGACAGGGAAGGGATCTATTTAATTTGCCACTAAAACCCCAGTGCTCTACATTGCTAGGCATAAAAGAAATAGGGAAGAACTGGTTGTTGTTAAATATTGAAGGCTTTGTATTTTCCTAAATATGAAATCTACTCTTCCTTTTGAAATTCCAAACTCTTAGAATTGAATCAAATTCATGAATGGGCCCTCTGGGGATGTTCTGAGGGCTCTTTATTTAGGGCCTCAATTACCCAGTTTGACTGTCTTAATCATACCAAAGAGATAACAGCTAAATATCTGCTTCCCTTAGGGTAATAGAGTCAGACATCACTAGGTTTCATATTGGACTTTCTGCAATTAGCTCCCTTTCCCTTAATTATAATCATTGTCTTCCCCATGCTCTATGCTAATAAATAAATTATGATTATCTAATATTAAAAGGATCTCATGGAAATAGATTTGAGGAATATTATTCAGTAGGCAGAGCATTATCTCTGTGAGAAGTTAAAAACTTATCTCCTTTTTAATTGGTTTGTTTTATTATTCTTTTCCTGCTCTGTTGGACAGAAAACAATAAAAAGAATCACTACTTTTGCCAGGGAGAGACAACATAAAAATAAGTTAAAATAGGAGACAACTCTACATCCATGGTGCAATTTTAAAGTAAAATTATAATACGTAATAAAACTCAAAATGAGTTGCAGCTGTGGTTTGAAAATCTTAAATATATTATTGAAGAGAAAATTGACTAATAAACAATCTCCCACACACTAACAAATCAGTGTACATATGCAAATAAAATTAATCCATGCTCTAAATGCTAAAAAGAAATCCATAAAACATGTAGGAAGCTGCCATTTTTCCATAATAACTGGAGGAACTCACATTCTATTGAGCCTGGGGAAGGAGCAGGAGAGGAGGAAGAGATAGCAGCCAGGGACAGGAAGGTGGAAGGGAAGCCACGAAGTGGTATTGAGGTGAGCAACTGAGAGAAACCTAGAGACCCTGCCAGAGACAAGGTGGAGGGGAGAAGAACAAAGATAGTCAAGAGAACACAGTGAGGACAGAGGTGCAGGCTCCTGCACCCAGAGCACTTAGTACCTTGGTCTGGGAATTCTACATTTCTTAGACTGTGTGCCTGCACACATTTTACCAGCCCAGAAGCCGCATCTTAAGGGAAGTGAACCAGGCTGTACCTGCCCATCTTCTACCTAATATTTGATTGCAAGCTTCTTGAGGCCAGAATCTGCCACTGGCTCATAATGGTACATACTCCAGTATGTCAAGAACTTGCACACCATTAAGTGCCTAGTGTGTGCTTAAAAAATTAAGAGATGGGGCAGCCCAGGTGGCTCAGCAGTTTAGCACCTGCCTTCAGCCCAGGGCATGATCCTGGAGACCTGGGGTCAAATCCCATGTCGGACTCGCTGCATGGAGCCTGCTTCTCCCTCTGCATGTGTCTCTGCCTCTCTCTCTCTCTGTGTGTCTCTCATGAATAAATAAATAAAATCTTTTTAAAAAAATTAAGAGATGTATGAGATACAACGATATCCTAGAACCCACACAGAAGTATTAATTCAGCTTATTCTGTGTACCAAACCAAAGTCTACATGGATGTCAAATTGCTGTGATGGTTCTGGTTAACACCTGTCTCAACATAGTCTCCACTTTCACTCTCAAAAGTACCCAGGTCTGGAAGATAAATTTCATGGTGCCCCTAGTCATAACACAGGCTAAAAGGTGATTTCTAGAATTCCCTGTCAAATTGTTTACTGGCTTGTTGTCTCTTAATGATCAAAACAGAATAGACTGTGCAAATTCATACAGCAAATACCATCATTATGGATCATGAGTAAACAAATTTAGTTATCATTATTCTGTCATTTTTTTTTCTAGAAAAAAGTATTTTCTAAACTCAGTGAGTATGTATAGCTACATAATGATTTTTATAATCAATTTTTTCTGGTATGAATGTACAGCAGAAATGTTACTACCTTCAGGTCTCTGAGATATCAGTATCATTAAATATGGGGCCATACCTATACTGAAAATTAGTTCTCTCTCTCTATATATATATATGTGTGTGTGTGTGTGTGTGTGTGTGTATTTTTCATACACACACACATTTGTTTTTTTATTTTTTATTTTATTTTATTTTATTATTTTTTTAAATTTATTTTTTATTGGTGTTCAATTTACCAACATACAGAATAACCCCCAGTGACACACACACATTTGTAAGAATGGAAACACATTTTGATGCTCCCAGAAATGTAAAAGACTTTGTATCGTGGCTGTCTTACATGGCCATGACTCCATTGCTGGATTTGTTTAAAAAGATGAAGGAGTTAAATTTTACCTTTTCACAAACATTTAAAAATTGCTTTTAAGCGTATCTTATTCAGTGATGCACTAGCCTATGCCATGTCATTTGTAGGAGGTAGAAAAAAAATCTCTCTGGATGGGCCAAGTAGAAAAAGGGCCCCTTTCTCCAGCTGAATTTAGGTCTGGATCACAAGCTAGATTTCATCCATTCGCTCCCGCAAATGTGAGTTGTGGCCCTGACTGTAAAACTAATTTTTCCCACTTTACGAAGTAGATACAGTCACATAAAGGTTGCCTGTAAAGTAAATCACATTTTATGTCCTTTTTTTTAATTAAAACTTTTCAAAAGTATCCATCTGAGGGAAAAAAAGCAAGTTTGATAATGTGTGTGTGTGTGTGTGTGTAGGTGGCAGGGGGATTCCACTTCATAGTCCAGGGAAGCTTTGAGAATCTCAAAGTTGAAAGAAATGTAAAAAGCATTTGATAAGATCATAAATTTACAATTCAAATAAGTAAAAACCTATGAGTTAAAAACAGCTAGAATGCTTTTATTTTCAGGATTTTAAGCCAAAGACAAAAAGATTATGAGAACTGACCAAACTGAGCTTAAAAGTCTTTAGTTTTTAATTAAGCCTCTAAAAAGTGACAACATGAAAACATGTTGTTCTCTTAGATAGATCTCAGATCCAGTTTCTCAGTAGTGATTTCAGTAAGGTGGTTAAAATAGTGATCATGAGGATGATGATGAATATTAACAACTGCAGGACTAACAAAGAACAAAACCAGAAATGGGAAAGTGTATGATTCAGAAGGTGACAGCAGCAAATGAAAGAATCAGAGCCCCACATCCACACAAGAATCACAGCTATAGTAAAACTCAACTGTCACCAAAAATCTATGGCTGAGAGGATCCCAAAATTCTGAAAGCACAAGTTGGTAAAGAGTAGCAAGTACTTCCCTGATTTACAACCCATGTAGGAGCATATTTGTGTGCATCCAAAACCTGGGTGAGGAGGAGACATACTGGCAGCTTTCAATTTTACCTCATGCTATAATTGCAACATAAAAATTGCAGACTGTTGTTAGCATAGATGGTTAGCATAGATGTTATCACTGGAGTGGTACTGTGTAAACAGTATTTTTATGTATTCTGAACCAATCTGTCCATTCTTTATTTCCACTATCACAACGGCTTCCAAATCTAAATGAAATAAATATTTAAAATTGCATTATTTCATCAAAATACTTGTAGTTTCCTAGAATAAGAGAAAACCATTCTAAATCTTGATGCAGCATTTTTACTGACTGGCAAACCAAATAATACCAACTGCACTCATCTGTGAGGAATTCAATCCAGAGAGTGCAGTCCTTAAAGAAACATTGTTATTTGAACTGGAAAGAAATCACATCAACTGTCCTTACACAGAATTTTCTATTGATGCCAGACTTGTCTGTGTACATTCAACCTGAGATTTATCTACTCAACAATATTTTGAATGGATTCGTTTTTTTTTTTAAATATAGAGTGTTTATACTAGCAAGTCCCATCACTTTCCATTAAAGATTCTTTTTTACAGTTTAGTATATCAGTTGACATTTACACTTTGTGAATAGATTCCATTTTCTTTGTTGTCTCTTTTCTTCATTCTAGTACTTTGAGACCTTACAACATGGTTACATGTAGCTTTCCTTCTTCACCTCCACATCTGCCATTATTTGGACAGCCACTGTGCCAAAACCTATTGATTTCTGTGTTCTCCCTCAAATACTTTAGTTCCAATCATAAAGTTTCAACTTTAAAGTAAGCTGCCCCTTCAGCCCATGCAATACCTCATCACTCAGTTTAGGTGCTAATTCTGTTCCTTGCAATGTTGAGACACATTCTAGATGGTTTGAAGCCATTCACCATGAAACAATGTCCATACTGACTGAAATGAGCATTGTTCTCAGAAACACCGGTACCAAGAAACAAAGGAGATCAAGAGTGCATTTTTTAGAGGTCAAGAAAGGAAAGTTATAGCTCAAAAATTTTTCTGGGAAGCACCCGGCTGGCTCAGTTGGTAGATCATGAGACTCCTGATCTTGGAGTCATGAATTTGAGCCCCACATTGGGAGAACAGATTATTTTTAAAAAATAAAAAGATTTAAAATAAAAGGTCCTGGGAAACCTGTAGTCTCTATGAGGAGTCTTAGAGAGTGGGAGCAAACAAGTTAAAAGCAAAGGAAGGAACAGGAGGATGTGCAAACACTGTTCTACACTTAGAATCTGCAAGTGTAGCCTGTCACTACTACTTAGAGGGACCAAGGGCACCCACATTCCATGTCTAGAGAAGCACAGCCATCAGACCCTCTAAAGTGAAATGCCTTCTTAACAAGAGAGACTGTTCAAACAAACAAGCAAAAGAAATAGCATTATTTATAAGACATAATCTTGGCTTTTATCTTTTGGCTCAGGATGTTCTTCATATGTCAATATAAGCATGCAGACCCAAAATGTCACTCACTGAGTGCAAAGTAAATCTTTTCAATCTCATTTCCATTGACAATAAAGTATATGTATTCTGTTAGTCACTAAACCTAAAGCTCCTTAAGAAGAGTGACTAAGTGTTAATGATTGTTACTATGTGTGCCAGATGAATGAATGAAGTCATGATGACCTTTCCCAAAAGCTAGAATGATTGATGCATGATGACAAAAAGTGAAAGCTCATAATAAAATAGCAACATTCACAGAGTGCATACTCTAATAATGCTCTACTAAGGTTCAACACATACCCCTGCAACAACACTGTAAGCCCAGGATTTAACCTTGTTTTTCAGATGAGATCATTAAGGCTCAAAAAGGTGAGGGTACTTGTGTATATCACATAGTCAGGAGAGAACCACAGTTACCACCAAGGTCTATCTGATGTCAGATCCTGAGCCATATGCCCCGCAAAAGCTTGAAAAAGTAAAATTAAGCCGTCCCCTTAGAAAAAACATACAATAGATGATTAGAAAACTAGATGTTTCCATGTCACTCCTCATCAAGTAATTGTTATTTATATTAAATCTACCTGCAGAAAGGATTTGAAGCAAATTCCTGAGTAGAAGACAGGATAGACACATATACGTGGGGATAAATGTGTAATCATATCAGTTTCTATAAGGAGGGGGAGGGAAGCTGATGAGAACAGAGGTTTTGATGGAGGGTGGTCATGGACAGCATGTCATGACAAACACACAGGCCTGCTTGGTGTTGATTTAATCCTCCTTGGCCCCACAATATGGCAAAGTGTGAAGTTATTAAAAGCTCAAGCTGGGAGCCAATCCATTTGCATTCAAATTCTGTGCAATTTCATGCCACTTTGTTAGTTTCTCCCAGTCTCAATGTCTTTGAATTTAAGGAGGAAAGGGCAATGATTATAGTACTTTTCTCAAAGAGAGTTGTAAATGAGAGAATCCTACAAATAAAATTCCTTGCATAGCCCTAGCTTTTAGGTACTCAGAGGAAAAAAGAGTTTTGACAGCAGGGAATGCTATGAAAAAAATCATTGAGTAACAGCCAGAAAACCTGTTCCAACCACCCCTATAAGTTTCCCTTACCTCCTTCCTCAAAAGCGAGCATGAAAATTAGAAAAGCTCAACCAAGGAATGCTTCCTGATGTGAAATCTTAGAGTAGTGCTCTCCAAGAACCTATTAAAGCCACCAGAAGCAGAACGGCAAGGAAATTTAAAAAGGCTCCTGCAACAGGAATGTCCATGATGCCAATGGAGAGCTGAGGCATTTATTAGGTGTTCCTTTGGAAGATGTTAGGAAAGATTATTAAAGATAACAACAAAGGATGACCAGATTCATTGGTTCCTGTGAGTAAAAACCCTAGGCAGTTCCTGAGCCAATTAGAAAGGCTGAAATAGCCAGGTCAACAGAAGGTCAATTTATATCCAGAAGCCAATAAGTAGATAATAAATATATCATCCTGGAGTTTCTTGGTGAATATGGTTTATTAGTACAAGGATGAACAATCATTCATGAAACTCAGGTTTATTATGTACCTGATAATAAACTATGTGCCACCCACAAAGGATTCTTAGGAAAAAAAGGTCCATTTCCTCCCTTGAAAGTCCATGTGTTTGTGTGTGTGTGTGTGTTTTTGTTTGTTTGTTTGTTTGTTTGTTTGTTTTTTTGCTTATTTTTCTATATTCTAATTCTATTCTATTCTATTTCTATATTTCTATATTCTAATGAATAACATGGCATTTATTATCTCTCCAAGACATGGGTTTTACAGGTGATCTGTTATCCCCTATTTATTAGTCTATTAATCATATCCTCTTGCTGTGGTGACTTTGGCATTGAACTATATTGGAAACTATTAAGTTCGTCTAAACAGCACAGGTAGTGAGGTTAATTCCACTTCTAAAGATTGCTTTGGACAGCCTAAGACATGAATAGAACTAGAAGCATATTTGATGTCACTAACCTTAGAGACAGGGGCATCTAATACAATTCATTAAGTATAATTGAAATAGAAATCCTACAATGAGAATGTAACAAGGAACATTGTGTAAATTGACTTTTTGAAGTATATCCTTCCCTCGGTGCACATATTCATTTCCCATTAATTTTAATGGACATAACGTGCTCATATATCAACTGAAAGATTTCACCTGCTTCTGTGTAAAACTGGCTGCATAGAGAAAAAGGTTCCTGTGAAGAAAAAGTGAGAATGCTCATAAAGATCACTTGGATAATTGAGTCCGAGAGCATTACAGAGAATTAAATATAAATTATTGCATTGAATAATAAAGGAGGAATTATTATTAAATGAAACCAATTGTATTGTTTTAAAAAGAAAGCCCCTGGGAAAATAATTTGAGGTCAACTCATGTGTATTCTGGACTGCTTTCCCACTCAAAACCCAGTGCTCCAGAATGAACTGTGAGCTAAAGGTAGAGACTATGTCTTATGCCTCAGCATTGTACACTCAGCATAAACCTTACACACACACACACACACACACACACACACACACACACACCTCCCACACAAAAGGCACTCTGCAAATACTTAGCTAAATGAAATGAAGTGGACTCTCTATTGTTTCTTAAATTCTCTTCAAACTTCCACACCTCTGGGCTTCCACTCACATTGATCCCTTTGTCTGGAACATCCTCACACACTAGCCCCAATCTTCAATTGCTAAATTCCCAGCCAACAGATGAAGACCCCACCAAATGTTAGGAGGTTTTTCTTGATTTTTTCCAAGTGAGTGCTGATGGACCAATGCAGTCCCAGAATCATATTACACTCTTAAAACTTAATAAAGACCTTAAGGAGGTTTTGTTTAAATTAATTATACCTATCAATATTTACATTAGAAATTAAAACTAAAAATGTTTAAATATTAATTCATTAAAGCTAACAATAATAAACTCATTACATTTTGGCATAAGTAACACATTTTTTTGTGAAAAATAACTTTTCCCCTAAATCATGAGTAGTTTGGCATTGCTTTACACTTTACAAATCTCTTTCATGTTTGGTTTAATAGAAGACAGACAGCTAGATTCTCATATCTGCTTTTGCAGTTAATATATTACAATATATTGTTTGAAACATTTAAAGAAAAACTAGCTTCACATGATATGTAGTTGGAAAAGGGAAGAGTATTTTTGGCAGCCTATTTGGGTAATAGTGGATATTCTTCTTTGATGCCCTACCAAATTTTTCAAAGGTAAAAGTTTCTTAAATGTTAGCTACAATGGTGGAATTGGAAATAATATTAATGAATTTTTCATACTGTTAAATTTTTATTCTATTTTTCACCTGGAATAAATCTGTTTACCCACGCATGATTTTTTTAACATTATGCATTCATCATTTGGAAAATACTGATTCATTGAGTTACGCAGAATTTCAAATATTCGACTCTACAATATTTTCAAAAACCACATTAATATCTCCACCAATCTCATTTAAAAAGCCTTCAACTATCGAGAAGCTGTCAAACTCATGAAAAATTTTCCAAAATTCCAATTTTCACTTGAAAGTTTGAGTATTATCATTGGCAACAAATACTGTCAAATTGTTTTCTTTGAGGTAATAAGCTCACTTAATTCATTTTGAGAAAATGTCTACAAAATATTCACATCTGAAAAAAGTTTGTCAACCATTCCTTTTGGTATAAAATCATAATGTATAAAATCATACTAGTATAAAATCATAATGCCACTAAAACAACAACAATAAAAGAAAAAACCCTACTAACTCAGCTAGCAACAAAACAACTGTGCAAATGTTTTTCCTAAGATGACCATTGTATTTCAAGATTCCATAGAAACTCCCATTTGATCATATAGGATATCAAAAACACATGTATGCTGGGATCAAGATTTCATAAAATAAATAATTTTGACTGTTAACCAAGGACATTCTTATGTTAGTGTTTTGTTTTATTGTGAGTGTGTAGCAATTAAGGAATACAATGACTTCAAGCACAATTGGGAGCCACTGTCTTGATTTCTGCACCAGCATTTTTACCCACCATTGCTTTTGTTCCATCATTACAAATGATACAGTGAAAGAAGCAATACCATTTAAGGATTATTTTGAAATAGTTTTAACCACACAGACTGCCTGAAAAGATCTTTGGGATTTCCTGTGGCCACACTTTGAGAACCACTGTGATGCAGTAGAACAGACTTCAGTGTTGACCTTGAACCAATTACTTAACCATGTCTATAAAATAGAGATAATAAATACTGGCATATTGGTTATTGTGAGAATGATATGTAAAGCACCATATGCTACCTATCACATATTCAGTACTGAACTAATCTTATTCTCTTGTCAGCCCCTCTGTACTTACTTTATATCTATAACTACATTTAGAACATGACTTATAAAAATGCTATCTTTGGTTTTATTTCCCTATTAGATAATAACTCCTTTCTGACCTTACTCAAATTTCTGGACCTTACTCTTCTATCCTAGGTAGAGAGTCATTGCTCCCTTTGAGAATCTGGTGTACCAGTAAGGCCTTCCACCTCAGAAAAATGTGCACGCACACACACATGCACACACAATTTTGCATAAAACTGCAAACTGAAAGAGCCCTTGAGGTGGATCTATGATTCTTCCAAGGAAGAATTTTTTAAAGGTTGATCCTTGAAACATCTGCTTCGAAATCAACCTAAACATTACAATAATGATTCCTAGAGTGCCTGACTGGCTCAGTCAGTTGGGCATCCAACTCTTGGTTTCAGTTCAGGTCATGATCTCAAGGGTTGTGGGATTGGGCACTCCACTCAGCAAGGAGTCTGCTTGAAGACTCTCTTTCTGGCCCTCCCCCTACTCACATGTGTGCACATGCATTTTCTCTCTCTTGTAAATAAATATTTAAAAAATAATTGTAAGAAAATAAAATAATGATTCCTGGGCCTCTCACAGAACTACAAAATCTGGATTGCTAGTCATCAAGCCAAGAACTTCACTTTAAAATTCTCCAGGTGTTTTCTATACCCTTTCAAGTTGGATCTCCAAGGGAATTCATGAGCCTGATTAAGAAATCCTACCTCATAGAAGCTGCTATATGGCTGATACTCAATATACATTAATGTGAAGAGACACATACTTTTGAAGTCAATGAAATGGCAGAGGATCACTGAAGTTTAGAAGACTGTACACAATCCTCATATTTTCCAAACCCTCACTAATCAGCACAATTACTTGAGGGTTGTATTTTTGTTTGTTTTGTTTTATTTTAAAGCAAACATTTACTCAAACAACCTACTCTAGAAGTTATGATTAGGAAGGCATGGAGTGGAATCTGAATAATTAAAAGTTTAGGGGTTTCTTCTAGTGATTATGATCATGAGGCCTTAAGAATCACTTTGTGCTCCTCGGCACAAAGTTTGCTTTGCTAAAACACACACACACACACACACACACACACACACAAGAAATATACCTGTCTCTACAGGTTTATTTGATCCTGGATTTAGATGTTTAATACAGATTTATTTTCGTCAAACTTTTTTCCTTGTCAAATTGTTTTCTTTGCATTTGTAAATCATAAGATCGCTCTAGGTAAAAAGCTTCTGCACAGCAAAGGAAACAGTCAACAAAACTAAAAGATAATCTACAGAATGGGAGAAGATATTTGCAAATGACATATCAGATATAGATCAGTATCCAGGATCTAAAAAGAACTTATCAAACACAACACTCAAGAAACAAACAATCCAGTCATGAAATGGACAGAAGACATGAACAGACATTTCTCTAAAGAAGACCTAGATACGGCCAATAAGCTCTGAAAAAATGCTCCACATTACTTGCCATCAGGGAAATACAAATCAAAACCACAATGAGATACCACTTTACACCAGTGAGAATGACTAAAATTAACAAGACAGCAAACAATTAATGTTGGCAAGGATGTGGAGAAAGGGGAGAACCCTCTGGCACCATTGGTGGGAATGAAGCTGGTGCAGCTATTCTGGAAAACAATGTGGGGGTTCCTCAAGAATTTAAAAATAGAGCTACCCTATGACCCAGCAATTGCACTATTGGGTATTTACCCCAAAGATACGATGTAGTGAAATGACATGACACCTGCACCCTGCAGTGTTCATAGCAGCGATGTCCATAACAGCTAAACTCTAAAAAAAAAAAAAAAAAAAAAAAAAAAAAAAAAAAAAAAACAGCTAAACTCTAGAAGGAGTCACAATGTCCTTTGACAGATGAATGGATAAAGCAGATGTGCAGATGTGGTATATACATATATATATGTATGTATATACATATATATATATATAGTGGAATGTATATTCCATGGTATATACATATATATGTACATATATACATATATATAATGGAATGAATATTCCATTATGTATATATAATGGAATATTACTCAGCCATCAGAAAGCATGGTAAACCATTTGTTTCAATGTGGATGGAACTGGAGGGTATCATGCTGAGTGAAATAAGTCAAAGGACAATCATCATATGGTTTCACTCATATGTGGAATATAAGAAATAGTGAAAGAGACTATAGGGAAATGAGTGAAACTGGGTGGGGAAAAATTAGGAAGACAAACCATGAGAGACTTCCTAACTCTGGGAAACAAAGGGTTGCAGAAGGGGAGGAGAATGGGGGATGGTGTAAAGGAGCGACAGGCAGTGAAGAAGGCGCTTGATGGAATGAGCACTGGGTGTTATACTATCTGTTGGCAAATTGAATTTAAATAAAATATTTTTAAAAAATAAGATCACTCTAGGGTAGTGGCTTTCACATTTTACTGCAATTAGGAATAACCTAGAGAGCTTTTAAAAATCCTGACAAGACCTCAATCCAATTAAATCACAATCTCTAGGAATGGACCCAGGCATCAGTTCAGTATTTATTTAAACTCTTCGAATGATTCCAAGTTGTAGCCAAGTATGAAAACTGATGCTCCAGAATTTATGGTCAGAGTTAGAAGAAATTAAAATGTGTTTCTTCCACTTCCTCCCATCAACCCTGGCCATAAAAAATAATTTAAAAAATTTAAAAAACTCTTCTTGCTGTTTTACATATAAAACAGAAAAGTTGAAGACTAGAAAGAAGAGGGGGAGGGGGAGGGGAAGCTAGGAAAAAGAGGGATCCCTTCTAATAAATACTACTTTGTAGTGTTTAGAATGTGTTCAGTTTTTCTGAGCTATGTAAGATTATACTGCAATGCCTCTCTGCCTGCAAATATTTCAGTGTATGTTTCTTAAAAACAAGAGCTACATACCTGTCAGACTGCCCAAAATCCAAAACACTGATAATACCACATGCTAATGGGGATACAGAGCAACAGAAACTTCTCTCATTGCTGGTGGGAATGCAAAATGGTATCATCACTTTGGAACACAGTTTCTTACAAAACCAAACACGCTCTTACTATACAATACAGCAACTGTGCTACTTAGTATTTATCCAAAGGAAGTGAAAACTTAAGTCCATCTAAAGCCCTGCTCACAGATGTTTATAGCAGTTTTATTTATAATTGCCAAACTCTGAATGACCAAGATGTCCTTCAGTATGTGAATGGATAAACTGTGGTACATCTAGACAATGGAATATTATTCAGCACTAAAAAGAAATGAGATTTCAAGCCATGAAAAGACACAGAGGAACCTTAAATGCATATTAGTAAATTAAAGAAGTCAATCTGAAAAGGCTACATACTGCATAATTCCAACTATATGACATTCTGGGAAAGGCAAAACTATGGAGACAGTGAAAATATCAGGGGTTGCAAGAGGTTAGTGGGGAGAAAGGACTGAATAGACAGAGCAAAAAGAATCTTTAGGGCAGTGAAACTACTTTGCATGGGACTATACTGGTTGTGGATACATGTCATTATACATTTTTCCAAATCCATTGAATGTACAACACTAAGAGTCTACCCTAATGTAAACTCTGGGCTTTGGGTGATAATGACATCAGTGCAGGTTCATCAGTTGCAACAAATGTACCACTCTGGTGGGGGATATGTTGATAATGGGGAAGGTTATGCACGTGTGGGGACCTGGGGATATGGGAAATCACTGTACTTTGGGTCAATTTTGCTGTGAACTCAAAGCTGCTCTGAAAAAATAAAATCTCTTTAAAAAATAATTAAATAGCAAAAAAAAATTATAAGTAGTTTCCTTCTATTGTCTGCTATGCCATCCACATATCTCCAGCATATTGATTGTTTTCTTAGGCTGACCTCCACCCCTTCTCAGCTCAAGATGGCTGGCTCAGTTTCAAGATTTCTGTGAGGTGTTAAATACACCTACCTTGTCTTTTGTCTCTTTCTAACAGTAAGGGGAAAAAGATCTTCTCAGTAGTGCTCAGTAGATTTCCCCTCATGTCTCACTGGCAGGGCTTTGTTGCATGCATATACTTAAACCTAATTACTTCTAAAAGTGAATGAGACCAGTACAATTGGCTTAGATAAATAATAAGTTATTTCCTTGGTTGCAGAAGAGCCTGCCATCCTTAAAGGAGGTATACCTAGAAGGAGGGTGAGCAAAAATCAGAATTCTGTTTTCGAAGGGGAATGGCTATTGATGAAATCTAAAGTGCCAGCTACCTTCAACTTTTTGCCTGTCGACTCTTCCTCTGGAATCAGCCTCCTTTATGTGAAGAAAAGGGCACTTCAGAAACAAACTACAGAATAAATCAATAGACAAACATATAGAAGGATAGAGAACATGGTCAGTCATTAATGGTACTGCTCATGTAAGAAACCCTTTTCTGCCCAACATTTTAAAAGACTTTCTTAATTTTACTTTTAAGAGTATCATTATCACTAAAAACTTAAATTATGCCAAATTCATATTTAAAAATCAGGCCTTTTTTTAGTGCTTTACATTTGGTTGTCTGATACAGAGAATAACACTTAAGATTTATTGAGTGACATCTGGTTAATTAAATGTCTATTTCCTCCTGCCTCTTAAAGAGATCATAACACAGAAAGACAACATTGGGAAAATAATTAAAGTGCAACCAAAGAGCAGGACTAACCTTCTAACTCACTATAATTAAAAATAAAACAAGAGCATTGTGCTGAGAGAATTGCCTGTCTTTATCAGGACACCTGTCTGTACATTTGAAACCTTATTCTGGAAGTCTCCATTTTGCTTTTCTCCATTTTTGTGTGCAAATGAAAATTTCATTTTCCACAGAATTACTTTGGCAAAAACCTTTTTATATTCAGCCTTCAGGAAAACTTATCTCTTAAAAGACCAGAAGGCAGGGACGCCTGGGTGGCTCAGGAGTTGAGCATTTGTTTTCGGCTCAGGGAGTGATCCTGGTCCAGGGATTGAGTCCCTCACATTAGGCTCCCTGCGAGGAGCCTGCTTCTCCCTCTGTCTTTGTCTCTGCCTCTCTCTGTGTCTTTCATGAATAAATAAATAAAGTTAAAAAAAAGAAGAAGATAGTTTCTACCTACCTCTTTACAGGAGCAATGACCCCAAGTGTCATTAATAAAGGAGCCATAATGGGGGTCAGCTAAAAGAGAGCAACTTGCCTGACAGCCATTGTTGGTGGAGAAAGGCAATGGTCCTAGGCCTTGGAACCCTTCAGACAGCTGTGAGCAACATTGCAGGTGACAGCCTATGAATGACCTTTCCAGAATAATAAATTAATAGGAGTAACTAACATAACACTTCCCCGTATATTAATAAGCATGTACTTGGTGTTTCATCTTTCTTTTTTTTAAAAGCTTTTATTTAAATTCTGATTAGTTAACATACAGTGTAGTATTAGTTTCAGTGTTTCATCTTTTTCTAAGGAAAGAATATACTCATCCTGTTCTTTTGAAAAAAGCCTATGGACCAAATATCAGAGGAAATATATCCTAAATGTGAGTCCCAAAAGCTTTACCTTCAAGAAAAGGGAAAAGTAGTTTTAAAGGGATCAGAGGGATCTCATATCCTCATCCCCAACCAGAGGCTGATATTCCTCTGTTCCAAAGTGGCAGTGGAGATCCACAGCTCAACACATAATGTTTAAGTCTTGATTCCATCATTTTCTAAATATGTGGTGCTAGCCATATTATTTAACCTCTCTTAGAATTGTTTTCCTCATCATAAAGATGATCATGGTAATTGGGCCTGTTTATGAGGATTAAATGAAATAACATATGCTTAGTGGGTGCATTGTAGAAATGGCATCTATATTTCCTTCCATTTAGCCCAGACTGTGACATAGCGTTAGGCACTGAATTGTGTCTCTCCAAATTCATATGTTGAACTTCCAACCCCCAATACCACTTCAGAATGTAACTATTTTTGGAGATAGGGCCTTTAAAGAAGTAATTATGGGGGTGCTTGGGTGACTCAGTTGGTTAAGGATTCAACTCTTGATTTCAGCTCAGGTTGTGATCTCAGAGTTGTGAGATCAAGTCCCATCTCAGCCTCTGTGCTGGGCATGAAGCTTGCTTAAGATTCTCTCCCTCCCTTTCTGCCCCTCCCTGCCCCCTTTCTCTCACTGTCTCTCTCTCTCCCTCTCTAAAAAAAAAACTAAAAAAATTAAAAATGAAGTAATTATGGTCAAATAAGGTCATATGACTAGATCCTAATCCAATATATGTTACAACTGATGAATTATTGGACACCTAGTGCTCATCACATCATTGCTTTTATATATCTGGCATCATGTCCTGCTTAGCATCATAGTTTCTTTTGTCCTTGTCTTCGCTCTCCCACACTGCCCATAGCAGATAGCTGAGATCCTCATGAACTCCTTAGACTTTATATGTCATTATTAGTTCTTGGGAACAGAAGTGATTTTACATACATGTCTTACAACCCATTAGCATAGCACTCTCCACATAGTGAATACATGTTTAGAAATGGTCAAATCAAACTGGATGAAATTAAAATGAAAGACTTTTCTTTAATGAAAACATTTTTCTGGAGTGCCTGGGTAGCTCAATGCGTTAAGCATCTGCCTTTGGTTCAGATCTTGATCCCTGGGTTCTAGGCTCAAGCCCCACTGAGCAGGGAGCCTGCTTCTCCCTCTGTTGCTCTCCTTCCTTGTGCTCTCTTGCTTTCACTCTGTCAAATAAATAAATAAAATATTAAAAAATATTTCCTATGATGAGGATTCTTTGCATTGTTCATAAGTTTCTATGTAATTAAAACTTTATCTTAAAGCTGAAACGATAATAGTATAACATACAATGGATTTGGAACTGTGATATCTGAATAGATAAAATATTTTAATTTTTAAATAAAATAATTTAAAAGAATCATTATCTTTCAGAATTTCTAAGAAAATATTTTTTAAATCTAACATTTGTCCTATTTGGTAACTCCAGTTGAAATAATGGTTGTGCAAATATTTTATAAAAGGTAAATTATTACACAAACATCATATTTTCAAAGCATTTAATATGGATATAACATAGAACATAATTTTCTTGACTTGGAATCATAAAACAGATTTCACTACTGAGGATAAAGAGGTCAAATCTATTTCTGTACTTACCCAATTTGACAGATTCATGGCACATCAATAAGGAATATTTTATAACCTTTTTTGTTAACAAAAATGAACCATACCTTGTAAAAGATTTAGTTTTTAATATCTGGAAAGGTCATGTCAGTATTTTTATTTTTGTAATATTTTTGTGTTTCCCAAGGTGATGAGTGTACTATCAGTAAGAGACACAATCATTCATTGTGAGAGTTGCACTAATTTAAGCAATTGCACCAGATGCTTCTGGTCAGTCAGTTCTTGGTTATCCACACTAAAGTAACCAATGAATGCCATTTAGTCCATTAAATCCTCCATATTAAGAAAGGGAATAGATTTGAATAATGTATCAAATGTTTCAAGAATATACCATAAACAAAACCTTTCTATATTTCCCTACTTGATCCCCTAGCTTCTCCCTTTAATCCACTTCATACACTCATTTATTTATTTAATAAGCCCAGGCGGAGTTTCCTTCCTCTCTGCAGTAATGTTAGGGTTTCTAAGTACCCCTCCTACCTTAAATAGCATGAGGTTACAAGAACTAGATGTGTCCCCAGTAGAAATGAGTGTTGTTTGACCTAAGTTAGGGGATGCAGACACAGAGAGAACTAGAGATACCTATAAGACCCCTCTTGAAAGTTAACATTGCCACTTAAATTCTTCAACACAAATCACTAAGCTAGGAATAGCTGGTGGATAGGATCAAATGTTCACTAATTACAGTAATAGGCCAGGAGCCACATTTTTAATGAAGTTTTGTGGAATTATCTCCTACTGTGATAGATTCACCTCATACTCCATGTTGTATCAAAACTTTATATTGATTGTGAACTTCTGAGGGGATCTTTGGTCTTTCTCAATGGTTTCCTTGTGCTTGTTAGTATTAGTCCTCCATGTCTCTGCAATAAAAGTAGTTTCACATTCCATCTCTGGCACAATTACAGCACCCAGAACAAGGCTCTCACTGGAGAACATGATCAATTCTTCCAAAAGCACTGCAGGCCTTCCCAGAAGTACAGTCATTATTCTACTTGCCTCCATCTAATGATAAGGGAAATTTTTATAATATGTTTGCATTAGCATTTTTTCAAGAAAACTAGAAATTTATTTTACTCTAGAAATACATTAAGCTGTTTCTGCATTCAAATAACTCCTAATGCAATAGTTCAGTATACCCCAAACTTATGTTATCTCATTTTATAATTTAATTCCCTAAATATCACTCACCTTGGTTTTTGTTACTCCCGAAGGATAAAGTTTCATTTGTACAACTTTACAAAATATCCTTTTATAAGAAATCTTTTTTTGCAACCAAATAATGAGTATAGCTAAAGCTTCCCAAGGGGTTTCTGTTATATACAAAAAACAAAAAGTTTCTACCTCTGATATGTTGAATGACTATATTCACCTGTTCAATCACTTGCCTTCATAAATCCTCTAGAGCTGATACCCCTAATTAGCAATTATACTAATAGTATACTCATATGCACAGATATGTTATCTGCTAATGTATACTTATCTATTTCAATGGATATTTATTTTGCAGTGTGGCCAAATGTGCTTTACAAATGCCTATATCTTTATTTAGAAAGAACTAAAAATAACAGGGTTTTTCTACCTGAGTTTGGGCCCCAAGATCTCTCATGAACCCATTATATGTAGAGACTATGGAGATAAGAAAATCTTATACTGGGATCACATAAATGAGTAAATGGATGATGGGTGGTAGGATCTAGGTTTCTCACTACTGAGACATTATAAATAAACAAGGTAGAAGCAGAATGAGCCATGTGGTTCTGGAGTAGAGCCAGAAACATCAGTACGAACATGTATTTGGCTTAAAATGATACAGATAGGTAGAGAAATGATTTTACAAGTCCTAGCACTGTCCACTGAGAGGGCCTAGAAATGATGACATCCCAGGAGCAATGAGCACATCCAATGCCCAAATCTTGGTTTCTATTACCATTCTCTAATAAAAGAAACCAGACCTCCTTGGAGAACTGACTGATTCTAGGACTTAGGCAGGGAATATAAAAGATGAGCCTAGAGAATCTTGCAATGCCATAAAGTAAGGAAGTGCTCAATAAACAAAATGATGGGGGCACATCAAAGGAACACATGACCAGACTGAAAGTGTTCTCAAAGGCCAAAGTTGAAATAATTTAAGCAACAAAATAAATAAGATAGTAGTGAATTATAACCCATAATATAAAGTTCATATTTGTGAGCCTCTACTTATACAAATAAATTACTGAACAAATAAATAGAGAGGAGTGATGAAACTTCAATGCAGAAGAATTCCAAATAATTTATGTAGATACTACCCCCTCAAGGAAATAAAGCTTTAACTCCTCACACCTTGGGTATGGACTTTACTTACTGACTGCTTTCAACTAAGGAAGTAGAGTGGGGGGAATGCAGTAAATTTACAGTACAGAAAGCTGGTAAACACTAGATAAATCAGATGATTAAGATTAACATCATCATGGACAAGTAATCACGATAGTAATGCATGACAGAAAAATGAAACTAGACCACTCTCTTTCACCATACACAAAGATAAACTCAAAATGGATGAAAGATCTAAATGTGAGACAAGATTCCATCAGAATCCTAGAGGAGAACACAGGCAACACCCTTTTTGAACTCGGCCACAGTAACTTCTTGCAAGATACATCCACGAAGGCAAAAGAAACAAAAGCAAAAATGAACTATTGGGACTTCATCGAGATAAGAAGCTTTTGCACAGCAAAGGATACAGTCGACAAAACTCAAAGACAACCTACAGAATGGGAGACGATATTTGCAAATGACGTATCAGATAAAGGGCTAGTTTCCAAGATCTATAAAGAACGTATTAAACTCAACAGCAAAGAAACAAACAATCCAATCATGAAATGGGCAAAAGACATGAACAGAAATCTCACAGAGGAAGACATAGACATGGCCAACATGCACATGAGAAAATGCTCCGCATCACTTGCCATCAGGGAAATACAAATCAAAACCACAATGAGATACCACCTCACACCAATGGGAATGGGGAAAATTAACAAGGCAGGAAACCACAAATGTTGGAGAGGATGCGGAGAAAGGGGAACCCTCTTACACTGTTGGTGGGAATGTGAACTGGTGCAGCCACTCTGGAAAACTGTCTGAGGGTTCCTCAAAGAGTTAAAAATAGACCTGCCCTATGAGCCAGCAATTGCACTGCTGGGGATTTACCCCAAAGATTCAGATGCAATGAAACGCCGGGACACCTGCACCCCGATGTTTATAGCAGCAATGTCCACAATAGCCAAACTGTGGAAGGAGCCTCGGTGTCCATTGAAAGATGAGTGGATAAAGAAGATGTGGTCTATGTATACAATGGAATATTACTCAGCCATCAGAAACGACAAATACCCACCATTTGCTTCGATGTGGATGGAACTGGAGGGTATTATGCTGAGTGAAATAAGTCAATCGGAGAAGGATAAACATTATATGTTCTCATTCATGTAGGGAATATAAATAATAGTGAAAGGGAATATAAGGGAAGGGAGAAGAAATGTGTTGGAAATATCAGAAAGGGAGACAGAACATAAAGACTCCTAACTCTGGGGAATGAACTAGGGGTAGTTGAAGGGGAGGAGGGCCAGGGGTGGGGGTGAATGGGTGACGGTCACTGACGGGGGCACTTGAAGGGATGAGCACTGGGTGTTATTCTGTATGTTGGCAAATTGAACACCAATAAAAAATAAATTTATTATTTAAAAAAAAGAAAGAAAAAAATAAAGCACGCCCTTGAAATGAAAAAAAAAAGAGAGAGTAATGCATGATATGATGCAAGGTAATAAGAGGTGCACTTGACCTCTGTGCTATTATTTCAAAATCTCATAACCCCAGGCTGATCAGGAGAAAACATAAGAAAACCCTAAATTGAGGGACTTCTATAAAATATCCAACCAATACTCCTCAAAATTGTTAAAGTCATGAAAAAGAAAGAAAATCTGAGAAACTGTCAATCAAGAACAGCCTAAAGGACATGATATCTAAATATAACATGTTTTTTGTGGTAATGGGATCCTGGAATAGAAAGAAAAGACATTAAAGAAAAACCAGTTAAAGTCAAATAAAGTGTGGACTTCGGTTCATTATAATGCACCAATGTTGGTTCCTTAGTTATGACAAATTTTCCACAGTAATGTAAAATGTTAATAACAGTAGAAACTTGGTGAGGAGTATTCTCATACTAACTTTGTAAATTTCCTATAAATCAAAACCTATTCTAAAAGAAAAGCTTACTTAAATTTTTTTAATTTTTATTTTGTTATTTTTTAAAGATTTTCCTTATTTATTCATGAGAAACACAGGGAGAGAGGCAGAGACACAGGCAGAGGGAGAAGCAGGCTCCCTGGGGGGAACCTGATATGGGACTTGATCCCAGGACTCTGGGACCATACCCTGAGCTGAAGGCAGCTGCTCAACCACTGAACCATCCAGGTGTCCCTTATTTAAATTTTTAAAAATGTGAAACCAACTTTCTATTGGTCTCCTAAAATAAGGAGCTCTGACTGAAAGCCATTTTGTTCTAGGACAATCAATACAACAGACCTTCTAATCATGAAAACATAAAGCAAGTGTACATCTTTCGTTCTTAAAGAAGACCTATCCACAGTGAACTTACCAAAATAGCAGGTATGTTAGTTAGAGGGAAAAACCGAGCAGTCTGTTTGGTTAGGTAAACTGGCTGTGCAGTAAGTTTGGCAGATTTATGACTATGTGGACTTTATTTTCCACTTTAGAAAAAACACACCCGAGTGACTTAAATTATTAGGTGTTCTAGAGTGGTGATGAAAAATTTGAACTGGAAAAGACCTTGGGATGGACATGCAAGCAAGTATTCACAGATTCCCCTGCCAGATATTATGGCATGATAGAATGAAGTGCTGGGTGTCACTGTTTAGGAAATCTGCACATACTTTTACAATACTTAATTTATTCCTATCTGCATAATTGGGAAGAAATATCTCTCCTGCATTTTCATTCAAATTCTTTTCCAAAGCCAAGCAAAATTGTCCCTATCTTTGTGCATGGGTGTTGAAAGCTGAAAAAAAAAAAAAAAACCCATGTTGATCAAACCTAAATTTATTGGGTAGCCTTTTGGGGAATAGACAGTCAACAGTCTGATTATATATTCTGAAGGAAACAGTTTGACTAATGTGACCTTTGATAATATTGTAGACTCTAAATTCTAAATCATGAGTTACAAATTTAAATGTCTACTAGGTTCAAGTAGGTCTCATAAAAGCAGAAATCAAGCTTAGAGAGACCCTGTCAAAAAGTGGTAGCCACTATTTAGCACCAATTGACTACTACCTAGAAATATAGACCCAGTGATAATGAAAACTTTTTTTATGATTTTTATTTATTTATTTCAGAGAGAGAGCATGAGTGGGGAAAGGGGCAGTGGGAGAGGGGAAGCAGACTCCCCAATGAGCAGGGAGCCCAATGTGGGGCTCTATCCCAGGACCCCAGGATCATGACCTGAGCCAAAGACAGATGCTTAATCAACTGAGCCACCTAGGTGCCCTGAAAACAAAGCAGAAAAGCCATGTTTTTGTTCAGAGGATCTCAATTTTTAAATACTAGTAACCAATTAAAAAGATTTAAATGAGCCAAATTAAATGCAGCTAAAGTATGGACTTGGCCTGCAGGCTATCAATTTGTCATTTCTAGCAACTACATTATTATAAGTCCAGGTTTTGTCGTTATTGAACTTTTTCCAAGACATTGGAAAAATAAATATATATGTTAAAATAAATACATATGTCTCCAGCCTAATGAAAGAAACAAACTTATAAAAGGGTGTTATAGGATAATGATGTAGAAGGGAAATAGGCATAGTCATTTCAGGAAAACAGGGCAGGGGTGCGGGCAAAGTTCTTACTTTTAAAGTTAGTAAATCCTAAAATGTGTTATAAAGAAATTCTAGGATCTAGGGGCACCTGGGTGTCTGAGTGCTTGAGCATCTGCCTTGGGCTCAGGTCATGATCCCAGGGTCCTGGGATTGAGTCTCCCATCAGGCTCCCTGCAGGGAGTCTGCTTCTCCCTCTGCCTAAGTCTCTGCCTCTCTCTGTGTGTCTCTCATGAATAAATATAATTTTTTTAAAAAAGAAAAATTCTAGAATCTGTTTCACTAAAAATTTTATTTCACTTAACAATTCTAATGATAGGCTAGATTGTTTGGACCATCAAGCTCAACTGGGGGCATGGCTAAGTCACACTGAAGGTAAGATGTAGATACCTAGATACAGAGTGCCGGAAACCTAGAGACAAGTTGAAGGGCAATTAGCAAGTTCACAGGTAAGTTCAATGAAAGCCCCAAAGTAATCAGCAATACCAACTACGGAGGGAGGGTCTGATAGAGATGTGGTAGCAACTTTGAGATGTGGCAGCAACTTTGAGATGGCCACTGCCATCTCAGGCAGGAATTAAACTTGATTATCATTACACAAACCAATAGTCTGACATAATTTCCAATGTGACTATTCTAGCTCAAGTCCTCTCCATCAGTTCCTCTGCAAAATGCCTTTCAGCTCTATCTCTCTGCTTTCTACTCTCCCCCCACACTGCTTCCAGTGCCAAATCAATGGCAGGGTGGTTGCCTAAGTGCAGGCAAATATGTGGACAAGTCTATTGAGAGTTTTGTTTTGTTTAAAGATTTTTTTATTAATTTATGTATTTATTTAGAGAGAGTATGAGTGTATGAGTGGTGGGGAGGAGCAGAGGGAGAGGAAGAAGGCTCTCTACCGAGCAGGGAACCCGACATGGTGCCCGATCCCAGGACCCTGAGATCATGACCTGAGCCCAAAGCAGATGCTTAACCAACTGAGCTACCCAGGTGCTCCAAGAGAGTTTAAAACAATACTAAAACTGACAAAAACTTGTTTTCAAATATGAGTCAGTGACAAACCATTCCTCCCACCAAAAAAAAATATTTTCTCACTCTAAGTTCTAAACAATTGTTGTGATTACTATTTTTAAATATTATATACATGAGCTTAAAATTACCACATTTTTGGTTGCATATCCTTTGATAAAACATCTATTAGATGGAAATCAATTCAGAGAACTCCCAATTACACAGTTAGCACCCTGTGTTTATCCAATGAGTAAGTCTGTCATGATTCATTACTGTTCAAGCTCACTTCAGGAGCAGTTTATATCTCCAATCCCTATGCTACTACACATTCTCAAATACAGGCAGTCTTTGCAAGGCATTGTGGGAGTAAAAATAACTACACATGCAGAAATCTTCATGATCACTGTAAAACAATCTTCATAATTGATGGAAAATGTAGGATTCCTTTGTGACTTTTAAATTTTTTGGTTGAAACATTAAAAAAAACTCATTATTATAAATGAATAGGGAAATGAGAAAGTAGTAAAGTTTATTTAGTATACTATAATTTAAAACATTAGAAATATTATGAATTAAAGGTGTTTTCTCCCTTTTTGAAAAAATTAAAAAACCTATCAAGTGTAGTTTGGGAGGATCCCTGGGTGGCTCAGCGGTTTAGCGCCTGCCTTCGGCCCAGGGCATGATCCTGGAGTCCCGGAATCAAGTCCCGTTTCGGGCTCCCTGCATGGAGCCTGCTTCTCCCTCTGACTATGTCTCTGCCTCTCCCTCTCTCTGTGTCTCTCATGAATAAATAAATAAGATCTTTAAAAAAAAAAAAAAGAGTAGTTTGGTGCTTGCCTTCTTCTTGTTCTAGAACTTTTTCATATGGAAGGAGTATTTGTTCTATGCCTTGACAAATTGTCATATTCCTTTCTAAGTTTGGATAAGCTTCCAATACTCTATCCTTTGCTTGTCATGAAATATCTCCAAGAGTTCCTTTAATGTAAGTTTTTGCTGGTATCACTTCCTCAGGGACATCTTTATGTTTTTCATTACAGCCACTTGTCTCATTAATGTCAGTAAATTCACCTTCACGGAGATTCTCCAGCTACATATCTGGAGTCTCAAATGAGACAGTGTCAACATTCACATGGTCAGGCTACTTCTCCCATAACTCTGTTTAACTTAGATTTGAGTTTCACTTTTGTTATTATTGCTTTTGTTTCTTTGTTGCACTTTCATCTTTGATGGTCAATTTCCTCTTTTTTATCCATTTTTGTAATATGTCATGTGGATTATCATTGGGCAACAAGGATATAACACAACTATACACTTTAGTGTCTGTGCATAAAATGACCAACATATACACAGTGACCAATCACCAAAGACTTTTTAAAAAATGTCTAGGCGGTCACTGACCATAATGCACATTTGTTATCTACATAGTGTCTTGTAGGCTGAACATCTACCAGTGGAAGTTTGTGCTTCATGCAATTATTCACAGTTAATAAACTAAAGTAGTAACTGAAATTGGAACCTTGATGTTGAGGGATTGGTGTTATTTATCTAAGTTGTGGTAACTAAAATTCCTGTCCATCAGAACCATGCAAAGCAATGACTTGGTAGATTCACAATGATAGTACAGTGATTATAAAGATGAATAAACAGGACTTGTGTTACTTCAGTTTTATCATTTTGTAACCAATTGATGTTTTGATTTGTGTTTAACATTTCAAACAATGAAATGAGTGCAAAAAACAGAAGTTGTTTAGTATATGTAAATTTTAGTTCATACTCAAAATATTTTAATAAATTTGAATCTTCAAAATGGAATTTATTCTTTGTAGATACTTAAGTTTTAAAAAACAAAGGAACAAAATATATTCACATTATTATTACTGAAAACAGCTTTGTCATACAGAAAGGAATGAGTTTAAAAATGATGCACTCTGTTCAAATATGCTAGGTACACAATTGGATCTTTCTTAAAGGCAGATATGATCTTGTAATGACTCTGATCCAATTTTTCACTATCTCTTTATCACCTATGTCAGTAATTCTTAACCAGTATCATCTGTGAAAGTTTTCAAAAACACAGATTCCCAGACCGTAATATATATAGAGAGAGATTGCAATGCAGATCTACGCTAGGCACTGGGAAACTGTACTCTTAAAGCCATTGGTGATTCACCTAGGTGCTAATCCACCAACCTACATGTTAGATTAAGTTTCTTTGCATGGAAAATAAGGGCCCTTAAAATCTGAAGCTTACTTCTATAGACTCATCTCTGGCTACTAATTTTTTCCCCGCATTTTACAACTTATAACTGCTCATACCTCCTGAATTAGCTATCTATCTTTGTCCATTGTGTCCCAACTCCCATGAATTGTTCTAGTCTCCCAACTCCATGCCTGGGTCCACTTGGAAAATCTTATTTCTGTTTAAGAGTTAACTCAAAGCTCAGGTGTTTTAGGCACCACCCCTTCTGTATACTTCCACTGTAGCAATTATAACACACACTGCAGTGAATGATTAGTTCTGTGACAAGCTTCTTAAAGTAGGACATGTCTTTTTACATCTATGTATCTCCAGCATTCAGCCCATTACCCAGTTCTTTCATACCCAGATATATCTGGTAGGAACACTTTCCACTTCAAGTAACAGAAAGATGGCAGAGATTTGTAATTCTTATATAATAAATCTTGAAGGAAATGATGATTGGTGAGGATACATCAGCTCAACAACTTAAAGCTTGTCTTCTCTGTGATTCTCCAAGACTTTCCCTCATACTTGGAACCTCATAGTTGCAAGGTGATGATTGAAGCTCAACACATCACAGCCATAGGAAGGAGAAGAGGACTGTGCCAGTTGTCTATGTATTCTTTAATCAAGAAAGCAACATTTTCCAGGAATTCCTCAGCTAACTTCCAGCGACGCCTCATTTGCTAGAACTGGGTCACACGACCACCACTAGCTACAAAGGAGGCTGAGAAAGCACATAGGATTGGTGTGAAAAAGAATTAGTTTAATTAATATATAACCAATCATGACCCATGGCCTCAGATGGTAGGTACATCATTGGTCTGAATAAAATTATAATTCTGTTAATAAAGAAGAGAAAGGAATGGATATTGAACATAACACTGTCAGTATCTGCCAAAGTAGATATTCTATGATTGTTATAAGTATAAATGAGAGAATAAATAAATGTGTGAAAGAATAAATGATTAACTTTCAAGATAAAGATAGGCTTTATAAAGATAATTCTGACAATTGATTAGAGTGAACAAGCCAAGGGTACCTACCAATGCAGAATGATACCAGTAATAGAAAACTCAACTCCTACACTTTTAGGCAAAGACAAAATAAAGGACTTGTGTGTCTCTGTGTAGCTTTCCTCATTGACAGAGCATTAGACAGCTCCAGGCTTACAACTTCACAGCTTCAAGTTCAAGGGGGTAAAGCACCACAGAAGCCAGAAAAGAAAGGAGTGAGTCCATGGTCAGGCTAGCATTGTATGGCCACCCTGGCCCAGCAGTCCCATCCATTACTGATGGGCTGAGTCAGGGGAGGATAAAGAAAATCAGGAGCTATTACCAGCAGAAGGAAGGACAGATGATCAGCAGGCAAAAATAATGGAACCCAAAAATAAGGACTGAGCATTCTCAGAAGTGAGAATGAGAGGTTAGCAAAGATGGGTGGGACCAAACAATCTCTGAAAGCCAACATGATTTGACTGTCACCACCCTCCAAGCATCACCACCATACCACTTGGTAAGGGAAATTGGCAGTTCATCTTAGTCTAACTTTCCCTCTGTGATTAGATTTACAACCTAGGAGTAAGTAAGAGGACAGGTTAAATCAATGCTTCTCAAACTTTCCCATCAAAATATCCCCAACAGCCATAGAAAGTGGGAACTCTGGAATTTGGGATGGGTGGTGGAATAGGAGGCTAGCTGCATATTTTGGAGCAGTCTGCTGCACAACTAAAATGTATTTGAAGTCTTGTGCTTTTTCTTAAAAATGTTGATTAACTTAATGTGAGATGAGTACTGGGTGCTATACTATATGTTGGTAAATGTAACTTAAATAAAAAGAAAAATTAAAAAATGTTTATTAACTTCAAATTTTATTCCATAGAATATCTATGTAATTTTTAAATGTTTTCAATTACTAGCCACGTAAAATTTCCTCAAGTTTTTTCAAACAAAATCACATTGTTTTCAACTCTATTATTCTCAGGAAGCTGCTTCTGGCAATGACATCATCTATTAAAGCTCTCATTAGCATTTTGAATGATAACTGCCATCTATTTAGTAACTACTACATTCCAAGTAATTTTATACATTTTCTCATTTAATCCTCTAAAGAATTCTGAAAAGCAACTATCATTATTCCCAAACAAATGAAGGAAGTAAAAGTTACAGAAGGCCACACTAATTCCCTTCAAAAGTTACACAGCCACATATCAGGACTGAAACACAGAACTCTCTGGCTTTAAATTCATGTCTTTTCCAACATGTTTCCCTTCCTCTGCTTTCACATTGCTTCTTTATGTTCCAGGAATGTCAACCTCCACTATGAAACAATCCACAAATTCAAACAGAAAACAAAATAACTAATGTCACTATCCACATGCGGAGGTCTCCAGTACCAAGGTAGTATGAAGAAAGAAGAGCAGGAGCCCTGGGATCAGGAGGCTAAGTTCTCTTGTCAACTTCACCTGGAGCAAAATGTGGAGTTTAGAAAAGTCTCTCGCCTGTCTGGACCTGAGCACCTTCACCTGTGAAATGAGAGCAGGATTTGGTCACATTTGTAGTCCTCCCCAGCTCTAGCAAGCTATCATTTTAACATCAATTCCTCAGGACTCAGTTGCTTAAGTGTAGACTAAGCCTCATATGGCTATTGAATGTAACATGCCCTCTAAAAGAGACTAGGAAATCCAATTGTAGACACACACTCAAAAGAAGTTTCCGGTTGAATGCTAACTCTAACTTCTAAGAAAGTAATAAGGATGATGGTAACTGCTACTTGTTATCAATCATGTACTTCTAGTACATGATTCATCATGTACTTCCAAGAAAGTAATAAGGATGATGGTAACTGCTACTTGTTATCAATCATAGTACTTCTAGAAGAATATCAACTATTCTTCTAGAAGTACTATCTCATTTAACCTCCACAACGCCATGAAGTAAGTCCCACTATTATTCCCATTTTATAGATGAAGAAACTAAATCACAGAAAGCTTAAGTAATTGCCCAAGATCAAATGTATTATGTATGGCAAGTCTACCAGCAAATATAGCTGGTTAGGCTCCACAGTCTGGAGTGGCCTTCCTCCAGAAAAACTGCCTCCCTCCTCACCAGGCTGTTCTCATTGAGAAATCTGTACTTGAAAAGCTTCTTGGGAAAGAAAATAAAATCTCATCACTAATGCTGTGCCATGGATTAAACTTAAAATGCAGAGTGTTTTACCATGCCAGCAGAGGCATACCAGAGTTACAACAGTGTCTGGTTTTCCAGTTGGCTTTGTTAACCTTGGAGTCTCTGTAGGTTTCAATGGTCATTGGGGAGAGAACGATTGCCCCAGTAGGAAGGAGTCTGATTGGAACCAGGAGGCAAATACCTTATACGGAAGGATTCACTGCATTACGACCATTTAAAAGCTGATGATACAACAGAATTACCATTATGACTTATCCACACCAGTTAGACATGCGTAATCATTAGTTCTCAAGCTGAAGTAGAACATACTAAACTTACTTGACATTCTTTCTCTAGCGCTTCCCAAACTCATTTGAACACATAATCATTTGTTTTCATTGAGCCTCTTTTGAGACCATTGTCCCAATTGAGACATTGGGACAGAACACATTTGGAAAATTCTGCTCAATAGAATACAGCAAAGACCACAAAAAAGAAACGAATGCAATAAAGAGTCCTCAACTTCTCATACTATCCATCCAGAGGGCCCTGCAGCCCCAGACAGCTGGAGCACACGGGAGAAGGCAGTTCCTCACTCTTCATTACTCCCACCAGGGGCAGAACAGAAATGCCTCCATCAAGATAGAAAAGTACTTGCTGCTTTTAATTGAGCATTTATTACAGATAAGACACTATGAAAAGCACTTCACATACTTAAAATTTTTAAGTTTGAACATCTGTATCATTTATAAATGTACAAAGGATAACTTTTGGAAATAGATTACTTGCCGGTAATCAATGTAGCTCCAAAAAGATGTTTCTTAAGTAGAATTCGTTAATTAAAATTTTCAGGGATCCCTGGGTGGCTCAGTGGTTTAGCATCTGCCTTTGGCCCAGGGCATGATCCTGGAGTCCCGAGATCAAGTTCTATGTCAGACTCCCTGCATGGAGTCTGCTTCTCCCTCTGCCTATGTCTCTGCCTCTGTGTGTGTGTGTGTCTTTCATGAGTGGATAAAAAAAAATCTTAAAAAAAAATAAAATAAAATTTTCAGGGAGGCAGTCAGTGACTGATATGAGGCAATGTCCTTAACAGGTTCTGCTTAATAGAATTTTTGCAAACATCCTATCCAGAAAAAGAACTTTCTATCATCAATTTTTATCTTTCTTTTCATAGTAATTTCAGGCTTCAAACATACAACCCATTTTTTTGCCACTGAATTCTCTAAGAACCTCTATCGAGAAGGAAATCTTGATTAGATAAGTGAACCTCAGATATTTGTAGTCCTAGGAAGAAATGGTTCCAAAAAAGAGGGTAAATGAAAGATGGTTGCTTTAAGAAATGAACAAAGAACGAAGATAGGTTCCCAGCTACAAGACGCACACTGAAAGAAATAGCTGGCTTCGGAATGTTAATGCCATCACTGCAAATTAGTTTTAATATAAGTAATTAATCAATTTTTGTCAGTTTTTGCAATACATTATGAACATTCTGTGTGAGGTCCGTCCTTCACTGTACTACTTCAAGTTTAAAAGCCTGAGGCTTTTAGAACTTGCCTTATGACATTGGCAAGGACCTTTTTATAGACTAATTAACATGCCAAGAATTTCAAGCCAACAAAAGATACAATGGTACCCTTTTCCAGTTTTCAAGAACTTTTTCATGCCCACTTTAAGCACCTTTTACACTTTGGCTCTCTCTGCTTGGATACCATCCCACTCACTGGAAGGACTGGCTTTAAATTTCACCTTGAGTGCCATCCCTCCCAGGACCCGTGATGAGGGGAAATAATGACATCACATTATGCAAGTTTCCTTTGGTAACCTCTCCTTCTAGAGCCTTTGTGTGGAATTAGCAGAAAAATATAAATCCATACTGAATGAGATTAAATTTAAGTCTCTAAGCAAAAGCACCGCATTGGATCAGAGCAAATGTAACAGATCTCAGCATGGACTCCTTTGGCACTCCAGTCCCCAAGAGGAGCACACACTGCCGGCCACATTGTCCACACAAGGATTTGGGGGATCTGGAACGATGGGTTCTGGATTTAAATTACTGTTGCTACTGAACTGCTACCTCTTCTATTAAAGTTTAAATTACCAACATACTAATACAAAAGAACCCATACTCATAAGCTCTAACTTGCTGGAAGGGATGTTTACAAACAACAAGATTTCCTATTTCTTGAACCTAACTTAGTTGCTAGGGCAGATTCTCACCCAGGTGGAGAACTGTAAATTTATTATTATTTCCATTATACATATAAATGTACCATTATGGAATATAAAGAAAAATAGAGGTAAAAGTATCATCATATGTAATATACCAGTATTAACATTTTCAAGTAATACTGATATTATTCCAAGTAATTTCTTTTGATCTTTCTTCTCCTATGACGTGCATTTTATTATCATGCTCCCATGGAGAAGGAACACAGGTGAAACTATAAGTGAATTTTGACCAAATATATTTACTAACTATGCCAGGCTGAAGACAATCTCTCAGCCATCCTCTGAGAGCTAACTCGAATGACAGCCACCATGTCACCCCACTAATGAGGAAATAGGACTCAGGGCTCAAGGGCTGCACACTTTCTGATTTTCCTCATAGTGAAGCAAGGCAGACAGAGGGAGTGAGGATTATTAATCAGAGAAAAGTGAAGCTAAACCATCAGCCCACTCTCTATCCTCTGCTTCTCCAGCATTACCCACTCTCCCCCATTCTTTGCTCAGAGACAGTCCCCCTTTCCTCACTAGGGTGGTCTACCTTCTCAGTTGAGCACTCCTCAGCTCCCCTGGAGGGCACTCCCGGAGGCCTCACAGGGCTTCAAAGCCAGCTACTAAATTGGCTAACCCTCTGTCCTTATGGTTTGCCCAGGCATGTCTCCCAAGGCCACTGTGTCAATGGGAAGCTCTAGGATTACTCTGTACAAGTGAATTCTAAAATCCTTCCTTGCTTCACAGCAATCTCACAGAGATTTATCTTGTCAAAAAGAAGAAAATGCAAACCTTTCTGCTGTCACTGAGGTACTCCAAGTGTGACTGCCTTTACTGCACTTCTCAAAAACGAGGCTCTGCATCCAAAACAAAATTTCAGTCATAATATGGGCTTTAACATGAAATGGGTGGAAATCCTTCAAAAGAGTAACTTAACAATGAACTGGGTGAACATGAACAAGCAAGCATTCAGTACCTGAAAGGAAAAATCTAAATGATGAATAAATATGGGAAAAAATAGGTTCAAGTTCATTAATAATCCAAGGTATGCCAAACAAAGCATAGATGTTTTTGCTTATCTAACTAAAAAGGATTTTTTTAATTATATATGCAGTGTCAGTGTTGGCTGGCATGTGGAAAAACCTGCTAGTCATATCTCCCACTACTGGTGGGAGAAGATTGATAAAAACAATTTCCCAAATACAATTTGGAAATTTGTATTGAGAGCAAAAACCCACAAAATCTCTGACCCACCAATTCTACTTGGGACCCAAAGGATGTAACTAGTAATATTTATAAAGATTTATATTTTCACATTTGATAATAACTGGAAAAATATTCAACAATAAAGTAGTAAAAATATATGGCTTAGTTACTCAGCAGAATGCTCTGCAGCCATGAATAAGAAGCTGTTGGAAAAGGTTTGCAAACGTGGAAAAAGTAGGAAAAGGTTTGCAAACATGGAAAAAAGAGAATTATAAAACAACACATAAAACACAATACTATTTTTGTGGGAAAATACAGTTGTAGAAACACAAACACTTAGGAAAGGGTCTAGAGAGGAGTCAATAGTGGTTATCTTGAAGTACAGTGCGATGGAGTCAAGACTAGCAGAGTGGCATGTAGTTAAGGGTGAGAGTATGAGATATACTTGGTCCATATTCTAACTCTGCCACTGTAGAAACTGTGGTAACTTGGGATCCCTGGGTGGCGCAGCGGTTTGGCGCCTGCCTTTGGCCCAGGGCGTGATCCTGGAGACCCGGGATCGAATCCCACATCGGGCTCCCGGTGCATGGAGCCTGCTTCTCCCTCTGCCTGTGTCTCTGCCTCTCTCTCTCTCACTGTGTGCCTATCATAAATAAATTTAAAAAAAAAAAAAAAAAAAGAAACTGTGGTAACTTGCTTTAGATTCCTTATCTATAAAATGGGGATAATGCTCCTTCTTAGGGTTTGGGAAAGGATTAAATACAATGATGCTAGTAAAGTATATAGCACAATACCTGATACAAATAAATACTAATTGAAAAAATTATAAATTTTTTATCTGCAATTTCCAACTTTCTACAATGGATATGTATTACTTTTATAATTAAAGTCATTCCAAAAAACTATAAGCAACTACAGAATTCCAACTAATGATATAGATGCTTAAGTACTTAAGAGGGCAGTAAACTCATATCCAGAATTATTCTGAAGTGTATCAAAAAATAAGATGGATTGGGACGCCTGGGTGGCTCAGTGGTTGAACATTTGCCTTTGGCTCAGGGCGTGATCCTGGGGTTCTGGGATCGAGTCCCACATTGGGCTCCTTGCTAGGAGCCTGCTTCTCCCTCTGCCTGTGTCTCTGCCTCTTTCTGTGTCTTTCATGAATAAATAAATATATAAATAAATTTTAAAAATCTTTAAAAAATAAGATGGATGGATGATAGGTATACAAATGTTTATTATAAAATTTTTTCAGCCTTGATATATGTTTGAAAATATTTATAGTGAAATGTTGAGAAATGGTTATTTCATTTAAAATTACCTTTTTCTTTATATAAGTAAAGCATACTCATTTTAACACAGCATATAATAAAGATATATTTAAAGAAAAAATAGTCTTCCTAACAGTCTTCATCAATTTCACTGTCCTCAAAAGGTATTTTTTTTTGTATCCTTCTACATTGTTATGCTCATAAATGTAAAGGAAGTTTTTTTTACAAGATCATAGTGTACACAATACTTGGCAACCAGTATTTCTTACACTTAGAAAGTAGCTTTTATTTAAAAAAAATGAGATCCACTTCTTACTAATGAATCTGTAAGTACAAATTAATTTTCTTTATAGATAAGATAGCAGTGAAGGCGTAGCTTCTTCACATATTGATTTTTATTATTACTTAAATTTTTAGAAGACTTCATAGTAAGAAACAAGGTACTTTGGTTTTTCAAATGAACATACAAACAAAAAGCAGAAACAGACATGCAAATACAGACAACCGATGGTTCCAGATGGCAGAGGAGAGGAGGATGGGCAAAATGCATGAAGGAGAATGGGAGATACAAGCTTTCAGTCATGGGATGAATAAATCACAGGAATAAACACACAGGCACAACATAAGAATAAAAGGCATGACTATATAATCCATATCATATAGTTAATAATATTGTAATAGCTTTATGGTGACAGATGGTAGCTACACTTATGGTGAGCACAGCATAATGTACAGAAAAGTTGAATCACTAATGTTGTACATCTGAGACTAATGTAGTATTGTGTGTCAAACATACTCAAATATAAAACTTTCTTGGGATGCCTGGGTGGTTCAGTGGTGGAGCATCTGTCTTTGGCTCAGGTAGTGATCCCAGGGTCCTGGGATCGAGTCTCACATCAGGCTCCCTCCTGGGAGCCTGCTTTTCCCTCTGCCTGTGTCTCTGCCTCTCTCCTGTCTCTCTGAATAAATAAATAAAATCTTTAAAATTTTTCTTTTTAAAATATACTTTGCTTTTTGAAATTCTTTATTTTTTTATAATTTTTTAAATTTTTATTTATTTATGATAGTCACAGAGAGAGAGAGAGAGAGGCAGAGACATAGGCAGAGGGAGAAGCAGGCTCCATGCACCGGGAGCCCGACGTGGGATTCGATCTTGGGTCTCCAGGATCGCGCCCTGGGCCAAAGGCAGGTGCTAAACCGCTGCGCCACCCAGGGTTCCCGAAATTCTTTATTTTTATATGAAAATACAATGTAACTAGGTGCCTGAGGGTCCTGTCACCTAGCTAGGGTTTTATTCTCACTTCTTCCTGCTGGTCCTGAGTCCACTCACTCATAGGTCCTATTCTGCGGTGGCAGTATTGCCACTGTTACACTTGAGGCCATTTTCTAGAGTCATCACTCCAGCCCAAGGTAGACAGAAAAACTTACCTGACGTTTGCATGCCTCTGAATATGCTGACCACAATTTTACTCACATTTGTATACAGAATATAAAGAAAATAAAAAAACAGCAGCAACAAATGTATTCCATAATTCATTGTCGTATCCACCCCACAGAAGCAGGATGGACCCTACCCAAAATGCTGTTGACATGTGGAGATTGATGATTCCACACACAGACGAAGAGGATTTTCAAGAAGCATGGAAGGCAATACAGCTGCCCACATTTTAATTTGCATTGTCCTGAGTTGGTAATTTGTGGATAGACAAAATGGTATCGAATTGAAGGATCCTTGGGGCACCTATATGGTTCAGTCAGTTGAGTGTCAGATCCTTGATTTTGGCTCAGGTTATGATCTCAGGTCATGGGATCAAGCAATGGGCTTGGCTCTCAGTAGAAAGTCTGTTTGAGATTTGCTCCCTCTGCTCCTCCCCCCACTCACACACACTCTCTCTTTCAAAATAAGCAAATCTTTAGAATTAAAGGACCCTTTGTCCAAATATAAGGGTTCCAGAGCCTTTTGTTTATTATTTAACCAGATGCTCAAATCTAGATATGAGATGAACACACATTATAGACATACATATCAGAAATATGTAAAGAAGAAAAAGAAGCAGAGGTTAGTTTTGCTCATCAAGAATACTTCACCAAAATCACCAAAAATTCTGATGAATTTGCCCGAAAATGTGTGAGACAATTAGCTTACCATGATCCATGAAAAGAACCTATTCAGATTTTGATTGGAGGTGTTTTGAATCTTTAGATCCACTGGAGGAGAACTGATATCTCTACAAATACTTCTTTCCCACAGTTTCTCCCTTCACTCATTCATTTATAGTTTGTATAAAGGATATATATAGTTATACAAACTATAAAGGATACACTCAGGTACAGTATCCTTCATAGTTTATTTTGTATATTAAATATATATATCATTTTATAGTCTTCCATAGAGATTTTGCATATATTTTTTGAGATTTAATCCTGAGTACTTATTTGATATTTTCTGATACTCTCCAGGTATTTTCTAAGTATTTGTTGCTGGTGTAAAAAAATGGAGTTGACTTTTGTTAAAAACAAAACCTTATATCCATCCACCATGTTCAATTCTATTATTTGTAATAAATTACCTATAGATTTTTTAAATTTTCTACAAAAAAGGATCATATCATCTGCTAATAAAGATATTTTTATTGTTTACAAAAATACAGTAGCATAGGTGAGTTGCATAGAAGATCTCTAGAAAAGTATACAAGCAATTGTTAACATTGATTGCTAACCTAGGGCCTTAAATAATCTTTCATAGGAGCACCGGGGCAGCTCAGTCAGTTAAGAATCTGCATTCAGCTCAGGTCATGATCCTGGGATCCTGCGATTAGAACCCAGTGTTGGGCTTCCTGCTCAGTGGGGAGTCTGCTTCTCCCTCTGCCGCTCCCTGTGCTTGTGCTCTTGCGCACACACACTCTCTCTCTCAAATAAATAAAATCTTTAAAAAATAATAATCTTTTATATATCATGTCCCTATTGTATTTTGAGCCATTTTACATATCCCCTGTTGCAAATAACTAAAATTTTTTTTTCAGAAATAATACAACCTTTAAGGCAGTTAAAATATTACTGAACAATTGGGCAAGTCATAGGCTCTCTGAGCTCAGTTTCTTAATGTGTTAAGCACCTATGATTGGACTAGATTTGAGGTTGTAAACCAGATGTCCTTGAGTTAAATCCAATCTGCAGATTTGGTATGTTTG
The DNA here is from genome assembly GCF_003254725.2 of Canis lupus dingo. Taxonomy (NCBI): domain Eukaryota; kingdom Metazoa; phylum Chordata; class Mammalia; order Carnivora; family Canidae; genus Canis; species Canis lupus. Next base: position 43,330,532 of record NC_064254.1, read on the forward strand.
GCTCTCATAGTAGGATTTTTTTCTTTTTGTTTTGTCTAGGTGCCAATATCAAAAAACAGATTTCAGTTACAAGGTTAGACTTCCAATTGTCTTATAACATCTGTTAACCCCAGAACAGAACATTGGCCTCCTCCCCATTGGCAGAGTATGGGCTCCCCAGGGTGCTCCAGTCCCACCCAGTGGGATTTCATCATTTCCATTCTCACCCATTCTATCTGGGTGCTTGTGAGTATTTAACTTTGCAACTCCTTGAGAAGAGGTCCCTGGTCCCTTCCTAGTGTGGCATATTTCTATATATACTCTGAGAAACTATACACTTAAGGTGTGTGTGTATGTGTGTGTCTATGTATGTGCGTGAGAGAGCACCTTTTTCATTTAGCTGGTAAGGTAAATACTGTTTTATTTAAGGAAACAATAGTCAACTGGTAAATGATTGTTTTCTTAAAAAGAGGAAAATTATTAATGACTGTCTTAATAAACTGGTGAGATGGAAATTACCTTACAATTCAGATCTGTAAAAAAAAATAGCCCTATTATTTTATCTGTAATTGATCTGGTCTTGTTCATCAGCACCATTCACTGAGTTGCAGACAAGGAACAAATTGTTTGGTCCCACTTAATAATCTCAACCCAACAATTTAAAATGTGTCCATACAGAACTCAGACTTGGCATATATAAATCAGGAAAATGAAGAACATTTCAGAGCTCTTTCCTCTTCTGCTCCAAAATAATGTCTGGGTATGTGGGGAAAGGAGTGTGGCTCAGATAACTTCGTGGCCTTAGTCAGGAAGAGAGACCTGGCCCCCTGCCTGAATACTCACCTATGAGGTGGGTATAGAGGCTGCTAAGGTGAGTTTGGCCTTGTCTAGCTTCCCCTGGCATTCCATTTTCTGTGGCTAATATCAGGGACTAGCACACTCGTGGTCTGTTTGCTTTCAGCTAAGCCAAAGCTTTATGATTTTCCCATGCTGATCAACCCCACGTTGGCTATCACTAGTATGTCACCTCTAAGTTTGGTCATGATTTCCATTAGTCCTCTCTAAGGATCATTCCACTGCCATTAATGATTCACTTCACCCTGGTATGGAAGCTCCATCTGGATGACTCTTCAGCCAGGCTCTCGGCCACTTTGAGAACCAGTCCATATACCAGGGAACTAGGAGACTTAATAAACCTAAATACTAATGTCTCGTTCTGCTGGGACAGTAAGGTGTGCTTTAATGTATTTAGTATGCTACTGGGTCAGAAATAGAGATAGGGAAAACATATTTTCTTCAAAATAGAATATATTATGATTTTATACTATTCTCTCCAATTCAATTCTGATCTATATATTTGTGCTTAATCTCATAAGTCTGATAATTTTAGCTCTTTTCTCCTATACCAAAAATCTCATATCTCCATAACACCATACTATATCAGAATGAGGGAAAAAAGTAACCCCAATAATGTGCTTACTGAAAATAGTTACAAAGTTTTTAAGTTCTTTTTGTCCTTAAGATGATACGTTCTATTAGGATGCATGATCAAATTACTGAGTTGTTACAGTTACTTGAATTAGTTCCTATTTTGCCACCAACTCTATAAACAGGTTCATTTCCTTTCCATTATGAGAATGCTCTTCTACTATTTTATTTTAGAATTATGTGAAATATTTGCATGGTTCCAAATCCAAATCTACAAACTGAACTTTAATCAGAGAAGTCTAGTCTCTCTCTCCATTAGCTCTATTCTGTTTCTTCCTTCCTTGCTCCCTTTGTTTTTTCACTTTTTGTCTTCCCATTTTTAATATAATATATTCATTTCCCAAAACATTCTGAAATAAAAGAGAGCATATTGTTTTGTACACACTTCAGGTTGAACATTTTTTTTAAGATTTTATTTATTTATTCATGAGAGACACAGAGAGAAGGAGAAGACATAGGCAGAGGAAGAAGCAGGCTCCCCATGGGAAGCCCAATGCAGCACTCCATCCCAGGACTCTGAGATCACCATCTGAGCCAAAGGCAGGCACTCAACCACTGAGCCACCCAGGTGCCCCTAGGTTGAACATTTTAAATACATTCAGACATAGAATTTTAGATCAGGAAGTCACTTTGCAGATTAAGATAGTCAAATACTTAATCCTAAAAAAGAAAAAACAGGACAGAGATTTGGAAAGGTTAACTTTCCAAACACGTACAGCTAATTGCTAGAGCTGGGACTCAAATTCACATTTCTTCCATCTTGTGTTCTTTATACACAATCAACATTTATAGACAATCATAGTGATTTCACCATAAATTAATAAATGATTTGAAGCAAAATTTAAAGAAACATGAACACCAAGATACAACCAGATGATTCATTTTTATTCCCTTGGTTTATATTTGGTTTGATTCAAATTCTATCCCTTTAATAAATATGACAGGACCAATTCACTCTATTATTTTCTTACAGTCACCAGCAGCTTTCAAAAATATGACCACCAAATGCTTTATGCTTAGCAGCTGTAACAGGAAAGCCCCTGCACCCTTTCTTCTGCTTTTTTTTTTCTTCTTCTGCTTTTTTTGATAAAAATTATTGACTATCATGATTTTCCCTACTGAGCCCTACTACTTTCCACCTAATACCCTAGTCACTCTGAGCCTGGGGAATAATATGCATTTTCATTTTGGATTACTTGGTAGCCCCTGTGGAAGAGATTAGGCAAATATTAAAACATTGTCATTGGTTTTATACTGCTAGAAAATATAGTCTCTTCGTCTTTTCTAGTTTAATGCATAGATTGGTAAACACCTATGCTTATAGCACCTGTTTTTGTGCTGCCTGTGAACTATGAATGATTCTTATATGTAAAACTAAAAGTATTTGATGGAACACAGCCATGCTCATTCATTTATATATTGTCTATGACTCTTCTGCCCTATAACAGCAGAATTGAGTAGTTGCAACAAAGGGACAAAGGCCATAAGGCCTGAAAAACCTAAAATATTTACAAATACTTTGCCAACCCCTTCTTTACAGGATTCTTTTTTCCTGTTCCTTCTTTTACTTTATAATCTATACACAATCAATTCTTTTTGCCAATTCACTCCCAGGATCAAGCTCTTCTAGATATCAACTTCTTTATAAGGAATCTAGATTACCAAATTTTTGTAGAACCCAGAGTGATAGTTTCAAAAGCTTTATTCAGTTCAAGTAAGTTTTCTAATGGCCATATCCCAGATTTTTACCCATTACTACATCATCCATCTTTCTCAAACTCTCTTGCTACCACCTATCAGGAGATCATAACTTTAGAATTGGCTCCTTCCTGCTGCTTTTCCAAATAGATAGGGCCTGATTGAACTACTCACAGCTACACTGCCCATTGTACATGTTTGTAACTTTCATGGATGATAGTTAAATCCAATTAAAAATGAAGACTGAAAAGATGTTTTTCCAAAGAAGATATACAGATGGCCAACAGACACATGAAAAGGTGTTCAACATCAGTAATCATCAGGGAAACTCAAAGTAAAATCACAATGAGATATCACCTTATAGTTGTCAGAATGGCTAGTATCAAAAAGATAAAAAATAACAAGTGTTGGTGAGGATGTGAAGAAAAAGGAATCCTTGCACACTAGTTGCTGGAGTATAAATGGATACAGCCACTATGGGAGACAATATGAAGTTTCCTCAAAAAATTAAAAACAGAAATCCAATAATTCCATTATTGTGTATATACCCAAGGAAAATGAAAATGCTAATTTGAAAAGATATATGTACCCTTATGTTTATTGAAGCATTATTTACAATAGTCAAGGTATGAAAGCAAACTGAGTTTCAATTGATAGATGAATGGATAAAGATGTGGCATGTACACACACACACACACATATACATACACACACAGAAATATTATGCAGCCATAAAAAAAAGAATGAGATCTTGTCATTTTTAATGACATGGATGACCTAGAGGGTATTATGCTGGGTGAAATAAGTCAGACTAAGGAAGACAAATACCATATGAGTTCACTCATACGTGGAATCTAAAAAAATTTTAAAAATAGATAAACAAAAAGCAGAATCAGACCTATAAATACAGAGAACTGATGGTAGCCAGAAAGAAGGGGGTAGGGGAGAAGCAAAATGGGTAAAGGGGAGTAAAAAATACAGGCCTTCAGTTATGGAATGAATAAGCCACAGGGATAAAAGGCATAGCATAGGGAATATAGTTAATGATATTATAATAGTATTGCATGGTGACAGATGGCAGCTACATTTGCAGTGAGCATAATGTACAGAGATGTGGAATCACTGTTGTACACCTGAAACTAATATGACATTGTACGTCAACTATACTTAAATTAAAAAATTTTAATGCTCCTTTTTTCTTGTTATACTCAATTCAGACTACCCAAATTAAAACTGCCTAGGCTCTAACACCATAGTTTTTAGTGTTAAAGTCCTTCTGTTACAATCTGTTTCCTTAAAGACTTGTGCAAGACAGTAATGATTGGGTCAAATGCATTTCCAGGATTAAGCAGTCCAGATTATCTTTTCTCTAATGGCAAGCTTTTTCTGTGGAGCTTTATTGTCCTTTCCCATAATCTGACTTCATTGAACCCTTTCCTCAGTTCACCTGATATGTATGAATAACTTTAAATCTCAGAGGCAAGAGATTTGCTTCATTTTGTGTAAATTTAGAGATAATTTTGAGATACTCTGACCCTTCAACAGAATGTAAATCTTTAGGCACTTTTCATGCCACAACACTCCTCACCACACCTTCCCAAGAACAGGTAGGGCCTTGCCCAACTAAGATGTCTTATTCAAGGAACAGAATAAAAGGACAACATGCCCCAAAGTTCTATGGTAATTTTTATTTTAAAGACAAAGCTTTTTACAGTCTCTAAAAGTTGGGCAGATTTTTATATTTAAAAGAGTTTAAAGTCTATTCTCCCTGGATGTCATACCTTATAGTTAAGTTTCCATTGAGATTTAACATGTAGTTAATAATTAGAACACTGCTTTAATAGAGTTTCTTTTTTTTTAGATTTTTATTTATTTATGATAGTCACACACAGAGAGAGAGAGGCAGAGACACAGGCAGAGGGAGAAGCAGGCTCCATGCACCGGGAGCCCGACGTGGGATTCGATCCCAAGTCTCCAGGATCGCACCCTGGGCCAAAGGCAGGCGCTAAACCGCTGTGCCACCCAGGGATCCCTTTAATAGAGTTTCTAATAGAAGACGCATCAGACATACAAGAAAACTCATAAGATACATCTTACGCACATAAATGCCTAAGTATTTGCTATGAATCCAATTCAATTGAATCAGATGGCGACTTTCAGTTTCTTCTCAGTAAGAATGTAGCATAGACCTTAACTACGTAAGGTTCTCAAACTTCAACATATAAATATTTGCCTAAGGAATTTGTTTAAAAATACAAATTTCTTCAAAACCATGATGAGATACCATCTCATACCTGTCAGGATGGCTAAACTTAACAACACAAGAAACAACAGGTGTTGGTAAGGATGCAGGAAAAGGGGAACCCTCCTACACTGTTGGTGGGAATGCAAACTGGTGCAATCACTCTGGAAAACAGTATGGAGATTCTTCAAAGTGTAATAGAACTACCCTAGGATCCAGCAATTGCATGACTAGGTATTTATCCAAAGGACACAAAAATACAAATTTCAAGGGATACATGCCCTCTGAAGTTTATAGCAGCATTAACAATAGCCAAACTATGAGGAGATCCCAAACGTCCATCAAATGATGAATGGATAAAGACGTGTACACACACACACACAAACACACACACACACACTGGAATATTACTCAGCCATTTAAAAGAATGAAATCTTTATTTGCAATGACATGGATGGAGCTAGAGTGTATTCTGCTAAGTGAAATAAGTCAGTCAGAGAAAGACAGATACGTATGATTTCACTTGTATGTAGAATCTCAGAAAGAAAATAGATGAACATATGGGAAAGGGGGAAAGAAAAAAAAGGAAAGGGAAACAAGCCATAAGAGACTCTTCATGACAGGGAACAAATCAAGTGTTGATGGAGGGAGATAAATGGAGGATGGGCTAGACAGGTGATGGATATTAAGGAGGGCACTTGTTATGATGAACTTTGGATGTTGTGTATAAGTTGTAATTTGCTGAATTCTACTTCAGAAGCCAATATTGCCCTGTATGTTAACCACATAGAATTTATATTGAAAAAATAAATTTAAAAAAATACAGATTTCTTGTCTTGAGATTCTACTTCGTTAGGTTCAGAGTGGGATCCAGTAAAAAGCTTTTTTTAACAGCTTTGGCTTCCTATCCCTCAAAGCACACAAACACACATATACCATGTACACCTACACACACTAGAAGATTCTGACACAGATAGAAGAGGACCAGTCTTTCAGAAACATTGATATAAAGGGATTTCCTCTTTAATCTCACCTGTGTCCACCTCACTCTATGCCTCCACCCTTCCTGCACAAGAGAAGGATGAGTTCATCCTAAAAGCATCTCCTTTTCTATGGACAAGCTTCAGCTCTCACTGGCAGCTGTATAATTAGGAATAGCAGTCTAGCCATTCAAGCAGAAGTGCTGGAGAATGATTATCCTTCTGCCAGTTTTCCAGAATACTTGATGTGAGAACTCAGCAGACTTTTCTTATAAATGTAAAGAAATAGCTTTTCAGCTTGCTTTCAATCTGATGGAATGTATCTACACCAATCCCTACTCTGTTGAGTCCCCAAACAAATGGACAAATAGGTATATAGCTAGAACCTTGCCCTTTCATTACTCAGGACCCATGGGCAAATATGGATGGTCTAAGGCAGCACTGTCCAATGGAATTTTCGATGATGATGCTCTTTATTGTATTATCCAATATGGTAGCCAATAGCCATATGTAGCTACTGAGCTCTTGAAATGTGGCTAGTGTAAATGAAATTGAATTTTTAAATTTTATTTAAAACTAATCAATTTAGGGATCCCTGGGTGGCTCAGCGGTTCAGCACCTGCCTTTGGCCCAGGGCGTGATCCTGGAGGCCCCGGGATCAAGTCCCATGTCAGGCTCCCGGCATGGAGCCTGCTTCTTCCTCCTGTGTCTCTGCCTCTCTCTCTCTCTCTCCCTCTCTCTCTCTCTCTGTCTATCATGAATAAATAAATAAATTTTTTTAAAAAATTAAATTAAAATTAAATTTTAAACTAATCAATTTAAATTTTAAATATTCACATGTGGCTAGTGGCTATTTTATTAGACATCTCATATCTGTGGTCATTTATTCATGGGCTTCATATATAAAGATTGTAATATAGGTTATAATTGATAAATATAGATTTATAGTTTTCAAATATGTTTTTTCCCTTTTGGAAGCTCCTTCATGGTCAAATCTGTTTGTCATTTTTAACTTCTTCAGAGCAACCAGAACTTATTTCCATCTAGTAGGTACTCAAAAACTATCTTGTCAAATCAATCTATAACCAAGGCGGGATCCCTGGGTGGTACAGCGGTTTGGCGCCTGCCTTTGGCCCAGGGCGCGATCCTGGAGACCCGGGATCCAATCCCACGTCGGGCTCCCGGTGCATGGAGCCTGCTTCTCCCTCTGCCTGTGTCTCTGCCTCTCTCTCTCGCTGTGTGACTATCATAAAATATATATATATATATATATATATATATATATATATATATATATATATCTATAACCAAGGCATGCCCATGGTATAAAAAGTCAAACAGAGCTAAAGTGAAAATGTCCTACACTCAATTATCCTTCTAATCTCCATTCCCAGGCAACCACTTTCATCTCTAGCTAGCAGTTTTCTCTGTCATTTACCTCCTTATTTCTAAGTAACAATTTATCTATTATCTCCTAATTAAAAATTATACACACGTATTGACTTCATATTATGATTGTAGGGTTTCTAGCTCTTTTATAATGCCCAGTTCCTAAAGGTTATATGACATTTTTTAGTTAGATCCCTATTTAATGTTCTCGTTTATAACATATACATATATAAACATCATTCACTGCTCAGCCATGACATGTACTATGATTACATTTCTTCTCTTTTGCTTTGTGTTTTGCCCTGGAGTTAATTGCTGTCTCTTCTTCTTCCTTTGCTTGCTTTTATTTGAAACTAAGCTAAATTTTCATAAACCCTCTAACAACTCTGTAAATGCTTCTCCTAAAATTTTCTAAATGGTCAAACAGATAAATGATCCAGAAAGCACCCTGCTGGAGCACCTCATCCTCCCACTTCAATCTAATGGGCTTGTTTTCCAGGCTGGATGCATAGCTTGAGTCCTGAGTCCTTTGCTTCTCTCCTAGATCATATCTCATAAAATTCTCTTTTACTCTCTCATTTAGTGGGTCATACCCTTTAGGAGTTGGTGGGGGAAATGTTGCACGGATAGTAAACTTTTTGAGAGAGAGAGAGAGCATACATATGCATGAGCAGAGGAGTGGGGGAAGTACTAGGAGAGGGAGAGAGGGAAAGAAACTCCAGCAGACTGCACTGAGCATGGAACCCCACATAGGCCGATCTCATGACCCTGAGATCTTGATCTGAGCTGAAATCAAGAGTTGGATGCTTAACAAACTGAGCCACCCAGGTGCCCCTGGATAGTGAATTTTTGCATGTGACTTTGTATATTTGAAATAACCTTATTCTATTCCCATACTTGAATGACAATTTAACTGGGTCAAGAATTAGCAAAACTGAAACAAATATATATGTGAATCTGCAAGTAAGGAGGGAATAATTTTCCCCTAGAATTTTGAAGATTTTCTTCTAGTTTTCAGTGTTGTTGAGAGAGCTGATACTACTCTAATTCATAATCCTTTGTATATGTCTGTTTTTTTCTCTCTGGAAGCTTTTAGAATTATCTCTCTATCCATTGTGAAGTTCCGAAATTTCACAATGACGTGTTCAATAGGAGTATATTTTTCATTCATTGTGCTTGCTACATTGTGGACCCTTTTAATCTGGAGACCCATATCCAAGGAAATTTTCTTTTATTTATTTATTTTTTTTATTTTTTGGAAATTTTCTTTTATTATTACTTTGAAAATGTCCTCTTCATCACTGTATCTGTTTTTTATTTATGAAACTGCTATTTGTTAGTATACTGGACCGCTTAGATTAAACGTCTAATTGTCTTAGTTTTTCTCCCTTACTGTTCATTTCTTTATTGCTTTTTCTTGCTAGGAGTTTTCCTTGATTTTATCTTCCAAATCATGATGAGCATTTTTAATTTCAAGTATCATTTTGAATTTTCCAGTGCTCTTTGCTCTGACTATATTTGTTTTATAGCTTTGCATTTTTATTTTATGTCATTAAAGATATTAGAGTCAATTTATAGGTGTTTTTTTTTTTTTTTCAAAAATCAGCCAGCTTCTCACTCATAACCTCCCCCAATGCCACATACATCCCTTTAGATTCAACCTACTTTTGATCTGCTAAATGGTTGAACACCTGCACATCCACTTTCCATCTTCATATACTATAATTTGGAATTTCAGATATTTCCTGGCTGGATCAAAGATAAAATTGAACACCTGTAATTTTGCTGCTGTTACCATTCTTATTTTGACTTCTGAGAGGAGAAATGGTCAGAGACACCATAAACTTTTACATCCCATCCTCTGAGAGTGCATCAGTAGCCTTAGTATAAGAAGATTCTCGTTAGGGTAGAAAGTTATTCTCTTCCAATTAGAAAAAGCCTGTCATATTTATTATATTTCTTATGTTTCTTAACATGAGCTCTCACCTAAATGATTTATTTATTTCATTTGTTAGATGCCTAAGACATACAAAGTCAGAAAAGCTATGGCAAGAAATCAAAAAGAAACAGTTCTTTTGCTCTCTGGCAGTTCCTTTAATGGTTTGGGCTTTATATATTATGCCCATTACGTAAGAGAGAGAGAGAGGGACACTGAGAGAGCATATAAAGCCAAAATGTTAAGGGAGATTATGCTAAGCTATTATTTACATATAAAACTGGAGGCTTTTAACTTAAAGTTTTATTCTTTTCCAAAGTTTTCTATTTAGAACACTGAAGAAAAGAAAAAGGAAAATGATGAGGACATAAAAATACTTAGTATTTAGTTAGATAGATACCAAACTTTGCCCAGCAGTTTATTCTTTCCCAATATTTTTGTTGCTGTATTCCAAAAACAAAAGCGTAGAGATCTTTCCCTAGGTAAGGAAGAGCCCAATTGTTGCAAATGGCCCTCCACCCATGCTGCCCTTCCCCCACAATTCTTCTACCTCCAATCAAGTCCACATCTCTCCTTATTTGGCTGCCATTCATCTGAACCTCCTTCCACTCTTCATTTGAAAATGTTTTCTCCTTGCAGTCCTGTTGGGAGGCAGAGCTCTCTTCCATTACC